>NW_026623253.1:3937376-4012567 GCF_030028575.1 Malurus melanocephalus
GTGGAAAGGGAGGGAACATCGGGGTGCTTTTGGCTTTCAGTCAAGTGCAAACCACGACATTTTTGGTGCCATGACTCAGATAGGGGAAAAATGAGTTCAAACCCACGACGGGGGTCAGAACTTTTCATAGCAAGACATGAACTTTCCAGGCCTCTCCATGCACACAAAATTAAGAACAGCTACATTAAATGATGAATGGTATTTTCTATGGCATTTCACTGCTGAGGGAGATAGTAGTTGGCATGCATTTGTCCACACATAAGCAGAGTTTGTGTGAAAAAATKCTTGAACAAGAATTTCCAAGTTGCAAGGATTAAACACAGTGCTTGTTGCAGCAATAAATTATTGCCCATTTYCTTCCCTCACTTCTTAAAAAGCTCAGGAGTTTATGTTCATTAGAGCTTCCCAGTGGTGTCKGACATCACCCWCACTAAAGAAAARAAAMCAAAAACCAAACAATCAAAACCAAAAACCACAAAGAGAGTGAAGGACAAAGAACCCTCTGGCTGCTCGTGTGTGAGCACAGGTAGCGCCCGCAGATGCTGAGCACCAGCACTGCCCTGTGCCGAGCCAAGAGAGGCTACCTGGTGTTTTTAATTAAAATGCAGTCAGCTGAAAGTCATTAATATTGCCAGAGAAAGAAAAACAACCTTTACTCTRCTGGGCACGGGTAATAAAGTTTGGGGGTTTTAACTTGCTGAGTTCCATCTGTGAAGGTGAGGAGGAAGGTTAGAGAGGAGAGCATCACAGCTCTGTTTTTGTGGGCCCTGTGGCTGCACATCGTTTCACCCTGAGCTCCACAAGCTCAATCACTGATTTTATTACAAGATTACATCTTTTTTTTTATTATTTTTTCTCCTTAGAAATTAACATTACTTACTTTCCATAATAGAAGCATGCCTATAAAAATGTAAATTTAAGGCAGGCCATCTAAATAGAGCATGCTTAACAYTTCAGCACACCAGGCAGGACTAATCTTGTAGACCTCTGGTAATTTAAATTCTGACAGTGTAAGAAAACTGCAATTGATATTCTGCATAATGAAACTAAACGGAGGCATCAGTATTCTGATGCAGACTGGGAAAAAGGTAAAGATACTTTTACTTAGAAGTTCTATTTTTCTGTTCAGTATTTTAGTAAAAATGCTTTATTCGTATGTAAAACATACTGAGAGAGAAAAAAAAATCATCCCACTGTTTAAAACCATTATTTACCACTCGTATTTGTAATGGATTTGCCTGGGGCAAGGGGCTGTCAGCACATACCTGCGACTATTCCTTATGACTACAAGAAATATGTCTCTCAAATGGGAATGCACAGAAATTTTCTTTGGATGTTCAACACCCACACAATCTACCTGGATTTTCAACTGCATTTCCCTTCCATTCAAAATTATGGTGTCCTCCACAGTGTAACCTGTAAAGACTATAGTTACCCATTTAAAGAAATGTGGAAAATCCAAGACACATACAAAAAGATGTTTAGTTCTCATACCATTCTTCAGGTGGAAACTCCTTCATTACTAATGAAAAAAATAAATTACTTGCTCAAGTTTTGTAAACACTGGGAGATAAAGACAGAGTCTTCAAATTTGAGAGTTTCCAGTAACAGAAATCCAAAGCCACTGCACTGCAAGACAGATGTGTGTCATATTCTCTCATTCTTTATCGGGGTGAGGTGGCAACAGGACARCAGAAGCCTTTTGAAAACTACAACAGTCACTGAGGATTGAAGAGCCCAACCACGGCTTAGGAAATAGAGACAGTTCTGCTCATGCTGCCAAATTCATCTGAGCAACTGTACAATACATTTAACCTCTTTGTGCTCCAGTTCTCCCTCAGCTGAAACCAGGATGCTTCAGGTCAGTCTGAAAGTACAAACAGGTGCCTTTAGGATCATAAATCTCCACCATCAGACAGAAAACAAGTACAAGAGTAACAGCAAGGCCAGAAAAATACAAGCAAGGATAGATCATCACTAGAATTTTTCAAAGAAATCGTAGACTATTTAGACTTATAGACACCTACTAGAGAGTCTAATTTTTCTTAAGCATAGGTGTCACAAAAACAAACAAATCTGAGACTCAGAAGACATAAATTGTGCTGAATCCAGTACTTAAATTTAATCTCTACAGATGCCCCACACCTACAGTCTCCATCTTTCTGTAATAGTGTGCATGCATCTCCCCCAAACAAAAACACCCTACAGTCTCAAAGCCAACACATCTGGGTTTGCCTTTAATTTCTGAAAGTCTGTTCTCCCTTATTTTTTGAAGAGAGGGAGACTTTGTTCAGAATTCATCAGACCTTTTCTTACATGAATTCATTTCTGATTTATACTGTGGATCCTATTTTATTAGCCTTCATAAGAATATTCTGTATTTCTCCCAACCACAAAGATAAGGCTGTTTAGTAGAGCTGGCTAATATGGCATGATCTAACAATCCAATTAATTTGGAATGTGTTTTACTGATTAATAAAGCCTTTTACAGAACTGGGTGTTTCATCTGCATTCACAACCTGGCATTAATGACTTCCTCAATGCAGCAAGTTATGCAACAGAGATGATCAAATATTTATGTTGAGATATTGTAAATTTAATTTTATTATTAAAATTTGATAGCACTGTCAAAGCTTTTTTCTCATATTCCAGTTCAGTTTTATAATTAAATTCAACACATCTATAAGCTAAATAAACTGGGCAAGAGAAACAGATGAAGTTTAATACATTCTGAAATTGGGGTATTTTGTTAGAAAATGAGAACAGAATTGATGGGATGCTGAGAGAACTGCTGTGACAGCAGTCAGCATGAAAATGTACAGCATGTGATTTAAATAAGCCATTACTCTTGAGGGCAYATCAAAATATGCATTTGTGCATAAAATTACCAAAATGCACACAATAACATCAGTGTTCTAGAGTTTTTGATTAGCCTGGGATAATCACACTTGTGAAGAACTTTTCAAAAGATCCAAAGGAAGATCTCAAAAGGATGGTGAAGCTCAACTCAAAACTTGAGCAAAATTTGCTTGAGCAAAGAGGTTTCAAGTCCCTCTGCAAACCAAGCTACTTTTCAATATTTGTAGGTTTTGCTCTAAATTAAACAGAAAACCCATATTCAAAGTGGCTTTGGGACTGCTGAAACAYGGCAAGTAGGTAAAATACAGATAGGCGCATTGATTTTTCTACCACTCAAGTGAAAAACCAGAAAACAAAGCTGAATTTTTTTACGGAGCAATAGTTTCCCAGTGTTCATCAAGTGATGCTCATCCCACAAGTCCATCTTCTGCCTTCACTAAAAGCTCCTCTTCTATTCCTTTTTTACTATGCTAACAAGAGCAGTGTGGTCAGCTCACGCCCAGCTTCCAGATTCATTACTCATACACAGCCATGACAAAGATTATGACCCTTAATGAGAATTGTTGGTTTTATTTTTAAAAAAAGCTTATTTTTCATCTTTTGTAGAGATGCAGTTCACAACTGTGCCTTACTCCTCAAAAGTGTATGTATTTAAAGATTAAAATTTTATTTCAGTTTTTGGTCAGAGCCTGTCTATTCCTCCCATATCACTGCTACAAGTAAAATAGTCTCCAACATTAGGAGTAAGTATATTTGTTCCACATTTTTCATTTTAAACAGAAATACTTTCAGATGTCAGCTACTTATTTATTTCTAGTCCATTCAAAAAGTACTTTCCAGTGGCAAAACACAAATAGGACTTCCAAGGTACATTTAGTATAGGATTTATATTACGAAGTAAGACATCAACCAGAGCTCCTCAGAATGACAAAATGTTTGTACCACTCCTTTATTTAAAATAAATGTTCCCGAAMAGAATATAGAAGACAAGATGAGCCGCAAGTAGAATTTCTCAATGGCTGTTTGAATTTCCCTGCTCCATTTCACATGTCTCTACTCCCCAGTAATCATCTTCAGCTGCTGCTGCTAACAGAGCTACTGATTCTGGAATTACTTCCTCCAATTATGGAAATTTTGTAAGTAATGAAAACCAAAATATGTCTTTAGCAATGACAGTCAAATTGTAAAATGGTTAAAGAAATCCATAATTTGCATTTCTTATTCCCCAGTACAGGCAAATCCACAAGGGAGGCCCTCAGGAAATAAATCTAGAATCATTTCCTTTCACTTACTGAAATCCTACTTCAAGAGTATTCATTACCATTACAAGTCAATAGTGATTTATCTGTGTAGAAAGAATAACATCCAACAAAAATACCGCAAACCATAGTAGGAATTAATATTTCAAGTAATCTGGGATAGGGATGAATGCATGAAATATACTTTTAATCCAAATATTTGTTATGTCACATGCCTGCTGAAAGCATCTGGATATCCCCCACCAAAAAAACAAAACAAAAAAAAAACAAAAAAACAACCCGGTGCTTTTTAGATGTTACTTGCTAAGGAGTTATGGAATAATTTCTGTTTAGAACTAAATGCTAGTTTATTCTGGTAGTATCTTAGAAGTAAACATGGTTGTGATTGTTGGGGTTTGAACATGGTGATAAAACTGGACACTGAAGCTCATGGTTTAAAACCATACAAAAAAAAGAACCAAACAAAACCCTTCTGCCTGATTGACAGTAATGAACCGAATGGTCAAAAACTTGAGTAAAGACACTCCCCTGTTGAAGAATGGTTATTTTGTTACTAGTCTATTAGACAATGTTATTTTGTACTATTCCATAGAGAGGGAATGGCTCCTTGCCCATTTGGCACCAGCCTGACAGAGGTCACGAAGTGTCTGGGCAATGTCCTCAGGCACATAATGTCATCCTTGGGATGTCCCCTGCAGGGCCAGGAGTTGGACTCCATGATCCTGGTGGTTCCTTTCCAGCTCAGGATATTCTGTTATTMTGTGAACTGAATTATTCCCCAGATAACTACCAGGCATATTTTTCAGAGTTAAAAWTCAAACCTTTCCACAGGCCTTTTTTAATATGCAGTTTGCACACAGTGACCATCTTCCAGAGGCCAAGACACTCCAAAACAGCTGCAAGTTACTCCAATAAACATCCCCAGGCATGTTTAATTTACTGATGTCTCCTCTGCTGCCATTATCTCTTAGGGACTTAAAGTGCCTGCTTGTCTCTCTTTATATTAAATACACATTCATACCTGATGTTTTGTGATAACAAAGAATAAAAATACTCCTATTCTCTCATCAATGTATAACAAGGTATACCAATATCCAGTTAAACTGCATTGGCGAAGAGTGGAGAATCACACACAGTGACACTTTTGCTTTTTGCCATATMCACCAGGGAATGGACTTCCACTGCCTGCTGGTCCTCGATACATCACACAGTAACAACAAAATCCTGTTTTTTACTGCAATCTCATTTGCTGTAAGAGTTTTGCAAACTGTGCAGGGAAAATAAGAATAAACTGAGAGCTGTGGTAAATGCATGGCATGCACAGTAAACAGACAATGACAATGTAATTATCAACTGGAGATACTGGTTAAAAGACTATTCTCAAGTTGTGTATGTTGGAAGATCCTTTCTCTTTCTGAAGTTTCATCCTGAGAAACTTTAAAATGTAARTACCATGAAACAAATTAAGTGTAATTAAAAGTATGTCCAAGAGAAATTTTAGGTGGCACTTTTTCCTCCTCAATACCTACCTACGGCTTTTATTAGCAATACATCAATTTCTCAGTTCCTTGGGAAAAAAAGGACACTGTAGCAGAGACTTTATTTCAGATTATATTTTTTCCCACAAAAATGGTGAAAACAAAATTACTTTTTAACATTATTTTACCAGAGAACTACAGTTCAAATGCCCACATTAAGGAATCCAACATCAAGAAGCCAAGAATTTAAGAGGAAGAAAATAATCACAAGCCAAATACTCAACCAATATTTTTCATTCCTTTAGTTAGTCAATATTCATCAGTGGAATAAGCTGCACTTTTCTTTTTAAAATTTAGTTTTCCTGAAATGTGTAACAGCAAATAGGAATTCAAATGTAATTAGTGCTGAAGCAACAGGTTCATGCAGCATTTTGTTTCTTTGTATTGCAATTCTTTCTACAGACTTGTTTTCATTTTATTGAGATATTCACACATTTAGAATGGATACATCTGAGAAATAATTAGCAATAAGTGCTGTCTTAGAAATCTACTTTCACTTTAATTATTTTACAGTAAAATGTTTATGGTCAAACAAGACACAAGGAAGATCAGTGTTTAAAAAAAAAGTTTGAATTTAATTAAATTTAATTAAATTCTTCTTTTAGAAATTCAGTCCATTCTTTTCCTACTACTAGATTTTTTTAAGCTCTTTTGAACACTGACAAAACTTAAATGCTTTTCTGTCATAAAAAACCCAACAAATTTAGTACTACATGTTAGCTCATTTGGCAGAAACAGAATAATAATAGAACACCACAACACAGAACGCAAATTTCAGATTTAAAGACAACCAGAAGGCAAAACCCCACATACTATCCCAATAGACCTAACAAATAGATATGATAAACAGAAATACAAAAGGAGCTGAAAAACATTTCTTACAAGAGTGAGGAATATTTGTGGTGACAGAACAGCACTAGAGCTTGACCTAAGAGATTCCTTTCCTCTCCAACAAGTCCTTGAGAATACAATTTAGGCAGGTTTGAAGCAATACACAAATGCAACTGTCCTCCATAGATACTGAATCTTTCAAGTTTTWTATGCTCAATTATTTTTCCTCTCAATATTTCTCTCTAAGAAGTTGATTTCTACAAATCAACACATTTTCTACAAATGCCACATTGAAGACAACTCCAATGACAAAGTCCTAAATGAGCCATCCCTTTGCAGCAACATCTCAAGCTTGAGCACAGTATTTCACATATGACTCTAGCACATAAAGGATGCTTCAATATTGTTTTGGATCCCTCCTTCCCTAATTTATTACCTGTTTTCCACAGCAGTCTCCCAAAGGAGCTTAACAGTTCTTCAGGTATCTTTAGAAATCATTATGAATATTTAACTGCTAATTATAAGCATTAAATAGAGGTACCAAATCAAATGGTTAATGAACAATATGACAGGAAAATTACAAAAAAATGTTCTAATCCCTTAAGGAAATACCAACCTTCTAAGCCCTACAGTTGCCCTGATATTCTAAATATTGATCATTTGCAGACAAAACAACAGAAAAGCAAATTAAAGTTTATTGGGTGGTAAGAAACTGACATCGTGAATCAATGAATCACTCTGTTACATTTAATCCCAATTGATTTGAGTAGTTCAGTACATTTTCCAAGCTTGTCTTTATGTCATACTGTAAAGTGTAAGGCAAATGGAAATTTATTAAGCTATGAATCCTTTATTACTTAAACTCAATAAGTTCTAAATGGCTCATCCATAAACGGCAGCTCAAGTTCTCCATGTTTAAATTTTTTAATACAACAGAAAGTTTYAGGAGGATTGACACGGTGGTCTTGGGGCAGCAGGATGTTCTGCAGTGAATGGACCTGAACACTGAACTGCAGCTGGGACCCCAAGGGAGGGCGGGCACAACCCCACAGAGACTCAATGCTGGAGTTTGGGGAAGTCACAGCCACCAGAGCACAYAACCCTCACTGAAACTGGGGACAACTGGTAACAGGAATTGGTGCCTCATGCCCAGCAGCTGCCACAGAAACTCTCATCAAAATCATGAACAAATGCAGAGGTGAAATCCTCATTATTAAGTTGATGAAGTCGTGCAGATACAAGACACTTGAGAAGTTAACAACACAAACTCTTCAAGAGGTGGTAAGACAGAACCAAAATCCCCATCAGGAGCATTTACAAGGCTGCAGCTGACAGAAAAGTGCCATTGTTACTTAGCTCCTGGACAGAGGAGATTTAGTTCTTGCAACTCACTCAAATGCAAACACACAAATGCAACAAATCAATTTTAACACTAAWTACCTTTTGGTGTCCAGTTCTAAATGAGTTTTCATATTAAGAATGTCTAAACAACATTGAAGTCCAACATGGAATAAGTTAATACTTAGAAACACTGAGTGGTGTAATTCTGTAGTAAAATAGTATAAAATCATCTGTGAAGAAGTATCCTGGACAGCACCTTTGGGTAGGAAATAGAACACTGAACAACTTTAAGCTTCACAAGGACAGAGCCACAGTATCAATATTGCAGTATGTTTGTCAGCAAAAAMTTGTAAACTACTGACTAGAAAGTTCAAAACTCAATGCTGAGCCAATTTCACTGTCAGAAATATCTGGAAAGTAACTTAGTTTCTTATTAGTCTGATATTAAATTCATCTCTTGATGTTTATTTGAAATACAAGTTATGTTTCTGTAATAGGATGCAGTTCTCTAAAATTATGGATGAATTAACACATCCTCACACCAAGAGAGTAAATGCTAATTTTGCAATAAATTCAATATTAAAAAAAGCCTGCCCCAAAATATACTTTTTAGATTGGACTTGAGTCTTCATAGAAACATGGTCCAAATATGAAAATCCAGACCAGCAAGTGAATGAAGAGTTATTTCTTCAAGCATTCCTGCAGGGGATTCATAAGCTGTTGCCTATTTTACCAACAAAACCAATCTTTTCTGATTATAGCAGCAGTGCATCCCAGTGCCAATTAATTGGGAATATGTATTAATAATAKTATTAAGAATCCAACGGTTTTAAAGAGTAAGTATTTCACAGTACTCATATCAATACAAAGTTCCCTTGAAYATTACATTCTTCAAAATTGAAGAGAGTTTTGGAGGTTTTGTGTTTCAACCAACTTCTTTATGCTTTTGCTTTAACATTAAAAACATTTCCCAAACTCCTATGCATGCACACTGAATAGAAATATAAATGGCTACCCACATTTCAAACCAAAAAAACCCCATGGTTTTTATATAAAATACTTCTGTATTGTTCTCTGAAATGCTAAATGTCATTATAACATATAGAAGTCATCCACAGGGACAAAAAAAAAAAAAACAAAAAACAAATTAAATTTCCAAGAAGACAAGATCTCTATTTGACCTGTAAGAAAAGTGCAGATACAGGCAAAGATAGATAACTCAGATGTCATTTTACACCATAACCATGTAAGAAGAAGTGGTTTCTGTAGGTTTTTTGGGATTTCTCTTGTGTCTTCAAGTTTCACACTCATGGCCCATGATTATCAGAACRCTTCCAGAAGAAACGATTGGGAGTGTATGTGTTAAAATAAGGATAGAAAGAGGACCATAAAAATCCTTAACCAATCAAAGTCCCTTTTAGAAAATATTATTCAATTCAAACAAAACCTGCTTAGTTAGGYTGATTGTGACAAAACTAAATTAGAAGAACATGAAGAATAATTTTAATTTGAAAACGCTGTTTTCACCATGGAAAATTACATTAATATGCAGAATCACTTAAATATTTAAAGCACATAAATGGAAAAGAGTTGTTTCTGGAAACTTTTCATTATGTGAAAATGTTCATTGCTCRGTCTTTTCATCCTTTAAAGGATTTTAATATGCCTGGTAGCTCAACTATTCAAATTTCTCATAGGTTTTAAATTCTACTTTTTAAACATCTCTACTGACACACTTCAAGACTAGAGTGTGATTTAGGTTACCTGCATTATTTTCTGCCAGTTATCCACATATTACTTATTTACCTGAGCTATCCAAGTGTTACTATAAACAAAAAAATTTCACATTAATTTTGGTGCATTATTTTTCAGTTGCCACCATGACAAATAAGTGTATCTCCACCCCTGTCAGGGCTTTTTAGTGAGTAAATTACAAAGAGGGRAAACACTCAGCAGTTACCACTGCTTTAGAAAGTCATTATTTCTTTGCAAAGAGTCACCTTGCTGAAACACTGTTTACAAAACAGGACTGATTTTCCCAATTTCCCCAACTCATCTTTCTCAGGATGGTGGAAAAACAGCTTGTGATGGGATTTTAAAAACCAAAACATTTACTACTGTGACATGTCACAATTTTGCAAATATTCCAAAGTTCAGACATTTTCCAGGAAACAAAAGAACCTCCATGGAACGCTTTGATGAAGCCAATTTCACGAGTGCTTTGCTTCATAAATAAATAAAATAAAATAAATAAATAAATAAATAAATGAGGTTTGATTTTTCATTCTGGTATCAATCCACCACCAGTGAGTACTCCTCATCCTGTCTCCACCTCAGGTCCTCCCCACACAAAACTCAGCATTTCCACCCCTTCCCTTCTTCAAAACAGGCAAACACCTTACCTCAGTTAACCCTGTACAGGGGCTATTTTAATAATGCATTGCTGGAATGCACTCATTCATAAGAGAGAAGTGGGTATAGAGAYAAAATGTTTTGAGTGTCAAGAGAGRTRTACAGAGGTGCTTTTAGAAAGATTTTTTTTTGCATATTGAAATTTACCAACTTGGTTTGGCAAGAAAGAGTTGCTAAATTGCACAAACACTTCAAACTGCAGGAGAACTAAGTGGAACAGTATGGTTTAACTAAATTCATTGCTGAATTTTTTACTCCAGCAAAAAGCTTTTCGACAACAGCTAAGACAAAGAATCTAGCGAGGAAAAACAAGTCAGAGAGGCAAAATTATCAGAAGGCACTAATTAAATAGCAATATTGACATCATTTCAGGAAATTCAGCAGCAGAAGTATTGCCTGCTTGTATTCACACACAGGAGAATTCTAGCTGAACTTCACACAGGCTACCTGCCAAAGCAATTGCTTCAGAAATTCAGCCTTTCACATCAAAAGAGGGTTTTTTTTAGCTTCCAGTCAGTAAGTGAATAAGAAAAATAATCTCTGTGCAGGCAGGACAGGAACATTATGCCAGAAGTAGATTATAAACTCTGTGAGGCAAGGGCTGAACGCTAACAGGAATTTATTCAGGACAGATCCAGAGTCTTACCTGCTGAACTGCAGTATAGAGTTACTACTACAACCTTAATAAAAACAAAATTTAAACAGGAAGGATTTATAATAGGTGCTAAATATCTTCACAGGACATAAAAATACATAAATTCTGAAAGCAGCTGACCTTCAGCTAGACTTAACAGCAAAATTTTCAAGTGACTCACAAATRGGTCATGTAACTAAACTGAGATTAAAATTTATAGAAACATCTCGAAAAACAGAGTGGGAAGCCACTCACACACTCAGAAAAGTTAAAGCACAAAGCCCAACCTATGAGAAAAATACCCACAAACACAGCATTCTCCTTACAAAAATCATTGGACTTACCTTGACTGGAAAACATCCTCCAAAAAGAGAAGCTCAGCTTTGGTTCTAACAAAAATTATGTTCTAAACCCACCGCTCACAACATAAAAACCCTCTCTCTGAATACAACCCACACCTTCTTTGTTCCCCCATGTCTGTTTTTCCAGCATGGSCAGCTGCAAGCAACTGTCCTGATGAGCCYCCCAGGYACAGCTCATCAGTGAATCAGACCTRCAAACTGGGGAGGCATCACTGCAGCTGAGCCCCTGCCACTAAAACACCTGCATTGCTCCTTTCTGATCCTCAGTTTGCAGCAGACACATAGGAATGGCACATTCATGAGGCTTTCGTGTTTTTGACAGGGGAAAGCTGCTCCTTCTCTTTCCATGTGCTTTTGTTCATCCCCTCACAGCACTACAATTGCCATGGTGCTAAATCACATAGGAGTTTGTTGAAATTTTGACAAAATCAGGGCAGTTTCTTTCAACAACTGATCTTTGAAAGCTTACAAATCTCACTTATACTCTTGGATTGGCCAAATAATACAAGCTATAAATGGAAAAAACTCCTATTATTTTGTAAGTTCATTAACCCACAGTTGGGGAAAAGCTTGCCTCCAGTGATAACCTATTAATACTCCCCTTGAAGATTCTGCCTGTTGATACTTGAAGTATCAACATACAACAAACACTACACAGAAAGTACAAAATMAGGTCTCATGGTAACAGGCCACTCTCCAAATAGTGAGACTCAAACACAAGACAAGGAAAGAAATATAGTTTGGAAAATACATGACCAAGTTTATGGAGTACAAGCTGGCCAGACAGGAAAAGTGCACATTGGTTTTGTGACACAAAGCAAAGCTCATCTAGATGCTTACAGAGTGAGAGAGCCAGAAGTTCTGTATTGGCAATTTTGTATTAGAAAATAAGGAATTTCCAGGGCTCACTGGCAGGAGGATCCAGAGCACACCCATCCAAATGAAGTTTCAATACTTAAGACAATAAGTAAGAATTATTGGCTCAGGTAAAAGCAGACACATTGAGCCTTCTTATGATTTTCTTGAAGTCCGTTGGCAGCTCCAGCTTCCTTACTGGGAAAGCAAAAACAAACACAACAATCAGAGGCCAGCAGAACCAAAAGCTCAGGCTTCATTAGCAAAGGCACCAAAAAGGCAAAGCTTTGGATGCAAYGAAGAACAGCTGTGCAGCTAATCCTGACCTCAACGTGCCTGACAGCTCAAGGCTTTGAGAGCAGAGCTTGTTCTGTGAATACAGATAACAAATATTTGTGGCAGCAATGGGCCTTTAAAGCAGTAATTCCTAGAATCTATGTCTGTAGGGCCACCCACGGGTCATAAGGCCACAGCATTCCTTGAATGGAAGCACTTGGACACCCTCTTCCACAAGGAATATGCAATACTCTTGTGGCTGCAACTCCAAGCTGAGTCCCCTTCTCTTGGTTCCCTTGCAAAGTTGACCCAGAAGGCAAATCAACATTTAAATTTACCTTAGAAGCTGGCAGGAGCTATGATATTTCACCCAAAGGATACAATTTACCTACTGGAATAGGACAATATTCACCCGTGTTTATCAGTAGCGAAATTATTTGAAATTAAAATCTGCAGGAGTAATAGTGAAACAATGAAGCCAAGTATGTCAGCAAAGATGTATTATTTAATATTTTACTAATAAGATCAATAGATGGAATAAATAAGCRGAGAAATAAAATAACAAGCTCTGCCTAAACATCATATAAAATTTTTAGAYATATTGTGTTACACAATTTTCTCTTTTTTATTTTTTTAATAGGAAAAGGAAAGAGAAGAGAGAAAGAAAAGCTGGGATACCAATAACACGACYGCCATCTTAAGAGTTATTGTATAATTAAAATTCATTTCCTAGCATGAAATTTTGGAATTAGTGACAGGATGAGCACCAGGGAAATGTATATCATCACAGTAGGAATAAGAAAAGTCCATTCATTATTTCACACATACTGTATGCTAACTGATCTAAATTATACATTATTAAGTTCCACTGCACATCTATTAATTCTTGGAAAAAAGCAGTGACTAATTAGGTTTGTATCAGCTATATGGAAGTTCACTGTGCTTGCAGGTTCTAGACACAGGGTCAGTGTTGGTTATCAAATGTTTCAAATATTTGCAATTTTTCCATTTAAATTCTGAAAAAGAAAAATCTAGAGATTCCTAAGAGAATTTTAAGAAGACTTGGAATGAATACTGTTGAAAGATCACAGACTCCTCTTWATACACCAGATCCTTAAGACTTTAATATACTTTGCATATCTGCCTTTATCCGAAATCCTGGCCAGTAAGTTTAACTAATGACTTCTGAGTCCCGAGAAATACCAGAAGTTCTAAAGATATAATAACTTAGTGACTAACAATAAGCCTTGCATTTCTGAATAGTAAAGGATTGTGAGTTATAGATTCTCTCTAAGTCTAAGGCAAAATACAATTTCCCTGTGTAAAAGTAATTCACTTCCCAATATCTGCATCCCTCCCTGTACCAACAAACTGTGTTTGTAAGTGCAGTCAGTGCTGGTGATTTCCATACTCCTTCCAACACTGATGAATAAGAAAATTAATGCCGGTCCACACCATGAATTCAGAATGAYTCCATGGCTTTATTATGTTTATTACCAAATAACTCCAGCCAAGTGGTGTATGATTTTCATCTCTGAATTGGCAACAGAATAAGCAAGAAAATATTTAATGTGGATATCTCTGTTCAGGCACCACTGCTCAACAGTGCCKGCTTCCTACAGTCATAAAATAACTTGTTTCCACTCTTCAAAGTAATATTTTCCTAGAATAAATATGTAGGGAATACAAGACAAATCAATTTGCCTGCAACTCAAAGAAGGTCAAGCAAAAGCCAAGTGGGAAGGATGCCATAGTATTTTTATCTTGAGATAATTGTGCACATTATAAAACCATGCATGAAGTAGTGGTAAAACCCTCTCTTAAGTCAGTGAAAGTCTAAACTTGGTTACAGRGGCTCTTAATGCAGCAGCTCTTTATTAAATAAATGCCCCTGATRAGCAGAACATCCTCCCTTCTCCACTGGAGAATGAAGTGTCCCCCACCATTTCTGTTTGGTTGGTTGATTTTTTTCTTCATAATTTACATTCAAATCAGGCAGATATTTTAACTAACAACATCAGGGGGAAACACTCAACCTCTTCCACTGAATATCTGAGCCCTAGCTTCAGCACCAATGATTAAATTAGCAAGTCAAACAAGGTAAATGTGGGAGGAGGAAACAGAAACATTTTTGCTGCACCTTCTCTTCCAAACTTTATTATGATTCCAAACATTACGCTGATGACCACGTTTTGTTTTTAAATCACTGATGTATCTGCCCAAACAATCCATTTGACATCATTTTCACAAATAAATTATTTCACCCTTGGAAATTTTTCATAGAGCTTARTCTGCTAACATAATAAAAGAGGATAATTGGGAGGAGGACACACAAACTAACATCAGTAACTTCGGACACTGGCAATTTGCCTGTACTTTACACCCCTAATGTGTCCGTTGTTTATTAAGATGGACAAAGCATTCCCTACTTGTTCAGCCAAAGTTGTTGGCAAAACAGGGACATTTATTCTAACAACCTCAAATTGAAGGGCAATCCAAAGAGAAAGGAGCAGGAGAACAGAGCATTAAAAAAAATCCATCATACTGACCGAGCCCCCTTCTCCGAGGAACTCAGGATRCTGGACACAACCCTAGTCCCAGCTATCTGCATCACTTAAAACTGGACAATGGAACAGATTTTGTGTTTATGTGAATACTTATTTAATTCACTCATTTGTTTATTTAGACACTTCTTAGCTGGATTTTAAAAATCATCTGGTTTCTTTTGAGAAAAGGCACTGGCTGGACTATGCATTCTTGTCTTGATTAACACTATTGTCATAATTTGTGTGAAGCCACTTTATGTCTTCACTTATTTTTTTCATTCAGWAACTTCCTAATTTTCTTATTCAGTCACAAGAGAAGCACAATCACAGTGAACAAAGACTAAGGTTAAAAGCAAATTTAGCTCTTAGTTCTGAATGAAAACATCTATTTATTAATTTATTTATCTATGGTCAGAATGTAAAACCTTTTTCAGAAGAGAAGCAGTTATTTCCTTGGACATTATATCTAGCTGTTTTCCTCAGTGGGGTGATGTGGGAGTGGTGAAATTTGCTTGGTCTTTTTTTAGACACGGTGCATTTTATTTGCTTTATATTTAAGCAAAAGCAGCAGTGATGGCTGCTTCAGATTCGAT
Organism: Malurus melanocephalus; assembly: GCF_030028575.1. Classification (NCBI taxonomy): domain Eukaryota; kingdom Metazoa; phylum Chordata; class Aves; order Passeriformes; family Maluridae; genus Malurus; species Malurus melanocephalus. Next base: position 3,952,883 of record NW_026623253.1, read on the forward strand.
CAAAACTCCTTTTGGGTGAAAGGAGATACTCTGCATGCCAGAGCTGCTCTCACATCTGAGTTTAGAAAACCTATGTGCTCGCACACTTCCTCCTAATTGCAGCCTTTCAATACTTAAAGAGGGCTTATAAGAAAGACAGAGGCAGACTTCTTAGCAGGGCATGTTGTGAAAGGACAAGAGGTAACAGTTTGTCATGGTTTTACTTGGTCYGATTTTTGGTGGTGGGGGGATGGGATCAAAAGACCACAAAGATGGCTCCAGTGAGAAGTTCTAGGGGCTGTCTCCTTCTGCTCCAGCAAAAGGAGCCCTACCCCCTGTGTTTCAGAGCCAATCCATCATGGTTCTGAGGGTGATGGACAGGCTGATCATCAGGCCTGGGCCAATTGCACAGGTTGGTTACACCTCTGTGATGACGTATTATCTGGTATTTAAGAAGAATTCAAAACAAGGTAGGGGAGGCCGCCATTTTGCAGCTTTAGGTTGTTAGTACGTAGTTTTAGTATCATGCACTGGGGAAAAACAGAGCAGGAGGGTGAGGAGATGTAAGAAAAAAAATGGAGACCAAAGATCAGTAAGGAGAAGACCGGATGATTGCTGTGCTGTGCTTTTTGCTGTGGTTCTTGAACATGGAGAAAATAAGTCCTTTCTCGGAAAGGACTATTTCATTATTGAGAGAGACCTGAATAGAAAAAGAGAGCGACCTTGCTCTGAGGAAAAAAAAAAACCCTGGCCTTTTGAGGACTGGACTGAACTGCTCTACGGGGAGGGAGAGATGCCCCCGCCTACATTTGAAGCGAGTGGATGCTTAGAAGAAGCTGTGTTCTGCCAGGAGAAATGTGATAGTGTTCTTACGCTGCCAAAACAACACAGTTTGGCCTTGAAGGACATTCTTTCTTTTCTCCTACAAGGTAAAGAAATACTTCCCCCGCTATCAGCAGTTACGCACTGACTGTTCTTGGGAAAAACTTCCACAGCTGGGAGCTGTAAGAACGTCTTCTCCTATGATGCTGGACAACAGCTGTAATGAGTGGTTTGATCTATGTTAGACTTTCATTCCTGCCCCCTTTGTGTGCGGGAAAACATGGGGGGGAGGAAGAGGGAGGATCTGGGAAAGTGATGGGTCCTGGAAAGGATAACAGGTGYCTTRAATTGTCCRTTTTATTTTTCTTYTCCTTATAAACTTGTCCCTCTCTCYGTTTCCCCTCCCCAGTGCCGTAGTATTYTTAGTAGTTTGTAGTAATAAATCTATTTTGCAACTTAAGTTATTCAGCCTGTCTGATCATTTTCTGGAGCAAATAYGTATCTTTCTCTCAATTAYGTTATGTTATCTGAAAGCCATAAATTTTCGTGTTAATTGGGCTTTGCTCTCCCTTCTCCCTCTCTGGTGGGGGGAAGGGAGGGAATATCGTGGGTGCAGTGCTTTTGGTTTTCCAGCACAGTCTAAACCACGACATTTTCTGGTGCATTGGCCAGGAAATTGAAAAAAAAAAAAATCAGGTTTTTAAACCCATGACACAGTTTTAAACTAAAAGATGGGAGATACAGACTTGTTCTGAGGAAGAAATTTTTCACAGTGAAGGTGTTGAAACCCTGGAGAAAGATATACAAAGAGGTTAAAGATGCCCCATCCCTGSAAACTTTYGAGGTCAGGCTGGACAGGRCTCTGARCCAACTGACAGWGTTGAAGATACCCCAGAACACTGCAGAGGGKTTGAACTAGAYRASATTTAAAAGTCCMTTCCAACYCAAATKATTCTGGGATTCTGTGATTCTTCACTCTTTAAATCGCCTCCTGCTTCTGTCCTAGGAGAGTTAATCTGTTGAGAATGTCATGAAAGGCAAGGAAAACAAGGAAGGTAGTTATTAAATTTGTACTTTTCCTCACTGATGTTTCCACCAAGAACTCTCCCAGGCAGACACCAAATGAGTAGTTTCTCTCCTGGGCAGCTGTTCTTTTGATCATGTACTCATGCCTAACAGTTCCTTAATAGGAATGAAACCGTAGCCACATCAATCTGCAGTCACGGACAGCGTTGTGGTGCCATTYATTTCCATCCAGCTCTGGAATTCTGGGTACTTTGCCAGAGGATCARTATCTCCTGCTAGAACACAGCTTTCAGACAACCTCCGCTCTGAGTCACATTTGCCTATTGATAGCAAATCCAATTGGTTTAATAAACTATCCCCACATTGTCTTATCTGGAACAAACTGGCATCTTCAGTCTGTATTTCCCAGTTCCACACCAACCAAATCTAGCATACATTGGGGTGTTAATAAGTGTGGTGACTCTAGTTTTCAGTAAATGAAATTAATGTAGGATCTTATAATATAGAAGATACTGAAAATGAAAATGTTTCCTTTATATCTGTCTACTAAAAAAAAAAAAAAAAAATGAGACAGCCATACATTTATATGGCTTACACCTTTAATGTTTCATTTCTGTGGAAGGGCTTACACTAATTTGAGTGGCAAAATTCCTCACAGCAGGCAGCAGTGAACACTTTGGTGCTCAGAAGCTCATCACATTTTCAATAAAGTAACTTTTCACTGCAGAGCTGCAGAGCTCAACCCATYGGGTATTTGTGCTGAACCATTTCCTATCAAATAAATTACTTTTTCATTTAATAATGGCAACACAGCATTGCCCACTGGCAGAGGTAACTACTCATGCTAAGTTCAAGGTTACTGAAGCAAAGCTACCGATTTAAAGATAAGATTGCACAGTGAAACTTATATTTATTTAGGRCAGTTATATTTTACATATTTAATACATATAAAAAAAAAATAAGCCACACTGTACATTTTATCCTGGCTACTGAAYCAAAAGGAGAATTTGTCCAGATAATATGAAAAAAAATCAAAGCTAAACTGACTTTGTGGAAATAGAAAAAAAAATCATGGAAATGAAAGCAGCCACAGTTTGAAATCTAGATTATGCAGGTAGATATGGTCACCAAGAGTTTTTATCCTCTTCTACTGAAGGGGTAACCATCAAAATATATAATGTCTGTATACAGAACACAGTTCACAGAATTTGWGGGGAAGTTTTAATTAAAAATCCTATGTGATTAATTACTTAGGCTAAAAGCAGTAAGCAATCAAGTTGGAATAGAAATATTGAAAAGAACGGGTTAAAGAACAGAAAAGAATGTAGGAAGAAAATATCTATATCCAGACACTTAGAGGAGCCCTACTGTACACAACAGCATTTGGGCAAGAGCAGAATTTTTGAAGATAAAAAAGAGTTWTACTGACACATCCTGGGATTAAAAAGAACAGAAATGTGGACAGGTAAAGAAAAAAAAAATCTTCATCAATGTCACAGAAAAGATAGCTGTAGGGAAGGGGCAGGAAGAATGTAAAAGTACAGAATAGGTACACTACCTCACTTTGACTTACATTTTAAATAGAAAAATCAGACAAAATAATATAAAAAGAGATTAAAGAGAAACACAGGCAGGACTTCAAAAAGGCACTTTCTGAATTAAAAATACATCCAGTGGCTTTCATCTAAGATACAGAATTTGAAAAAGGAAAGAAAAAAGCCTGCATCCATTTTACGTCAAGCAGGATGACGGTTTACAGAAGGAGAAGTACAAGTCTCTATAAATCAACACTGCAAAGCACTTTAATGCACATTTTCCTTTTATTTATATCTCATGTAATGYTGGCAGGATAAGAACAGAGGTTTGGGAATGGAAATCACATATTTTATCACGGAATTTCTGTAATGAGGACTATGCCCATGTTCACTATGAAAGAATATGAGGAAAAGTTTTGCCTTTTTACATGAAACAGCATGCTTGCCCAAAGCAACAGATCCCTTAAAGCACCCATCTCTTAAAACTGCTTTATTGTCAACAGTGCAAAAGATGGGTTTCACGGATTTTTAACTTCAGCTCCATTATTGCTGGCTACATCTGATCTCAGTGAAAGAACCTGTACTTATCCAAATAAGGTGTTTCCATCAAGGATGTTTGATATCACATCTATTGACACAAAACGGAGAGGTCAGTCATGAGGGGAGTTCATCAGAAAAGATGGAAGAGCAAAGGGTYGGGAAGGAGGTGGGATGATGGATCAGCCATGGCTGTGTGAAGGACTCCTCCACAAGCCTTCGAGTACTCCTGATGTCTGACAAAAGGACAAGTGCTGCTTCARAGGCTGAAACGCTGCTTAGAGTGGGTAGAGGAGTGCTGAGATTATCCCCTGAATAAATTCCAATCAAATGTGTTTCAAAAGGAAGGACTGCTCCTCACTACATTTATTAGATGCTACAGAAGACAGTTAGCTAAAAGGCTCACATATTACAGAGAGACATGGCACTTCTTGGGAAATACAGTTGATTCAAGAAGATAAAATCCTTGAAAGATATATTCCAGAGCAGCATCAAAAGCAAGTCAGCTTGTGTTTTTATAATAATTTTTTTTCTGRGACATTATTCAGGCTTAATCCAGAAAATGTTCTTCCAGGGTTTTGTTTATGTCCATTACTAAAAGAGAAGATGTTGTAGCTGTGCTGTTCAGCTTGGATATCAAGGTGAATACCTTTCAAAATGTTTGATTTAAACCTGAATGTGAATCCATGGAGAAAAAGTGTTTAACTGCCTAAAGGGAAGGWATTACTTCCCTCTATATAACACCAATAACAGCATATAAAGCTGTGACAATTTAAAATAGCAGAAACTGCAAATTTTAAAATTATTTTTTAAATTGTGGCATGTAAAATTAATCTCCATGACTTATTATGATCCACCACCATGGCATTTCCTGCCACCATACACACTGTAATATCAATATTTATTTACTGTGAGGAGAAAATTCCAGAAACAACCTCTTCCCCACACAGGGTTTCCAATAGGATTTATTGGATTACCTTCAAATACAATCCTAGTGTATCCTTGGAATGCTTCGTGAAGGCCCAGTGATTTATTTAGAATGCTGTGCAGTATTATCACCTACACTGATCATTTTGGAGGATTTTTTATTATGATTCTAAGGATAACATGTCAGAAAACCTTTTTGTAAGGCTAAATTAAATATAGCGCTCCTATGATTCATTTGGCAAAAAATATGTCTTTGTGCGTTTTATATACAACTTGTAAAACAATCTGTTCACTAAATCTAATTAATTGATCTCATCTAATCAATCTTTACTGATTTTTTTACTTATAATAAGTAGTTTATGAAAGATTCTATGATGATCTCTCTCTGAGGCATCACAGAATAAAAACAGTCTCCTAAATATTTTCCATCAAGCCGTATTTTGAATTTCATCAGACTTGTCACAGATGTTAAGGTCACAGAAGAAAAGAATCTTCAAGATGTCAAAGGAGAAATTCTTAGTAATTTACATATGGCAAACAACTGAAACAGTTGTTGTTYAAAAAAAGATGTTGGGGTTTTTATTTCTAATTACAGCATTTGCAAACAGATAACCATTTTTCTAACCTTCTATATGTATGTGTTTGAGGATAAATTGTCAAATACATAACAAATTACTTGATTTGTGGAGGAAGATTTAAAAGAAACGAGTGCTGCCTCCTCTGAACTGTTACATTCTGTGCAATTATTGGTAGAAGAAATGTAGCAGTCTGAGGATAAATTGTTGTGAGATGTTGAACCATCTAAAATAACTTGTCTGGGATATAAAGGAACATCAATATGGAATTCCACTAAACAATAAATTAAATRATTGTATCCTGAGGGTTGTACAGACTTTCTAGATTGGATATTGACTTCTACAGATGAAGCCCAAAATTCATCTACCTATAAAGAGGGAGATGCAGGCTCACTATATATTGAAATGTTAAAATATGCATTTATTGTTTTACTTTGTTTACTTTTATGCCTTCTTTATGAATCACAGAAAATACAGGAAAATAAATTSTATATTTAACCTAAACCTCTGGAAGACTCAGCATTCACCCCACTCCCACTTGTGCTACACTGTCACTCAGGCCTTTTTTTTTTCCGGGTACTTTAATCTTTTTTTTTATTCCTTACTGTCCAAGGTTGCCTTTGCTCCATTAAACTGTGTGCAGCCAACTTTATTGATAGCTCTGCCACCTCACATCAACATTTCAGAAGCACTGAAATGACATTGATTCAGCTGCTGCAATAGTATTTAAATGGTAGTGCCTCATTTGTATTTGCTACAAAAAAGAAAGAATGCGAGACTTTAAAAGTAAGAAGGAAAAAGCATCCAAAGCCTGAGTTGCTCACCCTGTAAACTGTGCTTTATATCTTCTTACACACCTTTTTTTCCCCATTTGCAGGAAAGCAAGATGTAGATATCCCTTTTACACATTTGTCTTCTGCAAAGAATGTGTATTCTGAGGACTATCAGTCTCTATGTCTAGCCCAAAATATCAACATCTAAGAATGAAAAAATCAAAGAGCTTATTGTTGTATACAAAATTAGTATATTTTTCCTCACTTTGAAAATGAAAGCATACTCATCATTAGTCATGTATTTCTCCAGAATCTAGTTTTGTAAAAAATTAAATACCTGCATTAGGTATTTTTTTGCTGTGATTTATAAATGGGCCATCTGTGTCCATGAATAATGAAACTGTCAAAAAATTGGGTATCAAGACATGGCCTCACACTTTATTTTTCATGCTTAATGTTAAAACCCCATAAAAATACATGAAAGGAGAGCCAGCAAATTGCTGAGAAAAATTCCTTTCAACTTTCTAACTCATTAGCTTTTCTGAAGAACTATTTGTGACTGTGTAGCTGAGCTCTTGTACTGAGATGATCTCATGCATAAGTGTACGCTCCCAGTCGATGCCAGACAGGCAAAATATTTTCTATTTTTTTAGGAGTGAAACACAGAATAGCTGTTCCAAGTTAGCAGACAAATAAATAAATAGTGTGTGTAGTTATTGCCCGGGTATTGGATTGAACACAAAAAAAAAAAAACCCAAGGGTGTTTCCTACCACATTCTATTCCTCAGAGACAGGCAGCATTACAATAGACAAAATCAATTTTCTGTCCTTGCAACTTCAGTATTATCTACTATTATATGCTGAAAGTCCTAATCCAGGAAAATCATGGGCTTAATACATTAATGGAAGAAAATTAGCTAATTTTTTTTCCCTAATATTCACTGCTACTTGCCCTAGAATTGATTACAAGTAGAATGTCTGTTTATTTACAGAGATCATTGTTCGCTGCATATACTGGCCTCAAACCCATTCTATTTTTCTTGCTGACTTAAATGGGAGCAGGATTAGATCTCTGATGGAAGCTTTATGGCACAGGAAGCATTGATTTGAGAGATTAGCAATACACTGTGGTGACAAAAGATATTCGTCATCACAGCTGAGCAGAGCAGGTTACAATGCYGTCTGCTGAGAAGCCTTGTGTGTTTTCATCAGCCTCTATCATTTTTCCCCAAAGTACAGTTGATTACAGAGCTTCATTTTATYGGTAAACTGGAAAGGCATTAAATAAGTGATTTGTTTGTGCCATGGAGCTTTCCAAGGACAGGTAAAAAAGACATTTTCTTTATTTGGGAAAAAAACCCAGTGTCGTCAAAGGCACATTTTCCTGATTTAGTGTAACACTGGCATGAAAAAAACTCAAATCCAGCTCTAGGATTTGAATCCTCTGAATCCACTSTCAGGTGTGTACCTGGAGTGCTGTTCCAGCCAGATTAAGGCATCAGAYAGAAGGCTGCTGTCAGGAATTCCACTTTCCTTTTGGGAGCAACTTTTGCAGAAATGCTGGCTATGGATTACCTTTTCCCAAASTAATGGGCAGGCACACTTTGCTCTAAACTGACTACTGTAGCTTTTTTTTTTTCTTTCTTCTTTTTTTTTCCCCCCCATAAATTATCATTAATTTTAGGAATACAGAGACTAAAGATGAACTCTACTTTGCATGTACATCTTTTCATTTGAGCTCTACTGAATATACATTTGCTTCATAATAACTAAAACCTGGTACTCAGGTCAYTCTACAGAGCACTATCAGAATGACACAGATAAAGCAATTTTTTTCTTCCTGCTAACTTTCATGAGAAGTCAGAATTGGACTGGTGTAGTGTTTGCCATGTTGGTCAGAGACATTTACATTAACAGGACTGAACCATGGAAGTCTGCATTTATAAGYAAACAGGTCCTAAACTACCATCTAAAAAAAATCTGAAGAGAAACAATGTTACTAGAGATGCCAAATATTCCTGAATTTTCATAAAATTACCATGTTGCAAGTCTACAGAATGGCCTAACATATTTTACTTCACAGATATTTTACTCAGCCTGTATGTCAGACACATAAAATCCACTTATCACTGACAGATCTAAGGACCATGCCCTGCATTGAGATATGAGCAGTATTAGTAAAACAGCTAAAAAACCACAAATCTGAGTGAAGTTTTGAGCTAAGTCATTATTAAGGGCTATCCATCTATTTCCCAAAAATAGATTCAACTCCTTCCTTGATTCTTTTTAATCTATGTCTCAGTTTTTCTAGAAATAWAATATCCTTTTTAAGCCTTTTTATTGCAAACAGTTGTGCATGTACTAAAATTTGTTTACAGGAATCTCTTAAATGTAGTTATTGCTATAAATCTGCCATATATTTAAATGAACTCAGGCTAAAGATTTAATTATCTACAACTAGCCCTAATTAATCCCCACAGTGATTTAGATTTTTATTATAAATGTGTATTTTATGCATTCAGTTGCAGATGTTAAAGCTTGCATTTTTTATTTACTCCCACCAAAGTATGCAAATTTGGAAGATTCTATTAAATTCTGAATAAAAATACCATTGGAAACAATATTCCTAATGTACTCTTAATTATCCAGTGCTTAACTAATTCCTCCAGAAAAATACTATGTTAGTACCTATTGTATTTTAAGGATTTGCAATAATTGTGCATTGAGATTTTAAAGATTCAAAATTTGCACACTGCTTAGATTATTGTTTAGATGATTGGAAGTTTGGATGTTGAAACAAACTATTCATTCCATGGAAAACTAAAGATCTGTGGAGTGAAGGTGATAGCCTTTGCTAGATGAATTGAAATAATGGAATCAGATAAATGTTCTGATCTGTCCCAAGCAGACGAGAACAAAAGCTTTTGTGCACGGAAGATTGTGCTGAAGTAGTCTAATGAATTAAATTCCCTCTACTTATAAACTGACATTTATGTCTACATAGCACCATCACCTTAATAATAGTGAAAAAAGTTCATTATTTTACCTGCAATTGAGTATGGGACATTCAGATTTTGTTACAACTCCTGCTGCACATTAATGTTAATGTTTTTATCAACATGAAAAACACTCTATGTGTAAAAGAAGAAATTCAGTGTTAAACCACCCTCCAAAGGGACAGGAAATAACAATATCAAAGGCAGCAGAGAAGCTCTGCCTAAACACACTTTTAGTTTTCACAGATCTTTATCGGTCTGCAGCCTCTTAGGAAGCATTGTCCTTCACTGAACTGCATTTCCCACAACTCTCTACAAAGCCCAACTTGAGAAGATTTTGGTCATCATCYGKTAAAAAAGAGAAAATTTTTAAGCACACTTCAGAACAGTAGGCTTTTAATAAAGCCTTATTTTCCATTTACACAGTTAGCCCATTTGTTGTTCTTTTACAATATCTGGAAATAAAAAATGGAAATAAAATGAAAATATTAAAACATAGCAACACATTACATTTCTAATCTATCTATTCCATCCAAAAGCTTTAAATCGGCTAAAAAAAAARAGTTACATAGGCAAGCTGGAGTGCTATGTCTCATAAATTTTAAAATTTTTATTATGACTTTGAGAAGTAAGTTGAAATCTGTTTTTCTATGTGGGCCAAATTACTGCCATGTTTTCTTTCTGTCAGAAACATTCACGTGAAACATTTATTTTGAAAAGATCCCGTGGAAAATAATCACATTTTACTCATGTTCTTCTATTAAATATGTTTGGACTTGCAAGTAATCAGATGAAGAGGGGAAATCTTTATCRAAAGGAATTCAAATTAATTCAGCACCTTTCATTGCCAATGAATTTCATTTTTCTTTGTGAGTATGGATGTGACTGCTGTTTGCTGGGGCTGAAAGAAATCTGAAGCTGCTGTAATTTAAAGCTGTTCTAATCTGCACATTTCCCTGTCATCCCCATATTCCTAAAAGTCTCCATCCCAATGCTCCAGTTCTGAGCTWCACAGGATACGCTCTTTGCTATGGTCACTCTTGGCACCTACTTGCAGGTTTTCCTTCAGTTTCCCTTGGCCTCTGATGAAATCAAATAATTGCTGAGAGCTGTCTGAAACAGTGTGCATAGATAGTGCTGTACTTGAACCTATGATTCAGTTGAAGCAGAAGGAGAAAATAACTATTGCGATCCTGTGAAATAGAGACCTTTTCACATGCCATTGATCAAAGGGATTAAGTTACAGAGAAAAGGTTCTATTGTGATAGGGCAGATATTTTGATTAAATTTTCCAACCTCTTTCAGTGAAACCAGGTTTCATGTAAAACTTTCCAGAGCATTCCTGGGAAAAAAAAAAAGAGGTCCCCATGCAAATTCTCATTGTAATAAACTTTGGTTTTGAAATGTCAGATTAGAAACCTGAGTGTGATATCAGTGATTGCACTTCTTGTGGAAAGGCAGGTCATTATATACAATRTAATGGTGTGAGAATGGAAGAGAAAGAAAAAGCTTCACCAGGATTTAAGAGCTTCTTAATTCTAAATGTGGGTCCACTACTGATTGACCCYGAGGTAGCTGGAGTGAGATAAGCCACTTCTTTTTCATTGTATTTCCCAACTAAGATGTGATCTTTTTCATGGAAAGAATTTGCCATTATATCATCAGCACTATCTGCACCTCAGTAAGCCTGAAATGTTAAAATCTGCTTGCTTTACAGAAATATCAGGTAAGTTGAACCCTTTTGGAGTCACAGAGGAGAAATCCACGGAAGGCAGGAGGGGAACACATCTCCSAGGACAACAAGCCCTGCAGCTACAGCTGCACTAAGGGCATCCTCTTCCTGCTCTAGAGAACTGCCTGAGAAACTCAGTAAGTTAATAAAGGCAGTAATAATTCCAGAGAAAAATCTTCCTAATACTCTAATACTCAGTCAAAGCCCACAGGATAAGTAGCACAGCCTCAAATTTGAGATTATGTTGCAGGAAAAAAAAAAAAAAATCCAGTCTTATAAGGTTATAGAGCATAGAGAGAAATTCACTCCATCTGGGATTCATTCTTCTCAGRAATTCCCATGATCCTATTTACAATCAAAATGGCAAAAGTATCTTAACTTGATCAAGACAGACACACTACGGCTTCACTCCTCACATTCAGTCCTGTAGCACAGGAAAAACCTTTAAGTGTCATGTTGTTTTTTTTAAATGTTTGAACTTTGCGTCTTTTGCCTTCCTTTTTATGACAGATAATGAATACAAGCTTTGTATCAAGTCATTTTGATAAGAAAAAAAAAAGCCCAAACAGGTCAATGATGTTAGCTAGAAAATGTTATACAAAGAAGGGAAAAATAAGCAACTTGTCATTTGTTAAAATGAGTTGTTTGTTCCCAAATGCTATTATGGCACTGGGTCAAAATAYGTTTCAATCACTGTGTGTATTCATTCAGGTATCTGTGAAACTATAAATACTACATGTCATGGCATCACATAAATTTAATAACATTTACAATGGTAACACAGAGGCTGACAAAAAATGTTGAGCTTCCACCCTTTTTTTTTTAAGTCTGGAGGCATAAGAATAGAGAAGAACTGACAAGAACTGTCCTTAAATGAATTAAAAGGAGTTATTGTAGGCAGAAATATTTTTCTTTTTGATGTATTAATTATAGAATCATCCAAGCTGGATGAGACTTTGCAAAGTCATCTAGTTGCATCTCTAGCTCAAACCAGGATCAACAATGAATTCAAACTACACTGCTCTGGATTTTGTCCAGTCAGGTCTCAAACACCTCCAAAGATGTAATCTTCAGATTAACTGAAATTGAGCATTCTAGTATCTTACTTGTACGTTAATAATGGTAGTATAAGTGTCATCTTTTACACTCAACTTATTCCTTTAATTGAATAGAAACAGCATCTCCAAATGTCCCAAGGTATTTTGGTAAAATGAAGTTTCAGTATCCATGTTCCCAAAAGAGTAATTATAGTTAGTGTGATTATTTTTATTCCTTGACCATAAAACTTTGAGTGGTTAACATTTATCTGTGTGAACATTTCGTGATGTCAGCTTTCTTCCCTAACAAAGCAAACTGATCAAAATACAGTTTCCTGTTAGAAAGCATAATAGGTAATACAGACAGTCAATTACTTCTTTGATCAAGTCACTTTTCTTTTCAAAAGACAAAGAGACTTCATTTGGATGAGGATATAATCAAGAAACAGAAGGTAGTGTCCTTCTAAGCACCCAGCTAATCAGCATTCATCCCAAAATAACTTCAAGGTTTTTTTTTTTTTTCTCAAAACCCTGTTTCTAGTGCACCTGCGAATATCTTAGAATACTTGCTGTCATCTTTTTTTAATCTCTGTTTTGTATAGTTGGGATTTTTTTCATATTGAGGATCTCAGGGGATGCTTCATTTGTTGATTCCCTGTTGTGTAGACCCTCAGAATAATCTGCMAAWAAGGCTCTGTACCCTCCTGKTCCTGACTTCTGTTTCCAGTGGAGTGTGARTGGTTTGATAAATGCTCCCAATAATTTCATGGCTTCTAATGACTGTCTTAGGAGAACAGCAAMTTGTATGAGTAAACATGAGTCATAATGAGAGCACAGTGTTTCATAGATTAAAATAAGCCTTCTATTTTGGTTTCCTGAGAAGAATCATCTACTAACTGATGTGGAATGTGCTGATCTTTCCATCTTTTGGAATTCACATACAGGCTATAATATGCAAGTCTCTTGTTAAATATGAAGAACAGAAAGATGTGAAATGAAAGTATGCMGCAATAGCCTTTGACTTGTGGCACCATCAAAGGTAAAAAGAGAAAAGACACCTGACACATGGGTTTTTCTGTACTTGCCCTAAAAAAAGGCCACAAAATCCGATTTCTCAACCAGTGTATTAAGCCATAGGAATAAAACCCACAATACTTCTGTCAGTTAACATAAGTGAAATCCCAAATAACAAAAGCCAGGCAAAAATATTTAAAGATTCTCAAAAACTTAAATCCCAATATAATAAAAATTAAATGTTATCATAATCTTGGAAAGATCCCACACCTACAAAGAGTCTCTAGTTGAAAGTATGTTGTTGAACCTTTCTGGGTTCTTTAATGTCTGACCAGAGTTTTCATTGTTCCCAAATGCAAACTCACCACCTGAACAGTATCTTTTACATAAAAGTAGAGTATTTCTTTCCATAYCTTTTGATCTACCTACTCGACATAATTTAACTGACCACAATCCCACATCTCCATATTAATGGGAAATTTTTAGACATTATGAAGGCTTTTTGTCCAACAGATGCAGATTGCTTTCAAAATCATCATTCTTTYCTCCTTCCTTTCTGTTCTGTCAATGAACAGATTAAATGAAAAGTTTTATGATTCTCAATTCCATCCACTGATTCCATTTTTTATGTCTCAACAGTCTCAAATAAGGAATGTTTGGTGACAGTAAAGGCATTTGGTCAAGATCCTGCCTTGCAAGGTACCTGCAGCCCTCTCAGCCTATCTCTTGTGTAATTTTTTGCTTTTTTTATCTTATCACTCAGCATGGGAATATTGGTCATTTTTTTGTGTTAGGAGAAAGAACACAAACATTTGCATTTTTAACATTTGTTCTACTCATTTAATCATCTGTTAAATTTATCAATGGACCAAACTTCAAAAATTGAAGGAAACTACACTGTGCCAAAATCAATTGGAGTTACCTGTCACATGATCCATTTTACTGATCTGAAAGGTTTCTGTTGTGTATTTTATCACCTCATCTATCTGAAGCAATACTATGCTGAATCTTTACCATCATTCTTTATTGATTTTTTTATACAAACTCTCTCCCAAAAATCAACTGGTCTGTCAATTTTCTATTGAAAATATACTSAGTTATTAAGCTTTGTTGAAATTAATATTGTAACAAAACATCATTGGGTACTTTTCAGACCAACGTATTCCACTGTTAGCTAAAATAACCTATATGACTGTCTAATCTTTACTGCATCAATTTTACCAGTTGTCCTATGTCACTTTCATGCACTTCTGTTTTACTTACACTGATTATCTTTAGTTGTTTTTCTGGCAGTTTAGTTATATCATGAAGGCAATTCTTCTGAAGCACTTGRGACATCTGGTAAACATCTGGCCTGRTGTGTTTTATGAGCTTTACCCATCAGCCTGAATAAAAACTAGAATCCTGATGCATGACTCTATTTGTTAATGAGGTTATACAAAAAARTAACAGCAATATATACCAAGACAAGATAACCTTAACATTCATGACTTTAAAGAAATCATGTTATTATYTGTTGACAAGAATATTTTACATTATACCCAGGGTTTTATAGGGTTTTTTTTCTCTTCAAATGATGACACATTGAAAATCCTTGTATTGCCCCTTATTCTAGGACAGATTTCATAATTTAAACTTGAGCAGTGGTAGCCTAGTTGTCAATATCTCCAGTTCCTTATTGTCAGTTCTTGAACATCTGTCCAAACCCAGTTGTTCCAATGACTCCTGAATAAGACACATGAAATGTTACCTGGTTAACATGACCTAAAAAAGGTTGCATTGTCTTACTAAATCCTCTTTCCTGAAGTGGTTACTATGATAAACATTGCCAACATAGGTCTTGCTAACTCACAATGTCAACACTTTTTTTTTCCCCTAAAATTTCCTAGGGAACATTTTAACTTTCTCTCACTGACATCTTTATAACACAAATGCATAGTTGTAATAAAAAACCACTTCAGGCTACAAAAATAGATGCTATCATATAGTGCGCCAAAAAGTACAACATCTCTTTCAAAATTGCTTCTGTTTCGAAACAAGCATATTTGTTTTCAATATGTACTTGCATAGAGGAAGACCAAAAGTAATGTTTCAGGGGGGCTGGTCAGGTTGGTATTGTTTTGAAAGCAGGAATAAGGAGYTGTTTTTAAGGGTGTACAATGCTTTAAATTTTAAGGTTTCAATGTTATGCATGAACATAATAAAAAAAAAAAAAGTCCCAAATCTTCTTCAAGTGGTATAGTACTCTAATATATATTTATATGTATACTTGCATATAAATAAAAATGGCAATAAAAAACCCTCTCAGTTAAGCCTAATTTTGATGCCACGGGAGACTGAAGCAAATCCACACTCAGTGTTTGATAACCGGGATAATTTCACTTCAAAGGCTGGCTGAAGTTGAGGATGTTTTACAGATGTTGGCGAAAATTTAAAGATGGAGACTACATATTTGACTTACAAGGCATCAATATTTTCTACAAGATGCAGGCTCTCACAACTGACTCAGAACATTCAATCCCAATAGTTGTGTGATAAATAAAGCACTTTGTTATTAAATTATGGTAGGTACGGTTTGTCTTTTTTTTCTTTTTTGTCAAAAGTACATTAATCTGGTATCACCACAATTTCTTGGTTGTCCCATTTTCCAACTGACCAACTGTCAGTTCCTATTTCTGKACACAATTACAAATGCAGCCCAGAACGTGGCAAAGTGAATGCAGAACAGATTGAACACTGAGGGGAATCTGAGCAATGCAGCTAGCAGAGATTAAATTGCTGCAAGCCCGCTGACAGACTGGAAGGGAAGAGAAGGAAGCCAAAAGAACTGAAAAAWGCAGCCAGAAATGACAAATGCAGCCAGAAAACTTGCGAGACATCAGGTACAAAAAAGCCAGACTTACATAAATTTGGATATAAGAGTAATTTCTAAAAYGTAGCACAGCACAAGACATGCCTGATCATAGAGAATGATCTACAGATATTTATATTAGATACCATTACTGCTATTAACAAGTCACCAACTAACTAATTAAACAAATTCTCTCTGAATTTAATACAGTACTTTAATTATTTAAATAATAATTTATTTAGTAAAGAGTTGTGGTAACCTAAAACATTGTAAATTTTCTGCCAGAAAATGTATTTCATTATCTGTCTACAAAGAAATCCAGAGTAGAAATCTGGCATGCGTCCATCACTACTTTATTCTTGCATAATTCCAGGATTCACACAGCCAAACTTGGATAGTACTTTTGTGTAGTGTTACTATTTCACATAGCCAGCAGAAATCGAGGGTTTTCAACWACTCTTTAACAAGGTATGATATCAGATATACAAAATATACTATCACACAGACTGAAGACTGATTTCCTTGCACAGTATTTCTACAAGGGACAAGACACCCTTCATAACTCTCAAATTAGAATCATATTCTAAGGAAAGAAAATCTTATTGTGTCAGTTGTCTACAGGGCTCTTAAAATTAGATTGAGTTTCCTTTTYATAAGCTATGATAATCTATGAATTCACTTAAGAAGGAAATCCTTAATATTTAATTTTATTTAAAAACTGTATGGATATAGAAATTAATTTTTCAGCTGYAACTTTTTATTGGACTTTTTTGTCCCTAAAATGTTTGTCCTTCCAGCCGCATTCTAAGCAACACTAGAGTTCCTGTCGTATGATGCTGCAGCTTTCTGACAAAATGTCCTTTGTCTGTGAAGACCCATCCAGAGTGAATGKAAAGTTGGATCCATGGACGCACACTCTAAATTTTAAGCACACTAGAAGAGAGAAGTTTGAAGCTAAATATACAGATTTTAATTTTTTATACATAAGCCCCCTGTTATGGTGGGCTTCTCTCTCTGAGAGAAAGTGCAATAAGTAAAAAAAGTGGTAGAATTTAGTCACCTGTTTTCTTTAATAAGTGAAAAAAGAACTGGGAAGTTCATRAATGATAAGAACTTTACATTTGCCTTTAATTTAAGGTCTCAAAAGGTACTTTACTCTTTAAAAGGATTTTTTWAAATCCTGGGATTAAGGAAGTTGCTGTCTCAAATATCAAGTCAGTCAGCATTGGTTGTGGCATTACTTTAGACAAACTAAGATTCTCAATAAAAGTATTCTTCTTCTAATGCCACACTCCCAAGGGTAATGAAAGTAATCATAAGTTGTACGACACAAAGCTACGAGCTTTACAGGGCTATGTTCCCCTTTCAATACGAACCACACAGGATCTAAGAATTGTTGAATTTCACTTCCACAGAATCCAGTTGTGATGTAATTGATGCAGAACTTTTATGATCCTGCTCAACACTCTTTACCAAGTGTCATTCATACAATTTAAAGAGCTTTGATGCAGCATTGCAAATGTAGACAGATGAAAAATGAGAAAGAAACACTCACCTTTCGTAATGAAGATAATTTCAAGAAATCAAAACTCAGGGAAAATGAAAATAAAATCCCTGAAGTAACTGAAAATGGAATAAAACACCCCAGAATTSCACAGAAGCATTTTTTTACTAATCTTCAGAAGTATTTTTGGTGTCTTTGATATTKTTGACCTTTTTCTTAAAACACAAGTCAGCAGCTAATCCATTTAATCTTCAGTAAAATCACAGAAAATAGTGACTTCAGTACAGTATTTTGCTTCTTAACAAGTGGTTTAACWCTTATTGAACCTTTCTTTGAAAGTATTTCAGTTCTACATAGCACCTACAACAGCTRTATTTAAAATTACAATTCCAGAAAAGGAATTAGCAATGTCATTTCAAATGCAAGCACTTCTTTTAGCTAATATTTAGAAGCTTTCCAAAAGCATCCCATACTTGAGTTTTAACATAAAATCTTAACAACAGATATTTCATAATTTAAAAAAACACAAATTTTTTAATCCTGTTTAGTCAACACATATAATTAAATATTTGAACCTGTGTACAACCTATATATCAGCAGGATGTATGTTAAAGCTTGCACACATTATAAAATTTCATTGAAATGGTCACAGAGTATTAAAATGCTAGGAAATTCTGGACTATAGCTCATAGAAATATTGAATAATTCTTGGAGTGTTCTCAAAAATCTGTCCATTCTTAGTTTAAATTTCTGCTAAACTTTCCAGTAGTTGATGGCAAGTGAACTAAGGCAACCAAAGTAAGGTTGATTTTTTTTGCCTGCTGCCAACATATCACTAATATTTGATTTACTTTGTAAAAGGAAAATAAAAAGAGGGATATTCAAAAGAAAAATACCCTTTTTGTCATTGGAACAGTTGARGAGATCATTTTTCTGGGGCTTGAAATCAAATAAGCTTTCCAGGCCTCTGTACCATAATGTAGTTGACTATAACCATGTAATAAAGTTACTGCTATTACCCTGTTTTTGTCATTTTCTTACCAAAAACTACAATTCATTACTCTTAATAAGTGTTCCTGTGTCTAAATTTGTCTTCACTGAAGTTCTGTCTTTTTTCTGAGTAAACTTAACTCTGTGGACATAAAACATATGTGATGAGAATTTTAAAAAGCCCTTCTAGATACAACAGTACTACCAAGAAAAAAAAAAGGCATAAATATTATAGCAGTGAAAAACCTGCCTCAACACTMTATAGAGATTCAAGCTTTATTCTTACACAAAATTTATCACATTGCTTGTGATTAATTTGATATCTCTTTTAGAGTATATTCATAACTTTAAAATAYGTGCAGGAAGTGACAGTACTCCAAGGAGTCTAGAAATATCAAATTTGATAATCACAGATTATAAATGATCTCTAGCTGAGGCAACCAGGTTGTAGATTCAGGATGATTCCCATGAGGAGGAATATTTAGATCAAAGACACTGCAGTAACTCTTACCCTGTTATCCTAGCTCTTATGCAGCAGTCAAAGAAGAAAATCCTTCAAACTTATACACAGTCATCAGTACATAAAACAAAATAATTATGAAGAACAAAACATTTTCCCTCAGGAAATTTTCTGCACTGACCCAAGTGGGGAAAAAAAATTACTG
Source organism: Malurus melanocephalus (assembly GCF_030028575.1). Taxonomy (NCBI): domain Eukaryota; kingdom Metazoa; phylum Chordata; class Aves; order Passeriformes; family Maluridae; genus Malurus; species Malurus melanocephalus. Next base: position 3,971,846 of record NW_026623253.1, read on the forward strand.
TTTTCATCTGCATCAAGCACTGATTGTATATTGTGGGTAAATCAGCTAGACTTGAGTTAAAGTCCAATTTCTCATAGCACTGCTACCTAAAATACATTACAGAGAATTAGATTTTTTATTGATGAGGTTTGCTGCATGTTTGTCTTAACATCCTACTATCCATTCCACAATTGACTAAGATGCACAGTATTCTGCAGGTGAGAGTTTCTGGAAGAACTTCCTCATTGCTTTCATCTTCTTTTTTTTTCTTTTTCAGAAATGTGTAAAATTTTATAGGAACTCAGCTTTCTTCTTTGATTGCTTTTGTTGCATTTTATTTTTAGAAGCAAAGGGAAAAATGCCACAGCAAAAGAACCTTGGAAATTTAAAGCTGAGGTAGGGCATTGAAGGGACAAATTCCAACACTGAGTTTTACTGAGCAATACAAAGTGTGAAGTAAATTCCAGAATGTGCTGTAAGCTCAGAATAGGTAACTGTACGACTCAAGTGGACCAGATCTAAGCCCATACAATCCTAGAGGAGTGCACATCTCTATATGGACATCTTGTGTTCATATACAGCCATAAAACTCKACTGGCTGCACACAGYAGAAATAACCAGCTTTTGAGCTGAYAGCTCATAACTGCAGCTGCTGAAATAGTCCTGCCATATTCCATCGTGGAGAACTGAAATATTGGAAAACAGCATGTGTTTTTGGAAGGATTCTCTTCAGAATCCTGCTCCTGAGGCTATGTCTGTACCAGAGAAGTGCCAGGGTTGGGCAGTAGCTAACAGCTGKTTTTTTYCTAATTGCTTATATCTAWGAGTATTCTGGCACAGGATGGATACACAAGGCCAGTTCCTTACAAAATTTAAACACATGCTTTTATTTTAAGTATACCACTTCAGCTGAAATTCCTATACCTGTAAAGAACTACACATTAAAGTGTTTTTCTAAGGTAAATTTTCAAGCACTTCCACTACACAAGTAAATAAATAAATAAAGAACACATAAAAATAGATTGTCAGAGGAAGAATCTCATTACTTTCTGGATTTATAGACTAAAACCTGCTCATTCCCCAGACAGAGGCTCAGGTAAGAACAAGTATTTAAAACAGCATTGTGKAGAAACCCATCTTCAAAGCCAGGGCACAGATCCTGCTTTATTTAGTAGCWCAGACATAAATTCATTAGCTGTGCATGAAGTGCCTGTTTTGAATTTACACGTAGACATCTCATTTGCTTTTAAGTGGTTTGAAAAATATTAATTTGTGCTGGCTGCACAATKCAATTTGGTACAAAGACCTCAGAGATTTCTCTCCTGGGGCTGGTATACTCACAGAAGGAAGGCCRTGCAGAAACACAAGGARGAGTTTGTGAGAGCACTCAAGTCRAGGGTTTTTATCCTKAGATAACAAATTCTACCCTCAGAAATTGCCTGTTGGWGTGGATTTGGTGCTGCACTGAATTKGCTACACCACTTGTGGCTCGGGTGATGGCTTTGTTGGATTTTATCAGGAATTTCCATAGTTTTGCTCCAATCGGCAGTGTAAAGAGTCCCCCGAGACCTTCACCTACAGCTGAAGCTCTTGGTCATGTTTGTTCATTGCCAGAAATCAAATACTGCATTGCATGGACTAGCAATATTATCAGTTATGGCAATTCCTGTACTTGATTTTACTCAAAGGCATTCTAACATTTGAGTTTCCATGAGGAAGAGGACAAAACACGTGGAATTTCGTGATTTCGCATTCATTTTCCTTAACAGATGCAAACAGTATGGGAAATGGGCCTTCTATCTGGAGGGCAGAAAGCCTGAAGTCAAATGACTTTGGGTAGCAAGGGCAGAGGAAAAGAAACTGAAACAAGAACAGAAAAAGCAAGACACATCTTGATGCAACCACATGGGCAGTGAAAGCAATTGCCCTTAGTTATTTTGTCATGGAATGAAAAGCTAAAGCTAATCCCCTTAGCTTTCCCAAGTGGAAGTGGAATCCAAAACTAATCCTTTTACAGTAGCTATACTACATGAAATGGGGTGTTTAAACAAATCCCCTTAATCATCATGGCAAGAATCAGGGAGCTAAAGTCAATCCCCTTAGCAACCTACATGGAAAAGGGAACCAAAGCAATCTCCTTAGTTATGCTKGTTTTAATAATGATCTCTATCAAGCCTATAAATATTTTGATATAGAAATTATTAGCATTCTTCYGACATGCCAAGAACCCACATGAGAATGTAGTAACATCTATGGTACAATACTTCCACCCAATTTTTATGGCATAAAACTTCTAATGTTCACCAATTCATGACTTAATGGTCACAGGTATAATGCAAGAATATCCAAGTATCCATTAGCTGAGAGTAAAAACAAAATATTTGGGTTCTTCCTTAAGAAAATTAAGAAATTGGAAATTTTCCTTATAGCATGGAAAGCTGATGAAATGTACTAACAGACATGGAGAGAAATCTGAAGAAGACTGCACATACTGAGCATATCATCACATTATTGAGCTGTTGTGCCTAACTCAAACTTTCTTTTATTTTTTTTTTACTTACTCCACAAAATGCCCAACTTTTAACACTACTAGTAAATCTGAAAGAAACAGTATCAGACTTCTTAAAAGACAGAACAAAAGGTCAGGTAGAACACCTSTGCTCTTCAAATGCTGTTCTACATCTCAACACTTGAGATCTTTCTCTTTATTTCTGCAAGTCATGTATTATGTTTTAAACTCCTAGGATAGGATTATTTTGATTAAATACAATAGCAGAGGATTATCCTCTTAAATCTGAAAGTCAGTTATAAATTATTATTCATAAATACATGGATTTTATACTGGGTTCCTTTCTATTCTGTTCTCCACAGAATTATGATTATTAAAAATAATGGTTTCCTTTTTAGCAGTCAATAGATACATATACACACACTATCTATTTTCCGCTTTTGAAGTAGATTGTTAGGATTATGTGAAGAGTATCCAATTCTGCTATGATAACCTACATAAATATATAATCCATGTAGAAAAGGCCCCTGTACCCACCTGGATCCCTTTGCAGGATGTGCACATTAAATCATGCATGAAAATTACTGCATGAYGTGCCTCTTCTTAAAACTCAAGTTTACAATTCTCTGTATTTTAGACCAGCAACACTTWAAATGTTAACTGTTCTTCAGAGAAGGGTTTTCAAGCTCAAATATTGTACCAGAGGTTTGGACATCAACTGGCAGAGAGGGTAAAGCAGAGAAAAATTTATTCAACACYACACTGGAGTACTTTTTTCTCACTAGGTGAGAATTCCAGTGAAGCAGAAAAACTATTTGAATACTGTCTTTTCACCCTRGCAGTGGTTAAAACTCCTGGTACCCACAGACATCCTATAATCCTATCATTTAAAGCACCTTCAAAACATAAATGATTTACAGCAACTTGCAAGGGGACTCTGTGTGCCTACGTATGTAAAAGAGGCTTAGAGAATGCTTCAAGCTTGATAATCTGGTTACTTCTCTGTAACTCAAAAAATTCATTCAATGTATTTAAACGTCTGTAAACAGTTCAAAAGTAAAGTTAGCATAGTTTTGGGGAGTTTTTTTAGTTTTCTTTCCTGTTAAGTTTAAGTAAAGTCTTCCAATATAAGATCAGACTACTGTAAATCCTGAAGAATATATTAGTTCTGTCATTTTTCATTATACATAGGAGATCCACTTTTATAAAATAAATTATTCCTGGCACTAAGAATGGTAAAAAGAAAGCAGCAGTTTGGTTGGAGTTTCCCAAAATTACTGAACAGAGCATCTGAGTAAAAAGCAACAACTGGTTGTGACACAGAGAAGCATTGTCTGCCGATGCCAATTTTACCTTTTCTCTTAGGAAAAAAAAAACAAAAAACTTTTGTGGCTTTGCAACAATTCAGAGAGATTTCTTTTCAGAATACCTAGATATTTATCACCTACTTTAGCATTTATGAGACCATTTCTTAAGCACACAGTAATTTCTAGGGGTATTTCCCAAGAGTTCAGYACAGCAGTTTTGAAGTCTCTGAAAATACAATGGTTCAGGTAAAGAGATGTTCAGTATGCACCATGTATTTCCATAAATATTGCTTTTCTTCCACTTTTTACTTTTTTTCTGTCTTTTCCTTGACTTTTTACTGAAGACAACACTTTGGCATTCTTGCTCCACTTGTGTTCACAATGAAGGCTGAATAGAATATATTGTATTTAATTTGAAATATATATGAGTGAATTTTTTTCATTTCACAATATGCTGACAGAAACTATAAAATTGTGTTATCTAATACTGSTGAAGATACACCCCACAGAACTTAATCATTCCTCCTCCTTCAACCCTCTAGTTTTCCTTCTAAAAATGCAATTCTTTCTCAACAAAAAAAAAGGTAAGAATGTGTTAGTTTTCACTAAATTATACTTTCTCCCTTTTTTTTTCTTACAGCTCTTTTTGGAAAGCCAAAATATTGTAAATTTCTGAATGCAAGAGATGAATGTGCAGCCTACAATGGCTTCAAAGTTACTTTTTGTACATGAGTACATCAATGTGCAACCCATGTATGGTATTCTTAYTTATTTAATTTACAACCAGTGTATTTTTGAAAAAACAATACAGAATTAGCATTCATTCTGTGGGGCTGCAGAACTGAAAAAGTTAAATTTTTACTGCACTCCACTGCTTATAATGATCCTCACACCTAAAATGAGAAACTTAACAGAAAATACAAATATTGCTACAGCCACTCTTTGCCCTCTTTTGCTATATAATATAAAATATACATTGATAAGTAATCAATATGTACAGTAAATTTTGCCTATTATAGGAATATATATGTACACAAGACAATTTTAATTAAACAGGAATGGAAAACTAATGCAAAATGTATATGCAACATTACTATCATCAAATTCAGATTTACTACACAATACACTAAAAATACAATAAATTACATCTGGTTGAGCAGTTCAGAGACTACTTCTAATGCTGTACTATTACAGATGATAGATGAGCTGTAAGTTTGTTTATTATGCTCCTCCATTATATCTGCTKGCCTGTAAGTGGTTTGTAGGGTTTATTTTGTTTGTAATTGCTTGGGAGTGGGGGGGGGAGGGGTTCGTTGGGGATTTTTGTGTGTGGGGTTGGTTTTTTGGTGACCATTTGGTTTTGTATTTTTTTATTTGGGATTTTTTGGTTTGGTTTGTTTTTTGGGTTGGTTGGTTTTCTTCTTTTATTTTGATGATTTCTTGGGGTTTTGGGGGGTTTATTTTGGTTTTTGGGTTTTGCTGGGTTTCTTTGTTGTTGTTTTTCTAATTTTCAACAAATTATATGTCATTATTTAGGCTATGAAGAGTTCRGATCTGTGGCTGCACAGTGGTAAGCACCAGTGGGCCCAAAATRTCCCAATAAGAACATGGCCATGTATTTTGGTCAAGCTTCCAAGGAATCTKCAATTAGATGTTCCACACAAAAATAATCAGGATACTGCCCAAGCATATGTACAAAAAAAAAGAGAATGACAAATACCATCTTTTCTTTACAGTGCCCAGCAAATTTTGTGAATTTAACCACTTTTGATGGACCACACTCCAATAACCCTGCATCCATCGAACAATTCTCAAATTCCCAGCCCAGCCACAGCTAATTCTTTGGCCCCAGGGCTTTCTAAGCAAATTAAGATTTTCAACATTTTACCAAGAAATATAGGCAAAACTGAAACTTCAGATTTGCACCAATCTACCTGGACATTGACAATTCCTGGGACACACAGTCCTCAGGAAAAGCTATTATGTTTTAAGAGACACTCCTAAAAGAAACTTCACTCCCACAAGCAARTCATCTCATATAAGCAACTGCAACTCCTTTAAAAAAGCTTCGCTAGACATTTAACTAGACCATGGATATACCTAATTGTCTTAATCTCTGCAGATGGAATTTAATCTCAAAAAACTTACCCCTCAACTTAACMTTTATCCTCAAATAATGACTTGACTGTCAAAAAGGATTCTAAACATGGCATTGCAGAGGATGGTGGTATCTGATTATGTCCAAATTACAGCTCAAATACGTGACTTCCAATATCTTTTCTTAATGCCATCTCTGTAAATTCCCCATATTGTGTGAAAATCTGATTAGTTTCTTTCCTTTCCCTTCATCCCTGTTAAATGTCCTGACAGCTAAATCCTTACCTTCTATTAAACTTTGTTATTAAAACCACAGCCTCTATAACACCKCTGAAATCCGGCTGGTGAGCTTTCACAGATGTAACTGCATATCTTYACTACAGCTGAACTGATTAATGGAGGGAAGAACTTAAAGACTTTTGGATGTATTATTTTCCTCAAAAAATGTCCTCAGTTTTTTTGGGGGGGAACCTTATTGCTCTTTACAACTCCCTGACAGGAGGGTGTAGCCAGGTGGGGATCAGTCTCTTCTCCCACGGAACAAYTGACAGAGTGACAGACAATGGCCTAAAGTTGCACCAGGGGAGGTTWGCATGGGGTGTTGGGAAGTTTTTTTCATGAAAAAGGTTACCAAGCATTGGAACAGGCTGTCCAGGGAYGTAGGTGAGTCCCCAACTCTGGACACATCAGGACAAGTCAATGTGGCACTTATGCACATGGCCTAGTGGTAGATTTGGCAGTGTTAGTTTGCAGTTGGACAAATCGATCTGAATGGTGTCTCCCAACCTAAATGATTCTATGATTTTTTTGGAAGAAAAGTGAAATACCTTCAGATAGAAGTGGTTTTCTGGGTATTGTTTTTTTTTCCTGTTAACTGTCACACATCTATGAACAAGCTGGGCTTGTTCACAGTGTGTGTCTGGGATAGAGTTAATTTTCTTCCCAGCTGTCCATATGGTGCTGTGTTTATACTGGTGACMAAAACAGCAGTTAGAACATGCCACTGTTTTATTTAAGTGTATAAATTTATTTAGGTTTATAAAGACAGTTCAAAGACAGTCTACTTAAGAAAAATAATAGTTAAAAATGTAGAGTATTTCATAGGAATGTTCCAAAATATGTTCCCTTCTGAGACAGGAGTTAAAGGATGCAGGTGAAGATGGATACAGGTGCACTGAAAGAATTGTTTGCAGGTTGGCACAGGAAAACCTCAGTGCCATCTGTGACAAACAGTACTAAGCCACTCAAAACTCTCTTACCATAAACTACAGAAATTAGGTAAGAAGCAGCTATAAATAAATTGTTGACTGCTGCATTTACTGTAAAAGAGTTATTTTAACAGAGAGGGTAAAATAATCAGTCTGGTAGGGAAAAAAGCCTCAGTAYTTTGGTAAGATTATTGTAAAAAAATTCAGAACAAAAAAAGAACAATAAAACTGTATATTAGTGACAATTATCTAAAAAAAATTAAAAGATTGCATAAAGAAAAAACGATATTCAAACCAGAAGTATTTCCCTGGAAAAATCAATAGGAAAATTACCAGTTGGCAAGGAAACAGTTCAAATAATTGTGTGCACTAAAATAGTTCAAACACTCACAGAGTTGCTGGATAATTTAGAATTTGTAGTATATTCTTTATTGTCAAGGCAATACATTGTGCCTACTATGACAAGTCAAGGTAGATTGTGTAGGTCTCTTGCACATGTAAATKTCTCACAGCTCTGTGCTGTGAGTCACCTTGCCCTTCTTTTATTTTTGGAGTGGCTAAGCTAGGCTTGTTCAGCCTGGAGAAGAGAAGGCTGTGGGGGGACTTTACAGAACCTTCCAATGCCTAAAGTGGGCTATAAGAGAGGTGGAAAGAGACTTTTTATACAAGCATGGAATGATATTATGAGTTAATGGCTTTAAACTGAAGAAGAGTAGGTTAAGAYTGGATACTAGGAAGAAATTCCTTACTGTGAAGGTGGGGAGGTCCTGGCACAGYTTGCCCAGAGAAGCTGTGGCTGCCCCATCCCTGTAAGTGCTGAAGGCCAGGCTGRATGSTTTGAGGTTTGAGCAACGTGGTCCTGTGGCATCCCTGCCCACAGCAGGGGGTTGAAACTTGAAAATCCTTGAGCTTCATTCCAATCCAAATAATTATATGATTCTATGATAGAAACTTATTAGAACTGGACAGGTCCTCATTACAATAGTCCCCAAAGAGCTCCTGAGCAAACTTTGCTTACAAAATGGTGTTGCATTGTTTAATGCAATGGAAAACAAATAATACGGTTTAGAAAGTTACATTGAAGACAGAAGGAAAAATCCCACCATTTGGAGTTGAATAAGGTACTCTRTTTTATTAGCATTAGTCCTAACAGGTTGTGAACCACTGCATTTCATTTAGACTTTCACGTTTTTCGTTTCTTTGGTAATTCCTAATTGTKTCCCCAAGGTCAGCAAACTGAATTTGGTTGGAATTCAGTCGAGCAGATTGCCCACTAGCCCACATTCACATGCTCTTTCAAAACTTAAGCACTTGTGCATTCCCATTCTTTTGTACCAATCCAAAAAGAAGAAGAAAAAGAAAAAGAAGAGAAAAAAAAGAAAAAGAAAAAAGAAAGAAAAAGAAAAAGAAAAAAAGAGAAAAAATCAAACAGAAAAGCAACAACTCTGTTCTGTATTTTCAAGGTTATGGTGTGACGGTTTGGTGAGCAACGATCTCCTGTCATTCCACAGTGCATGCTTTTTTTTCATAAATCAATCGATCATTTTAAACTATAGCTCAAAGAACAGAGGAAGTATCAAATGTGTCCATTATTAAAGTAGAAATTTCAGACAGCCCATCACCAAGAAGCTAAATTGGAACTCAATCAACAAAAGATGATGCTACTGACCTCAAAGATATTAATGTTTTATGCTGCATTTTGTAGCTCTAAGCACTAAATGTATTACCTGTTCAAAATACAAGGAAAAAAATCTGACATGCAAATAAAAGAATAATTTTTAAGAGAAAACTATTCTCATGCTTCAGGAAGAATGCACAAATAACTGGGAAGAAAATTACAAAATAAAAGCACATATTTTATTATCAAGACATGGATAACACAGWTATCTTTGCAGCTCAGTTATGACCAAAGCTGCTGAAAGCTTACAAATATTATGTAATGAATCTGCTATAAATACAAAGCCTGGGAGGTGAAGGTTAAAGTTCTGCAAATTCCAAAAGAACCTCCTGATTTTTTTATCCTACTTTGCCCTACCCTGTTAGTTTAAAATCTCTGAGGCATACTCAATATTACCCAAATCCCAAGCATTATTATTTCAGTTGCTCTCTCATTTAATGAAAACATTCCTTGTGACTGAGTACGCCAGTAAATTAATGACTTCTGCTAATGTCACACTCTCAAGAAMACCCATCAGCCCATCCTCCTAACATCAAAAATGTTCAGCAGAGCAGCAACCATRTGTCAATGACATTCTTCTAACAAACATAAACACTACATAAACACTTAAAAAAGAGATTTAATTAAAACAACATCTTAGATTTTCACGGTATCTGAACAAAAATCTCTTTCAAAAAACACCAACAATTCAAAATCACTCTCCTCTAGGAAACAAGAAAATTCTAATGTGCCCATAATGGGACAAAATAGATTCTTACTTCTGCACTGATAATCCAAATCACACTAATGATTGTGCCAATTATATTACGACAGATTTAGTAACTCAGATTAGCTAGTACTGTGGACATAAACCACCACCCCTGGAAGTGTTCAAAAAGTKTGTGAATGTGGCATTTCGGGACGTGGTGTAGTTGTGAACACAGTGGTGTTGGGTTAACAGTTGGACTAGTGATCTAAAAGGTTCTTTTCCAAACTAAATTATTCTACAATTTTATACTACAAACCACTTTTCTCCCCCTTATTTACTMCAGCTCTTTTTTCTTTCCCCTAACTTCTTTGTGCATATATGGGAAATGCTCTAATAATTGAATCCCAGGAATTATAAACACAGCAGATGTCCTAAGACATCCAAAAACCTCAAAAGACTCCAAAACTATTATTTAGACTAAAGCATATATATTGTAGTAGCTGTTTTAAATCAACTTGGACTGCACATATTTTTGTACCTGTATACTATGGCTGCTGCTTCTGGAGTACCTGAAGCTTTTAAGAATTTACAGAATAACTGCAATTATATCTTATGTTCCTTCCAAATRTATTGTACACTCCAATGAAGGTCATCCCAATGGTCAAGGAAAACTTTCCTCACTGGTTTTTCCCATCATGGTATATGTGAGTATTTACTTTTTGTGAGAGAAAAAGTTCCTTCATGCATTTTTTCTTCATGGTACYGTATGACAGTGTTTTCTTTGTCTAGGGTTTTTAAAGGAAATAAAAGTTTCAGAATTATAATTCAGATTGCATGAGACTGCATACATACAGAAGTATCTGTGAGAGATGGAAATTATGTCTAGGAATACAAAGAAAAAGAGTAATCYACAAAGTTGAAAACAGGCTGAGATTAAGAAATGTTACATTGCTGGAAATTCCTCAAGGCAAAGACACAGAAGGCATTTTATTAAAATGGATTATTAGGGCACTGAGGGTAGACAAATTCTACTTCCTTCTGGAACAAATCATGGAGAAAAAAAGACTGAAAATGGAACAAGATGTTTCTCTCAGAAAAACAGTATTTTCTAAGCTCATTTCAGAGAARCAAGCAATTATAGGCCTCATACACAAGAATCAAGAGATAACACTATCTAATATAAAAATAAGTGATATACAGTATGCACAGTGATATTAGAACTAAAAGTTGATCCAAAAGGTGTAAAGTGCTCCAGAATAGTGCATGTTACTTTAAAACTGAAAYTACAAATGTCCCTGATATTCTGTGWCATGCATTAGCTGGGTGGAAAGAAAAAAAATGGATTCTGAAAGTGTAGCCACTGGCAAAACACTGATGGTTGAACTTTARAGTAAAAATGCTCACTTTCCCAAGGATAACAGATTATTAATGTTTCTGTTTTTCTGATTTAGGTAATCTGACACCATGTTATCAGATACTAAGGTCCATATTGGTTCTCACCTAAATCCTAAAATTTTAGTTCCATTTTGCAAAACTGGAAATTGCTTTTCCTTTTATTTCACAAAAAAAAAAGTCATCATAACACATTCCTTCAGCATAGGATTTTTGAATAAGAAATTTTATGATATGTAACAGTTAGAATTAGATGTAAAATAAGAGACATTCTTGGTATGCTGAAAAGTAAGAGAAAGGCATAATAATGTGTACTCATGTCACTCTTGCATCTGTTATTCCTACTCACAACACAGGCAGCTCCAGCATCAATGACAACTCAGATCTTTCTGACAAGAGCTATATTGCAAGAATATCCACCCAGGCCTAAGACACATTCACTTCCAGAGTGTCAGAATGCCAAAATCCATAAAAAAAAACCAAAAAAAAAAACAAAAAAAACCCCAAAAAAACAACAACAACAAAAAAAAACCAAAACAAACCCAAAAAAACCAAAATGGTGAGAGACTTACCCCGTTTAAAGGAAATGTTTTCCATCCTAGTTCTCCAAGGGCAGTTGTAGTATCAAGTAACACAACTGAAAATGGAAAAAGAAATGGTGTTTGTGTTATTACTTGGATTAGACATAGCAAAGCATTAAAACAATATGGACTGAGTTTGCCATGTTAGCCAGGTACATTTAGGCTCTCATTTCATACATAACAAATGTCTCAAAACTCATAAAAACTCCTAAATGTTTTGCAGAAATCATTGTCAAACCACAGTACACAACTGATATTTAACCACTAAAAAACACCTGAATAAACATGCACATCCCTGCAATCCCTCGCTTGARAAGCTGGAAACTCTGCATATGGACTGCTGCATTAAAGCAAATAAAATTAAAGTGTCATAAGATGTTTTTTACCAAAACCATAAAYTTCCCAGAAATAAAGTTATACAATACGCAAATTGAGAATACAAATAACTTCAGTTTCTATCTTAGCTGGTGTATTTTGCATCACTTCTGACATATTCATGCTCTTTTTTTGATATATGATGGGATGTGCATTATTGTACTTGTGTATTACAAAATGTTTCTGTATTTTTTAATGTTAAATTAGTTTAGCTTCATTTTCCACTTCCATTCGCTGATGCTAAACAAAATATTTAGCACACGAGACATTTTACCCACATGTAATACTGCCCTCTAATGGAATTGTTTCATCCAACCCTCTAACTTCAGAAATCTAAATCAGCATTTAAACACAAATTTAGGTATTATATAGGCAATTTATTTTAATTATTAGTTGGTGTGCTTTGAATGCTCAGTTTCTCCTTACAGCCCACTAATTCCAGTTCTTCTTCAAATGGTTAAATGATGGAGAAAAATAATTAAGCAATTAGTTTGGAACATGATCCTATTACCCATACAATTTCCACCTCTTGTCTGTCCAAATAATCAATGTCCAGCTATCTATAACATGTTTCTATAAAGCAGCACAGCAGCAGCAGAAGCCAGGTCATGGTTTTTTTTTGCCTTATGGAAAAGGCACCTTGGCATGGACACTGAACTTTGCAGCTTATTAGAGGGAACCTGAACCAGCATCTTCRCTTCTCTTATGTATTTGTGACATTTCAAGTTCCTTTACATTCGAATGGATGGTGGTTTTTAACCTGACATTGAAGTTTGCTGTCTCATCAAAAGAACTTAGAGGCAAGTAAAAAGCCCAACATAAACCACATAAAAGCTTAATGGTTTATGTGAAGAAATAATGACATTTTTAAAAGGTATTCAACAAAGGGGAGTATTCTGCTCTCCTCTTTCTCACCACTTCATCACTTTATGAAGCTTTGTGAATAGTTTGAGTGCAAATTAAGCATTTTTCACAATTCACCGAATTTTGTTTTGCGCCAAATATAAGCTCACTATCCCCATTGAGACTATTGTTGTCTTATGCATAATTAAAAAGCTGTGATTTATAGCTGTCACAGAATTTTTTGTTCGTGTCAGACTATYATGCTCGTTTTGAAGAATCAAGAAAAGAGTCTTCCCACTTGACCTGTAATGCAGCAGTTTCCTGTGTAAAATTTCAAGTTAAAATCTACTTGGCATTTGTTACCTCCAAAAAAAATTACAAAGTGGGTTTAGATATCTTTCATAGAGGGGACCAACTRCTCAGCTGGTTTCTGAAAATATTTCAGTTCATCTTTGGTGTTTGTTTTCTTCTCTTCATCCCCCTCCTCTTTCCACCCAGAAAACGTGAACCAAATTTGATATGTACTTTATTTTCAGCTGAGTTTCAAGTTACACCTTGGTCCTTCTCAAATTTATCACTATCTATTCTGAAGATAATTTCATTCTCTAATACTGGATCAAATAAATAATGAAATAAAATAAACTATATGTTACTGCTAAACCTGTCGATCTGCAGACAGAAATATTTTTTTTCTACAAGCAGCATCTAGGTTTAAAGTATCATTTCAGTTTTACAATTTTTTCTGGTAGCAGGGCTGCAATTTAATAAGTATCATCCAGGTATTCAAAATTAATACTTCCATGAAACAAGGAAATACAGAAATACAGAAAGGAAAACTAATTCATTTCTTCAGTGGAGCCTSAATTAATTAATTCCTTGCCTGAATTAATCAGGTACTACTTGAAAGCTCAAAGCTATACATTTAAAAAATTAAAAACTAGAGTAAATTCATCACTCAAAGTATATTAAGTTTAGATTTAGTTCAGCCATGATCTAATAATATTTCTTGTATACATTTACCAAAATCATTCCCAATGAGTAATTAAGTTTTGTTAAACAACAATTTCTGCTTTGTTAGACATACCAAACCTCTTGAATGCTCACATATTCTCACCTCTAGCTACCAAATCAGTAAAAACCTCCAACTGGAGAATTCAAACCACCAAACAACTACTAACCAGAGCTAGAATGGTATCAAGTTCAGAGTCAGAAATGAAAATCATAAAAATGAAAAGACTGTCTTTCCAACAGCACATGTATTACAAGACATGCAATAGTTATCAAAATCTTGAAAGATTAAGTAAACATTCTGTTTATGTCAAAGAAATACAAACTCCAGTACAGCTGTGGATTCAGCAGGGCCTGCTACACAAATGAGGACATGGATAAAGCAATAAAATCCTCGCACACTTCAGTAATTTGGAGGTATCTACATGCTAGACTTCAGTGTGGGACAGAGATACCCAAACTATCTTTAAACGAGGTAATTAAGAAGCAGTCTATCCCCAGCAGCACAGACCTGATGGCAGACAAATCTGCACTGCCAAGAAGCTTCCAACTCACAGCTTTTATGGCAGCAAATTCCCTCTGCCAAAGAGCTGCAGGCTAAGAGGGATGCCAGCATGTATACATCTGAATTACAGACAGGAGTGGAGGCTTCCCCTCTGCCTGCAGGATAGGGGAAGTTCCAAAAGAACTGGAAATTCACACTCAAAGAGACTACAATGAGATGGTGGGCACTACACCTATTAAAAGGAGAAAATTCCCTAAAAAGTTAATGGAATCAGGAGACCATATTTATTGACCCTTTCCCCTACATTTACATATTTATGCTCCCTTAAATGCCACAAAAAGTTCCATTCTTCCTTAAGAAAAAAGGAAAGTGGCCATTATGGACGAGCCATTAGCTACCACCATAAACAAAAGTGTGTCTGGAACKACTGCAGTGAATATTTTATGGAAAAAGCTCTGAGTACATTAGTTGAGACTAAGCAATGTTATTGACATYTGTGACATCTGACCTCCACTTTGAGCAGTCACTTTTCTGAGGTGATATCAGCTCTAAAACTTGTACAATGAGTAAGAGTTTAAGTCTGCCATTACAAAGTCACGTCACCATTCAAAATGAACTCTAAGATCTTTTAAAAAATCTCTGGATTAAAAAAACCCTCCGATTTAGCACTTGAATGCCCTTCCTTAAATAACTGAATTTGGGATACTGCCACTTGYCCAACAACAATATACAGACTTAAACATATACTTGTAAGCCTTGTTTAATTAACTGCACAGTTCATAATTAGAAGTGTTTAGCTTTGTTTTCCAGTTCATACCTCAATATTATTATAATTCATCACATCATACCGAGCTTCAGTTTCCCTTCTTCTGGACATATCTTACACTGCTATTATTAGACTTTACAACTGAAATTAATCTTTTCAGAGGTTTTGCCTGGTCCCAAGGAAACGGTTTTACTTAAAATTACCATGAGCAGAGCTCCGAGGACTGACAGTGWGGAATTTTAATTTTAATTCCAAAGTAATCTTCTAAAGATGAACTCTGTAATTGTGTCTGTATAACCAAGGAAAAAGCCTTCCAAACAATCCTTTCACCAGTTTCTTCTTTCTTTACACATCTCCAGAGAGGAGATGTGTAAATTAATACAATTGGTAAAGGATTTTGGCCACCTTCATGGAATGACAGTCTGATAACTGATCACCCAGTTTGATCTGCTCGTTGTAGCCATCCTACTTGGAGTGGCTAAGCCTAAGATTTGAAAGGAAAACAGAACAACACACAGACATTAATTTGAAGACAGTACTAATAACTCAGGAGTCTCTCATCTGTACTGCGTGAAAGATACACAGAAAACCCCGGAAAGTTTCAGGATCTTCCAGCAGGGTAGGGAGACATTACAGACAACACCTAGAAATGGACAAAACTGGTACCTTTTCTTGTCCCTGAAAACTTTATTATTGACTGTAAAGTTTATATTTATAAAACAAACACACAGCTTTTGAAGTCTCTCACTTCCAGCCCTCAAGAGAGTTGTTGYTCTCTTCTGACATGTCTGTACTTTCTTTCAGGTTTTATGGTTTTTATTTTTTTTCATTTTTAAAAGAAGGATCACATGCAGGATTCTGAAATCATTCCTTTAAACAATATGTATTAAGAGCCATGGCTATTTTCATATCCTGTTTATGTACCCAAGGTCACCTTAGCCTATTTTTTGGTGCAGCAGTGCACTCATAGGCTGTTATTACTCTACAAGATCACTGTCCTATAAAGATTATCTCCTTTTCATAATTATTTTTTTTGTTTGAGCTCCTTTTTTTTTCTTTTGAATGTAGAAAGATCCATTTGTTTATAATACAGCAATTTTCATTTGCAAGGGCTGACTTTTCCTAAGCAATAAAGTCTGCCCACCCWCTTTCTTTCTTTACTTGCTACTCTTTTGTCAGGTATTGAGTTTATATTTATTTTCATGTTACTGTTGAAAAATGTAAGAATTTTGACTGGTTTATAATGAATATCTCAAWTTCTGTGATTTAACAGTCTTTAAAACTACTTTAAGGTTTCTTAGACCTCAGGGTTTTTTAAAATCCGGTTAGTTTAAAAAAACATCAGCTTTTTAATGTCAGAAGACTGTCAAATTTTGTTATAATATTAAAATGTCTCAACATATTATTTCTGTGGCTTMCCTGCCTGAGGAAGACAGAAAGAAGAAGGAAATATGCAATATCCAARTCACCTTGGCAATTAACGTGCAATCAACTGGGAAAAATTATTTAAATGTTTGGGTTTATGACCAGGCCTGTTTTCCACAACAAAAATAAAGTGGCATTCATTATATACTTATCAATTGAATCCTTTTCCATAATTTTCCTTATTTTGCATGTAACAGCTATCTGGTTTAGACAAGATTAATGAGATGCAGTAATAAAGTATGAGGAGCACCTGTCTAGATAGCAATTCTGCTAGGCAAGTGTACAGGAGTCACAGCAAATCAGAGAGAAAACAAAGTATTGACAATGCTGTTTGCCTGAGATAAGCGGGATTAGAGCCAGCAAAATAAAGAGAGTAATCCTTCCAGTCTCCTCAACATTTCCAAGAGTTTTATGTTAGACTCCAGGAAAATCCTTGCTACCCTACAGYTGAAAAGAGGGAGAGCTGTGACTAATTGGGAAGCTGGGGAATCTCTACTCCAGGAGGCTTTTAAGACTCCTTGAACACTGTCAGGCCTGGTTTCTGCATAATCTGCTGTTGCCTTGGGGCAGAGTGGGGGAGATAAATGACTTCTCGAATCCTCTCCAAATGTGAGTTTTATAAAAATCTAGTTACCTGGTTAATGGTGCTTCCCCTTTCTTTTCAAACCACAACTCGAACACCTACGCTTTTCCAATATTTCTGAATTCCCTGAGTCCCCAAACTCATTAAATTTACCATCAATAGCCCAGAGATGTCCTCAGCCAATTCTTTCAGGAGTCCTGGAAGAGAACTATTTACACCAGATGGGAAATACTTCATATTATTCACGTTACATGAATAAATCACTAATTTTTAATTTTCCCAATTTTAAACACATTATTTTCTGCCTCTTTCTAAAAATAGTTCAATACCATTCACACATATATTTTTATTCATAATATGATAGAGAAATTCCCATTATCCCGAGTTTTTGAGACTTGGGCTTTCACCTAACACAYTTTTTATTTTCAGTTTACTGCACTTCATATTTTCTAACATGTATTAATTTCCACAGGCATCCTCTCTTTTCCATTAATTATTRGAAAAGTTTATATTTCTAGTTTCTTATTTCATATGACCTCCAATGCAGGTTGAGCTGTTATCTAAAATTGGCCTTTTTTTTACTGAACAGTCATTTCCTAATCATGAACTTTTAAAAGGAATTTCCCTTTTCAGCTTTTTTATTTTCACATTTTATTTGCACACTCACACAAACACATTTAAAATGCTCTTCTAATGAATGAGAAGTGGCCAGAATAATTTTTCATGTACAAAACCCAACATCCCATTCATGATACATTCCTCTTCTAAGTGCTAAGAAATTTGCAATGTTACTGGATGGGATGTTATTGGATAAATGCCTGTCTTTATCTTGGAGGTGTTTTACTCCATTACACGAGGTCTCCAGTGAGGCTCTTCAAAAACTAAATCCCCTACAGCACCTTTTTTCTTTCCATACATTACATAMAGATGCTTAAGGAATAATTCCCCTATTTTCTCATTTGATTCGGTCATGTGTTTCAGTCTTGCTGTTTCTTAYGACTTCCCAGACAGATATAATTTGAAATCCTGTGACTGAGAAAACAAGATTAAAACCAGCAATGGCTCTTCTGCAAAAAAAATGACACCATCCACCTTTCACACTCAACCTTTTCCCCTAGAACACCTTACCTATTTCTTAGCAAGATAACTTTTAAATGAAATTAAAATTTATCATATTAAAGAGACAAAATAATTATCCTTTCCATACCTTACATGCAAAGTTGCATGTTCTCCCCAGAGGGGAAGGCTGCTGCAGTCCTACTGCTCCATCTCTCTCTGGAATGTAAACCAACATTTTCATACCCAATGTTTCAGTTTTGCAACATCCTTTTTTTCTCACTGCCTTCATTCCATTCTCACTTTAAAAATCAATGGGAACCCCTTTATTCTCATTTTATGTCCTTATTAGCATTTCACACCATTACAGACTCCTCAGTTACATCAGTAACATCTGCCTTTCTGAGAGGAGGATGGTAGATTTTAAAGAAAATTGGCAAACTCCGTTAACTTTAGGGTTTAATGTATCCAACCACAAACATATTTTAACAAGAGCAATTTTCTTTCCTTATRTTGTGGCTTATGGTTTCTCCCTTTGTTTCCTTTCTTGGGAATTTTTCTTTCCCATTTTTGTTGCTGGGATACACTGATTGCCSGGTCATCCTTTTGATGGCAGGGCGATTAGTAAAGACAATAGGACCTACACCCCACCCAAACGACCTTGCTAAGTACTGGGAAGGGGTGTGTGTGGGTGTGGTGGTGGCGGGTAACTATATATACTGCCCTGCTTGGCTCAGAGGGGGGTTGGCCTGCTACCTGTGGAGCAGAGCTCGACTGCTCTTTGGTTCCTGTTTTGCTGCACTGTGATCTTCTGCCTCGATCTGAGCCAGCCGGGACCTGCGCCATAGTGCTTCTGCAGTCACCGGGGAATCAGGTGAGCATCTCTGTGTGAGGCTGTCACTGGGTTTGTGGCTGAGCTGGTTGCTGCTATTGTTGTTATTACTTATTTTCACTKTGTTATACATATTAATAAAACTGTTATTCCCTTTCCCCCATATTCTTGCCTGGAAGCCCGTATTTTTTTTTTTTCCAAAGCTATAATAAGTCAGAGGGAAGGGGGGGTCATATCCACCACTCCAAAGGGCGGTCCCTGCCTTTATTGGCAAAACACCTGTCTTTCAAACCAAGACACCTTACCAATGCCACTTCCCTGTAAAATTTCAAAATTTCAAAAGCAATTTCAACACTTTAAACATCTATCCAAATTCTCTGATAATCAATTATTGTTATTCATGCAGCCTGTCGAACACACCTGCACCTCGTCATAATGKTATTTTAAATTACATTACTGATATTTACACTTTTTTCATGTTAGGGTCAGAAAATACTTCAACATTCTAGACAATTTAAGCATCCATTTTATAATTTTGGAGTTAAAGACATAGTAAGATAAAAAATATCGGAGAGGGACCGAGTTATTTTCAATAAATACTAATCCTTACACTCAAAAGAAATAAAAGTAAAATTTTGTGTTGTTTTTTTTTCTATTATTTTAATCCCTGTCTATAACACAGGCAAATATATCAAAGAAGGAGGAGAAATTAAACATTTTATAAGGTAAAAGAATGTAATACCAATCAATAAAAGATACAGTCTTTCCCAGTAAGGTGGATTCCACATTTATTTCACCAATAACAAGTGGAGATCACTTGATACATTCAGTGACAACAAATGCATGGAGGAAATCTGTCAGTGCAGAAACATGTGACAATTTCTGCACTGAAATCTTTCTAGGATAACAGTTACGCTGCCAAATTGTACATGATTAGATCTTCACTTATTCTGTCACCTAACAGRTTATTTTGCTCTAAGACAACTGTAAACATTTTGTATTTTGAGGTCTCACATAGGCACTTGCTTCTCCCATGTGAGTCTTACTCATCAGCACAAGAAAAAAATAAAACTACTGAGGTAAAAACCAAGCATACTCACATCTAAAATGAATGGGCTTACCACAGGAAAAGATGAGGYCTCAAGTTTTCCTCAGGTAATTGGAAAACGTGTAGATAATATCCCACCTGTCCTAGACCGTAAGAGAGCTTTTTCCCCAAAAGCAGTGTCAAAGTGATTTCAAAGTGATTTTGTTGATCAATGCRCTTTCAGATGGGAAAGTAAGGCAGAGGAAGGTTGTGAAATCCATAGCTCAGCCAGAAGGGAAGAATTCCTACATTTGTATTGCGCCAGAGGGGGCTGAGCACTGCAATGTCAGCCCTGCAGGACAGGCAGTGAACACAGAACCAAGTCCTGGTAGGAAGAGACAGATTGCTCTGCTTTAATGTGYTCCTCGCAAAGAATGAGATGGGGAAAAAGGGGATCCAGGTTCACCAGGGAAACAGTGTGTTCTTACCATTGACTCAGCTTCAGTTCCTAAGATGCTCCTTTACAGCACAGATTGCAGTTAAAATGAAGTGACATAAATTAATGCTCTTCACAGCTCCAGAAAACAATACCAGAGGTGTGTAATTTTTCTAAGGGTTTCACACGTGAGATACAAGGAGATCAAGAGCTAACCCTGAAAAAATAGGAGTCACAAAATGATGATAGGAGCCCAGGTATGTAATAATTTTTATTCTGCCTTGAAACTACTARTTGATATTCAATTCACCATCATGTTCATGTCAACAGTAGATTACCAGGCAGCTTTTCCTAAATGAACATGAATACCTGACAGTTTTGTCAGCCGTGTTTATTAACCTGAGTATATCTTCATTAGGGAAATTAGAAACAACTGAAATTCAGACAAATGGATTTATCTTTCCTTGCATTGGTAAATGACTTGTGCGTTGAAGCCAATTCTCTTAGGTTGGGTCCAATGCTAAATTTAATATTCTTCACTTTGCTGTTAACCTTTTMTACTCAGCAATCTTACAAGCAGTTTCTTTTATGTCTTTTACTATAATACTTTTTTTGAGTGGTGATAAAAAGAACAGAATGTTTATGTCACAACATCCCTAAAAGAAAAAAAAAAACATCATACAGAAGCTTTTTGACAATTATAACAACACCCATACATAACTGTCAACCAGACTAATTATAAAGTTAACTCCATGGCTATTGCTCCTATACTTCAGACTTTTCGGGAATTCCTCTTCAGGAAGTGGGGGTAGAAACTTCCTACTGGAATTCATGGGCATCATCAAACCCACCTTAGACACCCATTCTGCCTTGGACTGCTCTGATCTAAAGATGGAGCCTCTCTAATAGGAAAGAATGAGATGGTATTGCAAAGGTTTGTTGCTTTTTCCCAATGCATACCTGGGAAGGTTGATATAGAAATATCTTTCAACCCAGTCATCCGTCTCTTTTTTAAGTGGAATGGARAGTGTGGAGTGTGGAGTTTTCCTCAGCAGTCGCTTTAAGGAATGAAATTCTGACAACAGCTGATAACGTGTCAAATAGGGACTGGGAGGACAGATGGCCACTGTTTATTCAAGTAGTTAATAACTATAATGAAAAATTAGCAGTTTGGTGACTCCAAGGAACAAAACAGACAAATGTTAGGAGACGGACAAAGGCTGAAGCAACTAAAGAGAGTTTGTTCTTGACTGGCAGCACAGCTCCATGAAAATCTGATTGAGATTCTCTGGCTCAAGAACTAAGGCAAGGAACCACTCCAGCATTTTTGATGGAGCCCTTGAGTGTGGCATGTTCAGAGCTGCAGAGTTGGCTTCAGCCAGGCTGAGAGTAAGAACTGGGAAGCTGAAACTGGGACACACAGGCAAATCTGACATAGGAACAACAGTGGGGGAAGTTCCAGACATGGAACACAAAGGAGGGCTCTTCTGCAGTGCACAGACCTGCCCACTGAAGCCAAAGACTTTGTTACTCCCTCACCGTCTACTACTACTGCTGTAGTTCAGCTAACTTTTTTACTCCAGGCTGCTAAATCAGYGTTTACCTACATTTAGTACATATTTTCTACATCATAAAAAATGAAATGGAGTCATTCCTATTTTGAAGGCAGAAAAACTACAATACAGAAAGCAAAGCAGACAAACAGCCCAGAAATGGCAGATCCTGACTCGCCTGCTTTTGCAAGCCAACAGGAATGTTAAGTTTGTCTGTATGAAGTGGTACAGGGGCTGGAAAAGCACAGCTGTTCAATCCCCATCTGTTGCAGAGCTGTGGTCTGAACTACCACTCAGAATTCATCCACAAGACATACAAATGAGCCTCCAGAAGTGACAGGACATTTATTGGTATCCACTCCAGACCTATGGCAATGCCACATAAACAGGATGGAGTTAGTATTTCATACTAAACTAAAAAGACATGCGCCCTGATCTTTCTATTGACCCAGTGTCCTTGTTTGGGCTGGGATTGTTTCTTTTCTTTGGAGTAGCTGTTGCAGTGCTGTGTTTTGGATTTAGGATGAGAATAATATGGGAAACACACCAATGTTTTGGTTGTTGCTGGATAGTGATCACCCCAATTTACAACTTTTCAGTATCTCTTGCGCTGGCAGTGGGCAGGTGCACAAAAAGCTGGAAGAGATCAAGGCCAGGACAAGTGATCCAAGCTGAAATATCCAAAGGGATATTTCATGCCCCAGAACATCATGCTCAGTGCATAAACYGAAGGGTGTTGGCTGGAGGGGCTGATCATTGCTTGGGAATGGGCTAGGCATTGGATAGGGAGAGATAAGCAATTGTGTTGTGCTTCACTTTAGGTTTTATTAGGTTGTTGTGCTTTTCTTCAGTTTTATTTATCTCTCTTTTTTATGCAAACTGTTGTTGTTCTTCTATTATTATTATTATTATTATTATTATTATTATTATTATTACTATTATTACTATTATTACATTTCATTTTGTTTCCATTATTAAATTGTTCTTATCTCAACCAACAAAGTTTTACTGTTTTTTAATGCTCCTCCCCATCCCACCTCAGAAGGTTGAGGGATTGAGCTGCCTGGTCCCTGCAATGTGCCAACAATGACACCTAAGAAARCAAGTGGCATGCAAGGGAGGACTACTAAGCTCACGTGTGGGTTTTTTTCTGCTGGTTAGAGGTAATGACTTTAGCTGTCAGTAGATAAGGCAAGTCATCAGGAGAGCCACAAGCTGTGGGCATATCAAAGCAGAAGCAGTCATGATTTTCCAATGTGTAAATGCTCTCAAGCAAATTAATCCGGTTTTCCCCTTTGCTTCTTGAAGCAGTATCTCATTTGTTTGATAAGTTATCTGCCTGAAAAGTGATGTATTTAACATAGTTGGCCTTAGTTGCTGTAGTCTGGAAGTGACCATGATGTACAGAGAAGGAATTTAGTAGACATCATGAAAAAACCTACCAGGAGGGAATAAAAGCAACTCAGAAAATGAGGTTAACATTTGGCTATACTACGTTTATTTTAATGCAGAACCTCAAAAATATCCCAAAATAAATGTAACTTCTTAGAAAGCAGAGTTGTTACATTGATGACAAATATTCCCTGAGATAACTCCTAGGTTTGTATTCATGATGTTAAAATGTTTCTTATCTCCTTTGATTAAATATACACATAGCCAGTCAGTTTAATGTTTTTGAGGTTTGTAATTCTCTTTCACATCGTCAGTCTGTCAAGCTTTCCACTAGCTCTTTATTTATAATTTATGGTGTCAAGCACCAAGTTTTCACAGCATGAACATTTTACAGGTGCTAGGTCAGGCTGTCAAGCTAAAGTACATGCTAATAATCAGTAGCTTTGAAAAATCTGGTCTCTTTACCTACAGTGGAACATTAAGCATGAAGGCTCAACATTTTTATCAATTAATCAGGTTTGAAATACTTTTAACATTATCAACAAATAAACATACAGCATCTTGTCACTTACTTGACAGGAAATAAGTTTGACTATCTACCAAAGATCAAATTACTTTAAAATATTGGGACAGCATGGAGTACTCACCTCTACTGTGCACAGATTTTGAGCTTTGAATGATATACTTTTAATGTACATTCATGGAYATTTAAATTCTAAAGATAACTGAAGAGCATTAAACAGATCTGAGAATGCCATCATTCAKGTATTAAACTGTTACACCTGATCTATTGAATAACTGGTCTCCTATTCCATAGTATATAGTTACCCTCTATTTTCTTTTGTGACTATAACATGACCTAATTGGAGAAAATAAACTATTTTTTCTGATTTCACATCAAGAAGTGAAAGGAAAAAGACTGCTTTTCCATACTTTTAAAAWTTTTTTCACATTTCCAATAGTGCAAGAGGTGATTTGGACAGGTACAGCATTGCATCRGTAAAGGCAAGTGCTGGAAAAGCAGCAGCTCTCTGGGACTTGGCTCAAAGCACCGCTTCAAAGGGCTTCTTGAGACTTAAGTGCCTGTTACACAACCCAGTGATGCAAGAGCAATGTCACTGAGGATGGCTGGAGCACTGCCCAGGGACTTTGCAGGCAATGCCAAATATAGACTATATAATAATAAATGCACACTGCTAGTGAAGAAGACAGGAACCTCTATGTCTGAATGATTACCACAAAGGAAATGTTTGAATTAAAAAGTGCTTTATGACATTTTTCTTTGAAAACTTTTTTTTTAACTCTTTTGCCATTCTGCCTGAAATGTCTGAGCACAGAAAACATGAGAAGGGGATGAACAGCACCACGGCTGTGGAGATGAATTACTTTATTAAGGGAAAAATAGGCAGTAATTTAAAAAAAATATTCTTTTCTCCTATCTGAAGACTACAGTATAATGAMAATGCTCAGTTTGTCTGGGAAGGTCAACCAGTACACCACAGAATTACAGAATTTTAGAACAGTTTTGGTTAGAGCTGTCCTCTACAGATTACCTGGTCCAACTGCCCTGCCCTGGGCAGGGACACCTTCCACCATCCCAGGATGCCCCAAGCCCCATCCAACCTGGCCTTGGACACTTCCAGGGACCCAGGGGCAACTACAGCTTCTCTGAGCAACCTGTGCCAGTCTCTCATCATCCTCACAGTAAAGGAATCTCTTCTTTATATCCAATCTAAATCTACCCTCTTTCAGTTTAAATCAGAGAAGAGAGAGGCTGGAAATAAGAAAAAAAATTCATAATGGAAGACAGAACCAGAGCTGAAGGAAAACAAGGATTGGAAAATGCTACACAGCCAGGAGAGGTACTGAAAAGTGGTAACATATTTAAAGGYTGTACAGGAACACAATGAACATGGCTGCTAAAATGAAATATTATTATTCCTTGYACATCAGAAATGAGGCATGAGTTGGAAAGCAGATGCAGCTAACAGGTTTTGCACATATTTGCTTCCATTAAAACAACTAGTCGCCACAACTTTATCTAGAATCCAAAATATGTCATCAGTAACTGATTAGTGTAAAATTATAGATCGCTATTAGTAACTTACTTGTGTAAAACTCTAAATGATTGTCTTTCAAAATGCAGCAATTTACCAGACATCTAAGACAACTGAAGCTGTCTTCACATCTCATTTCAGACTGCATGGCAAAGGGCTGTCTGAAAGAAGCAAGGTTTCATTTTCATTAATGGTAGAGTTATTTTGCAGTAAACAATTTCATAAATCCTTGATAGARTTAGCATACATTAAATTGAGTCTGTTGGATCTATGAATAGTTTTAGGCCAAGCATTTTTTTATTCCATGTAGTTATTTTTTTTTCCTATAAAAAGCATTATTAAGATTTTAAGGAGAGTTAAATAAGGAGTCAGATAGTGAAAATCATAGTTAAAAGAAATATTTTATGGTTAAAATTAAGTATATCATTAAATCCCTAGTTAAGAGAGTCAGAGGGATAGCATTTAAAGTTGAATACAAATTCATTACACAAAGTTTGTAAACCCACATTGATCTAAAGCCTCCTTTATTACTAGAGCTAGGTACCASCATACCTGAGCAATTTGAAATTCTTACTCCTCTCACTTTCCCACCTGTTCAAAATCATTCTCGGCCTATGAATAGAATATTTTCTCATGGCAGGTTTCTCCACACTCTCCACAAATGCAATCAATTATTGTTTAGTGCTGTTTCCCACCAACAATAATGAATGCCTTGATCAGAATCTTAGTGTGCTTTTTTGATTGCCCACAGTCCCTTCATTTCCAGCACTTGCTCTCAATCAGATCAAGTGATTTAAATCTCATACCTAATTTAAAACAGATGAAGGAGGAATTAAATATGCTACATTCGTGTAAATACCAAATTTATAACAATGAATATTATCTTTTATATTGCTACACAGCTTAATTTATTTCATCTAAGAGCAATAAAACAGAGTAAGCACCCAATGATTCTAATAGCCAAGCAGAATCGTATTATGGAAGAAAAAGCTGACATCTGAATTATAATGCATTAAGGTAAAATTACAGCTGAATTTGAGGATAATTTCATTCAATTTGACTTCAAAAAAGAAGTACTTCTCTCAGCATTATTTCAGAATGATACAAACCAAGAAGTGYTTTGAATCTATAAAAATTATTTATGTTTTCTTTTAAGTTATCATTAMATTCCTGTTTGTGTGACAACACCATATTGGTAGAAAACATTTTAGCTTATCATGGGCTTTTTATTGTATAAATGTCAGAAATAAAACTGGGCTAGGGAACAAAAGTTGCAAAGGAGTTTTTAGCTGCCTTCAATAGAGAGCAAAATGTGAGTAATTCATAAAAGGCATGGTTTTGGRACAGACAGATTTAACTGTACAACTCATGGTGCAATTCCTCAAAGAAAAGTCATGAGGCTGATCTTATTTATTATTCAAGTAATGTCCTTGACCAAGATAGGCTTGCTCTAATGAGATTATTTTCATGGAAAAGTGGGGAAGCACTGTCAACTCAGGCAAAGGCTGAAACACTATGGGGGGGCAGGGGGGTATGGGGAGAGAAGGAATAATTCTTCATATCTGGGATAATTAGGAAGGAAGGACATAAAATATGAGATGCCAGACAATCCAAAGGGAGCCAATAAGAATTTCTTTTATGAAATGGGAGTCTAGCAGCAGCCAGAGAAGATAACACATCTGCATATTAACTGCTGACAAGCCAACCAAGCACCAATCCAACAACATGGGAATGAAAGAGAGAAAAATCACACAAAATCTCCAGTATTCATAACAATAAATATACTGCTATAGCACAAAGTACCAGCAAAATCTCACCAGCAGAGTTGTATGTTCTGGCCATATTTTTTTTCAAGRAAGAGTGAATTTAACCGGATGAAGAACAAGCAAAGGCAACTGTAACTGTCAAAGTGATCAGAAATCTCTTGAGTGAAAGATGAAAACTACACACCAAGACCTGAAAGAACAGATGTGACTTCTCCTACAATAGTGAGCTGGATAAAAAAAAGAGAATGTAAAGATTAAACTTTGGGACAATGCCAGCACAAGCATAAATTAATAAGAACCATTCACTAAAAAATGCAGCCCATAAATATATTTGAATTTCATAGCACTGAAGTTCAGGACAACCTTCCAAGAGGAGCAATGAGGGAACATGGCTTAACCAGTTTTAAGATTAAAATCAATAGTTTTATACAGCATCACAGCAGGCATTTGATTGTGGTAACAAAGCTCTTTCCCAGCCCTGTGTTACAGAGCCTCTCAATGCATTGTAAATAATCTGGGAAGGTTCTACTATAATGCAAATACAATTCTTTCTCTTAAGAATAATTTAAAAAAAACACTTGCAATGCCAGTAATGTCACGGTGACCTATCTTCCTCACTTCCATGGAAATGAAGCCATTTGCTGACCTTTGAACTGACTTTTCCATTGCTAATTTCATTTCCTGTCTTGGAAGTCCAGGGTAACCTCTCCCTCCAATGCATTTGCCTTTGGATCACAGTAAAAAGAACTTAAATAATAACTGAATCCTCTTCACAGAATTTCAATATAGATCTCTCTAAACTACTGCATTTATCTTTAATATAAGTGTCCAAAGGGCATAATCCACATTATGGACTAACAGCCTGTAAAACTGCATTTTATGAACTGTAGCAGTTTTCAGCAATAAAAATAGAATCAATGGACTCTAGTTGATAACATTTCTTTTCTACCCTACATTGGAATTAATTTGATTTTTATATTTTTAAATTATGTACATTTTAAAAAGCACTAGAACCTGCTTGGAGCCTACAAATCTCTATGCTTAAAGCTATAGATGACATATTATTAAATAAACGTTTTTCCACCAGACTAGACTAAAAATTTTGTCAATTAGAATACTCATGTAAGAAAATACAGAAAATTAGATTTTTTAAAATCTTTTCTTTGTTCCTATTTTCCTCCCCTCCCCTCCCTTATCGAAATGTACTGTTCCATCTCACTATCTGACAAAAGCATAGCTCACTGCTATTTTAGCTTTAGTAATAAAAATTCATTACTTTACTGTAATGAAAACCATACTGATGTGCCTTACAATTTCATAAATGTTTGTCTAGTCAAAGAACACTACCTTCATGAAGSTCACAAAATAGAATTTTCCTTTATTGTTAAAGCATTTCATACCARGACTATTTCCTTATCTCTTTCTATAGTTTTCTTGTACTTTAAACCAGATTTTAACATGTATCCCATACAATAAAGCCCCCAAAATCCAAACATTCAAAGTAATTTATTTTTGTCTATTTTGAATAACTGAGCTACTACCTGGCAGCTCAAATAATCAGGTAATTTGGATGATGTATTCACTGAATTTGGTGCAATCTTATCTGATGGTAAGAACAGATATCAGAAAAAGCATTGCTTAGGTCAGAGAYTCAAGCACACAAAATCACAGTTAAAGGTAAAATATATTTGTGCAAAAGACTGAACAGTTCTTCAATCACTCTTTCCACAGACTGATCATCAACTCATTAACTTTCTGCTTTCCTGCAGACACAGTAAAAAAGATGACCCTTAACTAAGCAATGCTTAACTGAAGGGTATTTTATATTTTAAATAAATCAAACCCTGCACCTTTGATTTACAATGTATTCTTAATTTAATTTACACAACTGAGTGCAGTTCCAGATGATTCACTTCAGCCATCCATGTTTGCCAATGGACATAAAGTAAACTATCTTTGTGCAAGGACACTTCCCAGCGTGACCATTCACAAGGCTCTGGTACTCCCAGCGCCAGAGATGCCACTGCTGGAACAAGCACCCTCCACAGCTGTGAAAAGCGTTAAAAACTGACCAAGAGGAGGAATGAAATAATAAACAGCTAGGTATTGGTGGCAAAAACTGCCTAGAAAGATCAAGCCATGCTCTATATTAGGCGCACTTTTTGGTATAATTATTAAAGGGCAAAGAAGTAACTAAAGACCATAATTCCAATTCTCTTCTCCCTTAAAAAGAATACAAGCCAGGTACAACTATGCTTCAATTGCTGTGGAGTAAAATAAGTGGATGAATGCAGGACAGAAAATCAGTTCTTAAATTATTCTGGACTTATCTAAACATTCAAACAATTCAGAATTTCATAGAAAAAGAATTAAACAATTTTTTTAATGTATCACATAAAACAAACTAGATTATAAACCATCCAGCCCTCCAGACTGAAGCCTGAACAATCGGATGAGCTGTATAGTAATTTGTCTATTAACCTTTACAATGTGTGTCCCATGATCCACCTGAACCACAAATGGAGGGGCAAATGCAAATCAAGAAGAAGACTGTCTGTTGTTACTAGATTTAACATAATCTATGTGCATTTCTAAATGTCAACATCTAATCAAGCCTAATATATTATTGATCTTCTTTCCTGTTTTCAAAAYATTCATCTGCGACACAAATTCCCATCAGCTTTTATTTCTTCAGGCACATCTCTCAAGTATAAAATACATCTATCAGACTACAGCTACTGTAAATAATTTCCTAATTTGCTTCAATGTAATGCAAACTGACTAATGTTAAGACCTTAAACATAACTGAAAATCCAAACAACGTGTTACAAAATTTGTAAGGAAAATTATTAGTGGTGAAGTGAATAGGGTAAGTGTTACTAGAACTTCTAATGTACTGTGTGATATTCAAGGGATGCCATGAGTAAAGAACAGAGTGGGAAACTGCCTACAGGTATGACCTCCATCCCTCCATCCACMTCCTCTATGGTTATGGCTTGTTACTTAACTCTCTGAACTTCTGACACAGTTTTTTCCCTTCTAAACATTTTCCAAACTAAAACAATCTATTTCAAACCCTATGTTTGAAGTGGACTTCTACCAAAAAAAAAAAAAGTTCCAGAAGCAAAAGAAGGGAAAATGCTTACATTAACCCAAGCTGCATGTGTTCACTACAGCAACTGGAAATTTTGGCACTGCCAGAGATTAGGGCTGCTTCCAGCATTCCGATCTTAACAGAGTCTATGTAACAATTTGACTGTGCTGATAAAACTTACCACCAAGCAACTAAAAATACTCTTTGCTCAGATTAGGGGGCTGCACAGGATATTTGATTTCATCTTCTGCCTTCCAAGCCAACRAGCAGAGAACATTTTCAACCTGTAATCTCTCCTCTCAAACCTCTGAGAGACTGGAAGGACCAGATACATCCCAAAACAAATGCAGCAAAATACGGAATGGAACCATGAAAAACCATGAAAAGAAAATAGTGAGCAGTGATGGACAGGAGCCATCTAGTAGAAGAGTGAGGTTAAAAAGGTAAGAGAGGGAAGAAGGAAATGAAGATAAAAAGAGACACAGAATGGGAGGTTATTACCATTACASCTGTTATGCAATCTATAGGGGACAAGCCTGGTATAATACCTGAAAATAAGTCTATTGTTACACTCAAGTTTCAAAATTCCTTTGCTGCTTAATGTAATCTATTGCAAGGTGCATGTTTTCATTATCATCCAATGCTTACACCCTGGAAGATGGCAGCTCTCTTGCTGTAAGTAATTCAGAACATTTAGCAGAGGATTACACTGTCAATCTAAATAAGCACTCTATGTGAATGATATGTGAAGAGGGAGAGAAAAAAATGAAGCTTTCAAAATATAAAATTTGCAGTAGGAAAGTTTGCATTACCTACATTTTTACACTAAGGAGATTAACAAGTTCCACACTCAAAAGTCAGGAAAAGCCAGAGCTGAAGCAGACCCTATAGCTCWGAGTCTCCATCAAATAGAGCTGGTATCAATGATAGGGGGAGCCAAACATTTTTCTGGACCAGCTGGCCAAAGTTTCTGCTGTGAGGTTCAGGCCATGCGTTCAGGAAGGCTCTTAGGAGACCAAAACATGACAAGAAGGTTTCAGATCTTTAAT
Source organism: Malurus melanocephalus (assembly GCF_030028575.1). Taxonomy (NCBI): domain Eukaryota; kingdom Metazoa; phylum Chordata; class Aves; order Passeriformes; family Maluridae; genus Malurus; species Malurus melanocephalus. The sequence continues at coordinate 4,003,052 of NW_026623253.1, forward strand.
TTGCAGGGCATAATTCTACTTCATCTGCAGTCAACATTTTGAGAAACTGAGTTTTGATGTATCATGGATTTTTAAAATAGGAAGACAATGTTCCTAGCAGAGAAYACCTTAGTTATGTACAGGCAGAAAAAATAACAGTGAGTTTCACTGCAGGCTACACTGAAAGCCAAAGGTGCTGTATCTACCTCTGCCACCTGTGTGAACAGATCAAAAATTAATTCCTTGGAATATGCACTGGGTGTCACAGACTGGTCACCTAAATGAAAAGCTTAAGTTTAACGCCTCTCCTCAGATTAGTGACTATAAATACACGAGGGCTCACTCAGAAGAATATTGTGAAAATAGTTTTGAAGAGATTCGACGTTGGAAAAATTACACGCAGCTGAATGTTTGCACAGAACCTTGGACTAAATAGCAGTGACAAAAAATGCTGGATTCCTTCCAACCACCATTCATCTTTCTACACTATATGAGATGCCCTTTAGAAAGTCTGCAGAAAAACTGGAGTTTATAATATCATTATATTCATCTGCATCAAGAGGAACCATTAAAATGACATAGAATACCATCTGATTTCATGGTTGCCTTTTGCAATCCCACATTTCTTCAGATACAGCTTTTATATGATACCTGCATCTAGTAGACTATTTTYACCTTGTGTAGTGCACCCAAACACTCCTCTTCCTTTGAATACAATACCATCTTACAAAGGCAAATTCTTACTCCTAGCATGAGATATGTATCTATGTTTCTTAATGAAGAGAATTAGGTTAACTCTTTCTGAAATTGTGTCTGGAAATCTGTAATTTAATGACCTTTTTACCACATACCAAAATCACAGGGTAAACTTTCCTGCTTTGTCTCAACAGCAACAGTTTGGATTCCCATGGCACCCGAGGGAGGTTGAGTGYTTGGCTGGAGAGTTCATGAGTGCCACAGCTCTCTTCATGTTTCTCTATTCCTAAATGTTAACAGCATTCCTATTTACCTAAATGAAATGGTCCTCTAAAAAATGAAGACCACTAAACTAGATTATTATATCTAAAATAATGCTCTAAGTGGGTGTTTCTCCTGTATCATTCTGGCATAGAAGTGTTTAGCAACTTCTGCAATACAAACAAAAGCAATCTACCAGAGACAGAGGTTTTACATTTTCCTTACTCTGCTTTTCAAAGATCTTCAGCAGGCAAACACAGCAGAGTATAAAGGACTATGCAATTTTATATGGTCCCACTTCGTTTAACAAAAGGTACTGAATTCAAACCACATTTTGAAATATGAATCCTTCATCCAAATGCTTTTCATGCATTTCAATCAGTTTCCAGCCACAAATACTGGAAGCACTACAGAAGAAAATAGCTATGTCTTCTTTGATATTTTTTTATGTTTTAAAAATATATTTGAACAATTCTAAATTTTAACAGATTTTTTTTCTATAAAATCTGATTGTAAACCAGCAGGTGAAATCCACTGGGAAAATTAGCCTGGGGACATTCAGAATGATAAGCACTTTTACCCAGMTTAAAATGCTAATGCATTATTTTATGGAATGCCTTCTAATTTGTTCTTTTATTCCTTTGTTTTAAGCAAGAAGCAACCAGCAGCCAGAGAATACAAATTGCAGCAGCAAGTGCACTCTAACCAAGGGTCCCCAGCCAAAACAAATCACTCATTACATGCATCAATGCTACTGTTTGCTCTATGTGACTTTTCCCCTTTTGTTCTAGGTGCAGAAGCCATTAAATGGATTGAGGCAGCGGAGCTCCCAGCAAATTCACCTTTTAACTATGCTCTCATTCTGTGTGTGCACCTCCACAGGGGGCTGCTACCCACTGCCCATCTTTCCTTCTGCAATGAAGTGACACAGCACTATTTTAATCTAAAACCTGTGTAATGTCAAAAAAACATGTTGGCACAAGGAATGCTGTGTTACCAGTGCAGTTAACAWGTCCACATATTAAAATGCTCCCTCTGGATTGCAATGTTTATGTCAGTGCTTCTCACCTAAGTATTGCTCGTGCTCTCCCACTTCCCCTCATTAACGGGATACTGCTCATTAAMAGGATACTGCTCCACTTGGAGAATCTGTCCGCAAACACCACACACCTTCAAAGAGTGTCTAAGACTCAGTCAACTAAGAGCAAATAAAATCACCTCTCAGGAGAAAAAAAAATAAATATCTGTCAGCTTCTAAGAAGTCTACCTAAACACAAATCAGGAATTTCTAGGTAGAGACAAACTATATTTTAAATCCTCAGATTGTTCTACAGAAATGAAATTTTATTTTCAATCTAGTATAATCTACTCATATAATAAGTGCTTTTGAATCTTAAAAACCTGACCCCACTTGACTGTCATAAGAAATGTCAGTCAATAATATGACAGCATTTTTTAATCTAGTCTTAATTTAAAGATCAAAATACCCCTAGTCTCTTTAAAAACACGGAATAAATATTGATGCTTGATATATTTAGAATGGGAATGGATCCATAAAAGAAAGTAATAGTAGCTGTTGGCTTGAAGGCAGAGGAGTACTATGACCTCCTGTAAAACAATTGTTTAAAGAGCAGGAAACTTTGTATAGTATCATAAACCAGAGGGGAAGAAATACACACACATTGTTTGGGCAGTGTTTTTTTTTATTTTCTATAAAACTATCTACAGTCTTATTAAAATACCTTTATATATTAAATTTAACAAGTCTCAAATGGTTAATTTGTACCATTAACAAGGTATTCAGCACCTTTTTTTTTACGGGACAGAAGTTTAGTCCAAACACAGATATCCAAGACAGTAAGTGAGAGAAATGCTAACTTAAGGAAGTATTACATTGTATGGGTGACACAAATCAGCAGAACTTTCCTGGTGAGTAGGAAAATCTTTAGGAGGTTTTGTTTTGGGTTTTGCAGAGACAGTTTTGGGGTTTTGTTTAGGTTTTTCGTTTTTTTTTTTTTTAATAAAATGGATTAGCCAGCCTCAGTTATAAAACATGCAGTTTATTTAAAGCCAAGACTGGTCCCTAAGCTTTTCACTGTAAAACATGAAAACTAGTACTTAGGTCACAAATGGCTGCTGGATTAACTCAAGTGACTTCTCTTTAATGATAATTTTGAAGAGACTTGTTCTTATATATGGGAATGATGAATAGCTGACCTATACAAAAGGTGTTGCAATATTGGTAATGAAAGCATCTTTGGAACTAAATTAAGGATAGCTGGAATAAGTGTTAGGAAGACTAATGAGATTACGGGAAATGAATGAGCCAAAGATAATTTCYGTCTTTAATTTTAATCACCTTTGTATGGTCAGAAAGAAATCATTAAAAAAAAATATTTTTATCATGTGAGAGACATCTTTTCAGCAGTAATTTTCAGTTCCAACACCTTACCACAAAGACCAACATATCATTTACAAGTTAAAAACCAGCTTCTGAACGAGTACTGTTCACAACAAATAGTTTTTTTGTTGACCTCTCCTGCATTATAATATGGCTTCTGGAGGTCAGGATAGATTCTGGATAAATAATTTATCCAAACTTGTCTATTTCCATTCATTTTATCTTTCTCTCTCTCAGAGTTCAGCATGTTAACAGGCATATCAAACACAAGGCCAGCCTCRTCTATGTCAACATCAAGTGGGGGAAATCCAAGAATCCTAATGAAACATTCCAGCTARCACACACAGCTGGAGTAAGAATATATCCTAAACCAGAACATATCCTAAACCAGAATATATCCTATCCCATGCTGTAATGGGATAYAAGCATAATAAAATGCTTCCCATATGCATATGTATAATTTTCTCTAATCCCTGATTAGTTAAATGAGATTTTAAACATGTTAGACTTCACATTAAAAAAAAAAAAAGCCAACAAAATGGGTATTGACTCTGTATCTCACTAACAACTTACTGAACTTTTACACTTTTCTACAATTCTCAAGTAAAAATAAACAAACCCTCAAGCAGAGTTAAGATCTAGAAGTATCTATCTGGAAATACAAAGGAGATTTTAAAAAKAAAACCTCTATTTCCTACATACTTTTTCCTTCTCTTTTTCCTTTTTGAAAGGAACAGGTAAACTTTTCAGCTTGTCAAAGGAAGTGTTGTCTGACCAGAGAGATAAATTTGTAAACTTCAGGAAACATTTCAGTTCCTCTGTGGTGTTTTCACTCCTGCAAATTGCATCAAAACTACTGTACTGATTTGGTTTTAAACTGTATCTGCTTAAGTTATGCATTAATATTTAATATTTTAATACTAATCATTCTCATTTGTCAAAAAAAAATTAACAAAATATCCAGACAGGACTCAGTACTTCCAAATAGAACACTGGTAACATATCGTGAACCATTAATTGCAAATCTGTTCATTTCATGGCATACAAATCGAGGCTTTTGGATAACAAGTAATTTCATGCATATCTGCAACAGAGGTTCCAAAGTCTTCACTAGCACACACGTCCATATGAATGTGGGATTTTAAAAGGGAAAAAAATATTTTTAAAAGTTTCTTAAAAACTTGAAAGTAAAACATAATTTTTCTTACAATTTTATCTACATGCTGTAAAGGGAATGGCACACACTGYAATGTCTTTGTTAATTTTGTTTGCTCATTTTTCTGTAATTATGTAAATTATTAAAGCAGGAGCTGGAGAACTGAAAAGCAGAGTTCACCAGGACTAGTAAAATACAGGCAGCAGCACAGCTTTCTCTACAGTACTCTAATTAAGAGATATCCTCTAGCAGTAAAACATTAGCTTCATTCAGAGTGAGGTTCAGTCTCTCCACACTTAGTCCTTGGTCTCTTCATTGCTACAGAAAAATATCTGAGTTCTGTAYTCAGAAAAAGTGCCTATATGTGGTGGATTGCACTTCTGTAAAAATAAATATGTGAATAAAAATGAGCCAACTTCTTTGAACTGATGAATAACTCAAGGTCATTAGTAATCTACCTGATATTTTACTACCAGAATCAAAAAGCTTTATTACCTACTTTGAGCCACCCAATTTACATCAAGTGCAATCATTGTGRAAATAATGGCTATATGAATTTCAGAACTGACATTTGACATTATTTCTTATTTTAGGGTTTTTTTGTAAGAAGGGAAAAACAAATGCAGGCKCCTCTCAGAGGTATGAATAAAAAGACCAGCTTTGCATAACCTGACAAGAAGTAATGATACCTGGAAACTGAAAAAAGCAACAGCTTTCTTTTACACTTCACTAATAGATGTGACTTGTTATGAACTCTGCAAGTTCTAGTTGCCTTCAAAGATTAATTGTCTGGTGATACATAACAGCAGATAAAACCTGAAAGGAGCCAAGGGATAAAAACTCTTTCTGGGTTACACATATGTAGAAACAAATGTTTTTGGATTTATAWAWATGTAAAAACATTAATGTGTGCACACTTAGCACAGGATACAGTTGAGCCATTACCTGGTGTGACCTCTGTCTTGAAAGCTCTCCCATGTTTCACACAAGGAGCTGCACAGGTCAGATGCCATTATCTGTAATTTTAGGTATGACAGCAATTACCCAATTCATTGTGTTCTGGCAACCACAGAAAAAAAAGCTACATCACAGCATGCTGAAATCTTGCACAGTAACTTGTTCATACTGGATGTCACAGACAACCATTGAACATTGTATGAATATGCACTCAACCTCCACCATTAATTGAGCCTTCTGTTCCAAGCAGTTCTGCCACACACTGCAGTGGTCACYGCTCCTATGCAATTCCATGGCCTTGCTTACCTACAGGGCTTTTCAGAGCACTAAAAATTAGCCCTTGGCATGGTCATAATATGTTTTTGAACTTCACTCCATGAAGATGAATGAGTAAGTTCACTTCCTGGTCAATAGTATTGTTTGTGTCTGCCTTGCTACAGATACTCTAAGACACCACACATTGATTTACTGGGTGAAGAATGGCAGCCTAAGAGCCTCAAAACTAYATAAAAAATATGTATTTCTTTCTGTTTGACAAGAACAAAAAAGATTAATCCAAACATAGTTATAATAACAATTTGTATGACCAGAGCATCTTATTTTTCTGCAAATTCCTCTCTAATAACAGGAAACAAACCATTAAGAATGATGTGGAAGGGCTATCTGTTTACCAATCCAAATTAATAAACCTATTTCCCTTTAATCCTTTTCCAAACGATCAAGAGACCCAAACAAAACATTCTTTTGCAATTTACTCTTAATTCTTGTATGTTTCTAAACACAAAATAGAATGCCCAAATATATTAGATAGTAAAGTTAATGTATCATTATTATAATCAYTAGTGAAAGCCCAAGAGCAATTATTGCAAACATGCTTTCAAGATGTGCAGGCTGAAAATATCACTCCAAGGAAAATCTAAAGAAATTATATTCCCTCAAAAGATTTTAAAAATTCTTTGCATCTGGGATTCCAAGTGTTACCAAYCAGCATTTTAACCTTGCACATTTGAGTGTTTACACAATGGGCAGCTTCTTTATTGTAGTAATTTTCTTTCCTTCAATTCCTGGATTTAGAGAAAGTTATTGTTAATCTTTTTRCTAGCATTTTATTATCCAGGTAGGGTTGTACTTATTAAAGCACCTGTATTAATTCAGTCGATTTTCAGTTCACCTGTGTTTTGTTGAATTACATTTATTATTTGATTTCTATGATGGTATGGCAGTGTCAAAGGCAAGAGGCTGCTTGTTCTCCTGGAAGTTTGGAAGCAATGTGCAGAAAGAGAAGTCACACAGAAATAAGAAAATTCACCAGTACTCTATGCAGCCAACACCACAACACCTGGACTTGCCGGGAAAAATTACATCAACATCAAGAAAACACTTCATCCCYGACAGACTTTTGGTAATTATTTTCCCCATCCTTCACTCGCCTTTTMAAACACTATTTAAACACTACTAATTTAATCCTAGAATATCAAATACTAGTTTAGGAACCCAAGTTGCATTACTTAATAAAAATTCTTGTCTTTGATGCATATATTCTGCCTTAGCTTATTCTGCCTTAGTTCTACAACACCAAGAATATATTTTTTTAAAACTCACATTCATGTGTTGTGTTAGGCCTTGTGGTAACGTAGCAGACATTAGCATGCACTAATGCCTGTAACATCAAAGGAAAACTGTATKGTGCCACTGTGAGAGTCTGATGTCTTCTAAGACACAAAAAAGAGCAAAAACAGCCCTGAAATGATTGTGTGCTCTACAATTATAAACTGGAATTATTCATCATATTTAGCATGGGAGAGGGTAAAGGAATAATACTAACTTAGAATGTCCTTGCCGTAACTCAGCCTTATGGCACGGGGGGTTTGTGGTTATGCTTTAGTCTTCCCTGTTTTCTAGAGATCTTAATCTCTGATTTTCCTGTTACTGAGATGGATACAATTAACAATGAAAAGACACTGCAGAACAAAAATGTTAAAATACACAAACTATATCTTTGATAGTACTSCACGACTAAATCCAGTTTTCTTTCATCATTACTTTCCACCATTGCCAATTTTAATGCTCCTTTCAACACAGCAGGTAAAATAATTTCTGTCAGTAGTAACATCTAGAGCTACCCTTCAGTTCCTGTATTTTCAGCCACATCACACTAAACCCTAAAAAAAGCCAAATTGTACAAAAATAGTGTTCAAGGTACTCAAGACTCTCATACTTTAGAAATAGATACATCCTCTGCAACTTAAATAGAGAGACGTACATAAAAMAAACAGTTGGGGAAATTCTCTGCTCTATCCAGATGTTTGATAACATGTAACATCATGTTTCATAGTCAGGTCTAGGCTTTTTTTTCTCTTTCTTCTAACAAAACATTGTATCGTCTGGGCGTGCTATGCATTGTTATTAACAGGATGAATCCTTTCTTAATGCAAAGGTAATTTTTTAAACGCACAGTTTACAAGCCGAAGAATTAAAATACCATCTTCAGTGAGATCTGATGAGCATGCATCTCTTACAAAGGTTTCAAATGGGGTTTTTTCCAGACAATCAGGCCGGTAGTATGCGAAAATTAGATGTTAAGGACAGTCAGGCACCTTTGAACAGTTTGCTCAACAGCAGCAATTCCCCTTAAGGCGCGATGAGCCGCTCAAACACATTCTGAAGGGATGGGCAGGACTGAAGTAAACCGTAAACCCATATTTCAAGMGAAATGATGCTACCACTCCACCTCGCAGGGTGGTAACTTTTGGTTCCATGCTTCAGTCCCAAACTCAGGCGGCTGTGGGTGCCTGGGGTGCCAGTGGAGAGCTCCCGGCAGCCGCGAAGTTATCGCCGGCGGGGGAGCCCATCTCGCCCTGCCGGGGCGGGGCGGGMAGCAGAGCTCCGCTGCTCCTCCGTCCCCAAACACCCAACTTTTGGGAGGCAGGCGGCAGGAAGGGGTGGCCGCCGGGCGGCGCCCGGTCCCGCATCCCTGTGGCCCCGCATCCCTATGCCCCCGCCGCATCCCTGTGTCTCCACATCCCTGCGGCCCCGTCTGCAGCCGGGAGAGGCCGAGCCGGAGGCAGAAGTGCGGACCCCTCCCTCCATCCCTTCACACACGGCGCCCGCCAGAAAGTTGCAGGGGGGCCCGCACCGCAGCGCGCCCGCGGCCGCCCTCACTCACCATGGTTGTTGGCGACGTGCCCGGCGGCGGCGGGACGCGCTGTCAGCAGGGGGAGGAAGAGGCCGACTCTCCAGAGCAATCCCCTCACCTCACTACACCCCATGGCTGGTGCCCGCCGAGCGCCCCGAGCCCTCGGCCCGCCGAGGATGCCCGTCCTCCTTCAGGCCGGGGTGGATCGCCGCCGCCCCGCCGGGCTGCGCTCCCTGCTCTGCCGCCGTGGGCTGCGCGGGCCGGGCCGGGCGCATCCACCGCCGAGGTCCCGGGGCACGGCAGCAGCTCGGAGGGCGAGGGCGGGCGGGGGCGCCGAGACCCCCGCTGCCGCCCTGCCGTGAGGGGCGGCGGCGCTGGGAACGGRGAGAGCTCCGGCAACTTCGAGGCTGTGGCGGCGGGAAGGGGGTCGCGCCCCTCTCCCTCCGCCGGCTCCTGCCAGTGGCTCCTTCAGCCCCGCAAGAGCACCCCTCTCAGGCTCAGCAACCTCCTGCGCGGGAGCAGCCTCCTCCCGCGGCCGCGCCGCACGGTGCCCCGCATTCCCGGCCGGGGCTGGGAATTTCTTCAGGTTCCCACGGTGGAGCGCGTCGCGCCCGCCGCCGTGCGCCCGGGGCAGGAGGGCAAGAAGGGCCGGCGATTCCTCACGCTCCCCGATGCATCAAGGAAACTTGCAGAGCGGCATCCCCGACCCTCCGCCGCCGTGCCAGGCTCTGYCGCTCGCCCCTCTCAGTCAGTCTCTGTCTCTCCCCCTCTGCCGCGGAGCAATCAGAAACCAGGCGGCTCTGGTGTGATGTTCGCTGCTCCCTCCTGATTTGCGTGCCGCGCTGCCGGCTGCAGTTTTTTGGTGCCGCCGCTCCCCTGCCGCCCGCGGAGCGCTCGCCCCCTCCTCCGGCGCGGCCGCGGGGCCGCCCC
>NW_026623253.1:4013469-4052767 GCF_030028575.1 Malurus melanocephalus
CAATGCTACTCAGCGTTCAAAAATCCCATTGAAGTGAATGGGTAATGCAGCTACAAGAGTCTGCACCAAAGTTCCTGCGGAGGTTCCTAAATGGATATTCAGAGAARCTTTGYATGAAAACACTTAYCTTGTAATGCAAGAATAAAGGATGYTTTAAAAATTATTAATTTAAGSATTATTTTCAAAAAAGTTTTTCCGTGAGCAAAGCCAACAGAGAAATATGTGTCCGCAGGTATTTAGAAAGATCTTTTGTGACCACAGCAAGCCTACAACATTACAGTATTTCCTATATTTAGCTGTAATAACATTCTATAAGGAGAATCTCTATTCCAAAAGAAGGGCTTCAGGGAATATTTCCAAATAGTGAAAGAATAAATAGTGTTTTGCCTTAGGTTCAAGGGGAGGTAAAAGGAGAAAATTAAATTTTTAGAATGTTGGACCCCCAAATGGGTTATTGGGTGTTYAGGCAACARTTAAAGATCCCTTYCAACCCTAATTATTCTRATTCCATGAGTCTCAATACTCTGGTTTAGAATTAACATGGCCAAAAGGAAAGTAGCRCTAACTACCTACCAAGGTTAGCTTTTTGGGGTAAGAGGTGAGARCTCAGACTTTAATCCCTTTCCAATTCCTGGTTCAGTAGTAAGATGCTTCCCAACCAGACTGCCATAAAATACTACTGCAGGACATTCTATATGAAGGGCCCCAGGTGAAGAKGAGTCATTTGGATCAGTCAACAACACTGAGTTTGCCTGAAAACTCTGAGCAAAACTTTTCACATGTTATGGGAAAGGGCAATTATTTRGCAGACTGAAAGTGAACTGAAATTCTTCCCTGACATCTGCTGTTGCATGCACAGATTTGGAGATTTATGCCAGGCTTTTCTCAGACMATCCAAGTAGCACATGTATTTATATGCTTATAGCTGTGCATAAAGGTACTTTCCAGACACTTAATGTRCACTTGTGCATCTCCACGTACACCTGCGTGCACACCAGGTAGTCATTTGCTTCCTTCAAGGAACTTGGAAGGTCTGGCTTCCCACTTCTGTTGCTCTTACATGTCATGTCAGACTACAGCTGAATACAAAAAGGAGGCAGGGAGAGATGTGACAAGAGCATAGACAAAATAGGYATGTTTCCTCTCACATCTTTGCCTCCTGCTAGCTTTGAACTCAAGTCACAGGATAACCAAACACTAAAAAGGATGGGTGGCATTCYCTCCAAAGTTTCCCTTCACCAGCTTTTGATTTGAATTTTAACAGAATTTCCCAGGGAACAATTTTGAAAAAAACCGTGCTCATTCATCTATACACAGATTGAATTTATATAACTTAATGTATTATTGTGAATTCCAAATGAAATCTTAACCATTGTACTCTAATTTTTCAGATGCAAACATATAAACATATCACATGAAAGAAAAAACATCAAATATAAAAAGGTAGAATCCCATTTTTACAACATCTTTTCCCTCCCTGAAATTTAAAGATATTTTGTATAGTAATCTTTGAAGTATCAAACAAGATAATTACATAGGTAAGATAAAGGAGCCACAGTCTGAATAACTTCATGCTCAGGTTTCTAGAGAGTGTGTTTTTGAGGAAGCAAAAAATTCCATATATTCCCATTCTCAAAACAAGTCAGAATGTGACCTGCCCTGTGAACAGAAAAACATCTATTCTACTTTTATTATTTTCTTAAAGGGATAWTCTTTCAGTTAATAGTAAACAAAAAAGTAAACAAGAAAGGAAATCTAGCATGAAATTACACATAATRAGTTGCCCWTTCCTCTTTGAGTACTTAACTAGAYAWGATTTATCTTTAATGGTCTTAATTGTCATAAAACAGYGACTTTCTCAAATAAAAACAAAAACCCAAAGGTMATTACTTTTTCATTAACATTCYTCATAATATAATGTTGTATTGCCTRTTAGTCCTTTGAASCATCTCTCCCTACTGAATGTGGTTTAATGTGATCAAAGCAAATATTTTAATTAGGACACTGACCAAGAACAGATTTACAATAAACTTRAAACACTTTTCCTGTGGAGTACTCAATAGGATTCACTGGTGTTAAAAATGCTGTAATGTTTGGACCAAGACACCTGCATTAGGATTTTTTAAAGAGTAACACTCACACTTACTGACTTTAACTACAACCTGTATCCTAAGGAAAACACAATGCATTATTGATTCCTGAAAGTCTGAGGCAAGAGTGTTTCAGTGAATAGAACACACCGCTGATTTGGCAGTGTAACCAGAAATGAACTTTGAAATGGTATCTCTCTCATTCAGAGCTATGAATTACACTTTCCTATAAAATTTAAAGTTAATTCCATTTTGTTATACATTGTATTCTCATGTGTGTAGAATTGTAACTTTTTTTGTTGTTGTTTGAAAGAATAGGCCTYTCACTTTGCAAACATCTTTAATTTTTTATTGTGTTTAATGACATGCTGACAGCATTATCAATATTCCCTTTTTGTTACCATAATACCCAAATATGCTCATGGTATGTGCAGCAATTCACGTGAAATGCTTTTAAGTATTTGCAGATTTTGACAATTTTCTATGTTTAAAACTCCAYGCCCCAACATACATCAAGGGAAGTAAAGTAGAAGTTTTATAAGGTTTGAGGCTTATCTCCTCTCCTCTCATGGATACAGAAAAAGATAAAGAAAGAAAAAGGGGTGAGAGCCATAAAGAAAACTGCATATTCCAACAGATCTTCTAGAAAGACAAGAGTACTAAACTAGGTTGAATAGGTAATTAAATTCTGACATTAAAAATATTATTTGAATTACAGAATCAACATCAACACTTTAGTTATCAATTCACTGTGCTGCAGAACACTGTTGTAGGCASTGATTCCTACATCTGTAGGAAAATCATTGGCCAAGTCTTGCCTGTTAATTATGTAAATTYTCTTCCTAGATTACACTTTTCTTTTCAGTTGGCTTCTGTACAGTATAGACCTATTCTGATCTATTAGTGAGCACACAAATTCTGACACTCTGCACTGTGAAATTTAATTGAAAATGAACCAATTACACCAAGCCACCTTTTAGGGAAATTACTGATAAAAAGTGCAGTATGGTTTCATCTCCATCTTGTTACATGCAAAGGCTTAGAACTGCTTCAAATTGTTTTTACAGTAAACCATGATTAGAAGATTATACGATGTACAAGAGTGTAAAATGTTGCACATTTTTCTAAGTTTACACATTGATGTTACAGAAGTGTCTGTATGACACTTCCTTCATTTCCAGAATTTCCTTTACCTATTCATATTAATTTTTAAATAAACAAAATATCCAAATTTTAAAGCACTGTTACAGACAAGTTAGTTTCCATGCTTTTCAACTGCAGTTTCTTCAAATAAACCTAATTATTTGGATTAATAAGCAAAGCAATAGATGCAGTCTAGGAAGTTGATGCTTTGCAGGAGATTTAATAGTAATAGAATTGTCCTGGACATTTTTCAAGAATAACAAATTGCTTGGCAGTGAATATTTTCAATATTTAAATGCAGTGAGTGTAATCTTGCTGTGGCAGAGCAAAGGGATTCCAGATAAAAAGAGAAGAATTGATTAATTCACAGATTCTGAAGGAGAGGATTGGGACATCTAGACCACAAAAAATAAATATTCTGGCTTCACTGAAAGTGAAGGAGCCAAACTTTTCCTCACAGCGTWGGCAGAGGTATTTTCAGAGAGGTAGATGTGCATGTGGAGCATCGGAATAAAATGCAAGAGACACCAGATTTGCACACTGATCAAACTCGGGAGCCCAAAATATGGGAGATTTTACAGAAGGGTTCTGTCTATCTCACTAAATTAAATAAATCCAGTTATATTAACTGTAAATTGATTTGGGTCTCAATATTATAAAATAGCTTTATTCCCACACAAAATACTTAAAAAAAAAATAAAAAAAAAAAGACAAAAACCTTGCAATTGTTAGACGATTAACTAGATTCTACTTGTTCTATCTGAAAGGTCCCCTTGGCATATGTAAGAGTGATGGAAGTCAGGCATGCATAAAGGCTCCGTCCAAACTTTATCTGCTGGAGCTTAGAAAACTTACATTCTTAACAGCACATAAATCCCTTTAAGTCCTTTTCTGAGAATATATTATACCAATTAATGATTGCAGTAGGACACTTCTTTAGCCATTAGAWGTAATAGTAAATGCAATCCTAACTGAAAGTGAAATGGAAATAAACATTTTGTCTTATCTTTAAAAGACTATAACCCAGATTTCCATTGAAATGTTATTGCTAAATCTTAACACCTCCCATATTTACAACTTTAAAAGAGACTTAAATTTGGGCCCTTTTATGAGGAGGCAAGAATTTAAAACTTACACMAGACACGTATATATGGTGAAACAAAAAGTGAATACAGAAAGAGTAATTCCTCTTGTAAGTTTTGATAAAACTGGAGTTGTGCTTTTATATGATGTTAGCTATGGACAAATTGGAGCTGTCTGTATCTAAATACTCTWCTTGAGATTTATAATCCTTCAGAAAAAATGGAAACACTTTCACATTTAGTAGATATTGCTTCTGAAATCAAACCCTTTGGCTATATACTATTTTACTTGAACTAGTACTGTATCTACTTAAAGATTTGGATCTCCCTGATTGTTTTTCTCTATTGGTATTTCTGCCTTGTAAATGAAAATGAGAAAACATTGAGGTTGGCTCAGTACAAATAACAATAAAAGCAAACAACCAGGCTTATAAAGATGTATAATTTTGCCCTTATCCAACAGCAGCTTAATGCAGGAATTGCCTCAGGCACCTGAGCAGACGTGTTTGTCATTACTACACACTAATGCTATGTTGGAACAGTAACTCCTATACATGTTTGCATTATTTTAGCAACTGGTGGGATGTGATGTATCAATTTCTGCAAAAATTGAGCTGACCTCCTCCATGAGAAGTGATTCCCATACAAAATTGGCAAAGGATGTAGTAAGTACATTGAGTGTGAGATATGGGGGGCTAATTATGTCAACATAGGTGATATAATCTGAGCAACTCTTGGAAATGATAAATCAAATTATTTTCAGTTATATGCAAAGGTTCTTCATCACATCACCAAACTAACCTGCTACAATAATTTTGTCCTAAATTCTACACAAAATATTGGAACAAATGTTGGAGAAGTATCAGCATCAGACTATGCCAGATCTGAAAACATCTGTCTTTGGCACATTCTCACACTGGCATATAGAAAGTAGCCAGTCACTATAACTTCAGTAAAATTGTATCTCTCAGGAAGCTTTTATTTTGCCTTTAAAACATGAAAATGACATCTTGGCATGGAGACACAAAGTAATAATTGAACTCCACAAAATAAAAATATGTCATCAAGTTTATTTACTTAAAACATCTACAAAATATCTAACAAYTTTAAATGAAATTAACATTCATTAGTGTCACAAACTAAAAATTACTGTTTTGCTTTCCATCAGCAATGACAATTCATTTATTGGATATTTGAGGAATGCATTTGGATGTCCAAGAGAATTTTGCATGTAACTGTATGGGGACATGGGTTTATGCCTTCAGACTGACCATTAAATCCTTATTTTTGTGTGTTTAAAGACTTTTAAATTTTAGAGATGATAAAGTTGATAACAAATTGGATCCTGATATGCACTACTGAAGGAGCATCCTCAAAATTTATCTACTTCCATAATTTTTGTATGAATTTCCCAGCGTTTTACATTCCTATGGTTTTTATTTACATTATTAGGGGCTGGGATATTGTGGTCATCAGATGGGGATATTGGGTTGGGATATTGTGGTCATCAGACAGGTAGAAGGATAAGGTTCCAAGTGCTGTTCATGATAAAGAATTAAGGGGAATTGTTAAACAGTGTTGCTATGTGCCAGCAAACCTATTTGCCAAAACCTTGGGAATTCCATTTTTATTTTAATAAAATTATTTCAGGCAAAATGTCAAGGACTCAGTTGTAAAAAATTAAGATTTGAGYTTTTTTTCTTGCAAATAAGCATTTGCTCATATAAAGCGTGATTTAGTGCCTTATCGCTGGTTCATTCCCTATACAGCATTGCAGTGTTCCAGACTCTACAGTAAGATCAGAGTGAGACAGCAAGGTATTACCAACATCACTTGTGTGAGTTTCAGGAAGACAAAATCGATTCTGTCCTGACCTTTTRCTGTGACTGAAATCAGTGTTAACTGCAGGTAGCTGAACTGATCATGTAGGTTGGAATTGTCAGGAATGGATAAAAAAGGGAGTGACCAAAAGTCATAAAGTTTAAAAAAGGTCTAGTCCCTTTTCTGGACTGAGTGTCTCTCTTCCCATCCATCTTGCCATAACCTTTTCTCTAAGTACTTATATTTTTTTCTATGAGAATAAAGTTTTTGAACATATTTCTTGGTTGGCAGATCACACACGACATTAAGGAAACATGGGACATATTGGGAAGTAAGAAACACAAGACTTCCTGAGTTTTTCAAGGCCAATGCCATTATTATGACTGCAACTAAAACTTTGGTAAATGAGAAAGAAATTGCTACACATTTTGTAATTTGACCCACACGTAGCAACTGTCTGTGGCACAGTGTCAGATTGCAGTTTGCTTCATTCAATTTCCACCAAATTAAAAGGACAGATCCATAAGGGGCCTTTGGAACAGGAGGATTGCTTTAAATAAAAAAGAAATGCCACTTTCCTTTGTAATGTAATATTGGTTAGGTCTCTTCTGGCATGTGTGAGTCAGCTAAATTAAAGCAGAAATAGCAAAACAAAACAACTACACTGCTGTTAAACCTGGTACAAGTGAAGTGAGATTTATCACATACTGTATCATTATAGAGGGCAAAGAATTACTAAACTACTTGTTTTTAAAGTGACAGATTTGAGAACTCAATCAAGAAAATGCATCTTCTGTTAAAAATCTATGTGAGAAATGCTTCATTATCTTTTGACAAAAAGGACAAGAAGTAATAATAGTAAAAACAAACAAAATCCAAGGTGTGTATGACAACTTTGTGGTAGCAACGCCTTGGAAGGCTTACTTCAAACTTTGAAACTTCTGTGCTTACAGTTACTGTTTCTGCACAGGTGTCTGTGACTTCATCTTTGCTATGATTCATTATTTTCTAAGATCTGAAGAACTTCTGCCTGACTTTGCTCACTAAGATCCTTCCCTACCACAACTTCATCTGACTTACTCTTCCTAATCCTTGCAATGTTTTCTAATAATGTGGAACAGGATTTTAACACCTCCTTCCTAGATGCATGGCTGCTTCTATTCGTCAGGGTTTATTCACAGTATAATTTACTGTGGTGCTGTGTAAAGTATAAAAAAATCACCAATGAGCATGGGCTGTTTGAATATATCCTGTCCAGGCTCTGAAGGACTGAGGGTAAACAGTGTTCTTTACAGGCTTTGAGGAACAAGTGTTTGTCAACATTTAATTCTATGCATTTTATCTCCAGTCTACGTTACCAACAAGGCTCCAGTTGTGGCCATCCTGTCCACTAAAATTAGTGAAWATTGACAATCTTTGAGTAAAACTATGCCGTTGATGTTTAAAAGATGATTTTTAATAGTCCACAAAACTTCACATAAACCTGAAAATGTTCCACTTTGGTTCCTGAAATCTATTAATTTGGATCACCTTAAACTCTGGATCACCTATTAACTTTATCAGCTTAGTTAATAATTACTCGATAATGTAAGGATAAACAGAAACGACAATGACTTCCAAAAATACCTTTGAAAGAGCCTACCACATTGTTTCTGTGAAGAATAAGATCTTTCTGTAAATAAAAATTACTAAATATACTTCTTGTAGTCATCAACTGTGGATGTAGTAGGAGAAAACTACAATAATAAAGGGTAGGTGGCATATCTGGGAACCTAGCAACTGAAGAAGTAGCTGAAATCTTATGTTATTATTTAGCATTATACAGAAAGAATAATCTCATCTTCTGATCTGTGATGTTTATTTAATTCCAGAATGTGAAAGTCATCAATAATCACTGTCCATGAAYGGCAATAAACAGCAATTAAGTAAATATACAACTAGACATTTCAATTTAAAAATGTAGCATCTTGTAAGAAAAAGGAGTTTTTGAAAGAGAAYAAATTTGAATGGCTGATCATGGGATAATCAGTCATTCACAATAACTGAAGTAAGAATTTTAAATATCTTGGTACAGATGCTGTTAATATCTCAGCCTAAATTTCTAAAACATCTTTTCAAGGTGGATTGCTGCTAATTTTGAAATGTTCATTTAATGCTGCAGTGAAAGTTAACAGTAGGCACGAGTTAATGGGTTTTGCCCTAAGAAGTATGAGGGCAAAGTTGTTCTTAGGGAGATGAGAAAGACGAAATAAAATATTTCTACTGACACTGCTTTAAAAGATCTATTACTTCTGACTACTGTAAACAAGAAGAGCATTTTCAAAATACAAAATATAAAACCAATTTAAATTATTATGCAGTCAGAAACTGAAAACCAGGTGAGAACAGAGTCCTTACCTTCTTAATATTTCAGAACTAACAACCACTTGACACATCCTGCTCCAAATACTAAGTGATATCAACAAAGCTAATTTTTCAGGAAAACAAATTGATCTTAAGGATGCATAATGTGAATAACATGAACACAATTTGAACTGTTCCTCAGACTCTCAAATGAGTTTAAAGCTCAATACTGTTCTGCTYGTTCAATTGGTAGATTTTAATTATTATAGGGATTAGGAATGAGAAACAGAACTAAGCTTTTATGGCTGGCTGTGTCATACATGATGCCACTAGAGGGACTTGTACATCCAAGAGTAACTTATATAGGCTTCAGAAAGAATTGGAGAAAATTTATTAGCAAAAATGGAAACATGAATAAAAAGTGGTGATACCTATATATGTTTCATCACAACTAAAACGTACTCTGCCTTTCCATCTCTGTCTTTTTTTGACAGTACCTTAATTTTTTTTTTTTTTTTGTTTGCAATATTGACATCCTAAAAAATATCAGGGGCATAGCTTTATTTTTTTTTTTTTTTTTTAATATTGACATCCTATAAAATATCAGGAGCATAGCTTTAGGATTGTATCACATAGCCAAAAATAGACTGTTTTGATTTCTGAATCTGATTTAAGTGCCTTTAAAGTTATTCTCACTCCCCTTGATTAAAATTCAATTTGTGCAATTCAAAAGTTCATTTGTTTCTGTGCGAGCAAGGTGATGTAAAACAGGAGATGCATAGTAAACAGAGAAATTCATATATAAAGACAATGAATATTCCATGAGGCAAAAGGCTTGAAGGATTCTCAAATAAATTTTGAGAGGAGGTCTTTACAGTGATCTGGCTGCACCACATAAGTGAGCTGCTAAATCGGGACAAGGAATTTTCTGCCCTGAATTTACAGAATGAACACTTGAACTGCAGTAGAAAGATATTTCTGTCCTTTTAAGCTTTTCTGCACATCTGTTTCAGGTGGTAAAAATATGCAACATTAGTCCAAGAGAAATGTTGCATTACTATAAGTAAGAAATAAGGTGACAGTGAACTATGCAGCCAAACTATCAGAAAAAAAAAGGTATTTGTGTAATTGTTGCTGTAAAACTCAAAGTGTGGTTAAAATAAATTGATAGCTGGCTTCATMGTTATTTCAGGTCATTTATATTAGCTAATAGAAAATGAAGTTGGACTGTTTCCTTTTATCATTGAAAAGCTATAGACAATCGAATTTTAACTATAGTTTTAGACCTCATAAAATGCAAAACTTTAAAATCACTGCTCTGCAATTCCAGACACAAATGAGTTGAGGTATTTAAGATAATGATATTTTTACCCTACTGAAATGGTTGGATCTAATTCAAAGCAGAAAGTGTCATTATCTGTTCTATTGCCTCTCCAGTTCATGCAAGCTGTGTTTACTTTATCTAGAAAAATATCATTGGCAGAAAAAGAAACACCTTTCAATCTTTCCAACTTGAATTTGAAARTATGCAAAAAAATACCTGCTCTCCAGTGCCTTTAAAGAACATGTTCTTATTTCCAGACTGAATCAAATGGTGAAAACTTGATAAATTTTTTTGCATTAGTGGGAGAATAAAACATCATAGTAGATAAAATATTTGAATTGGTCTCCAAAACATTATTAGTTTAAGAAGAATGCAGAAATTTTTAACATGTGCTTCTTAAAACGGATCAATAGTAGTGAGAAAATATATTCCTAGTTTGACTAAATGTTTCATTTTATAGTAATAGCTCCYATTCATATTTTTACAGGCATTTTATTTAAATTACTTTTTGCCCATGAAATACATAAGAGCAGATTCAATATTTTGTGTATGTGCCTTTTCTGTAATTATTTTAAGGAAAACTGCAAATTTGACARCATACCATTAAATTAAGAAGATTACTCACCTCCATGCAAACAAAAACAATGAAAAGGAAACTGCTGTCAAGATTAATGTAGAATATTTTGATTAAATCAACAGCGTAGGCAAAGCTTTCCTTCAAGGAGTTTTTCCCAGCCACCTCTGTTAATATGCAAGAATAAAACATGGCATGTTCTGGACTATGGGGATTTTTTGGCTACTGGACACTCAGGTGGTTTCTCCTTTATTTTTGTCCATGAAAAGTCATCACTCAGCTTTATTTCACGTCTCATRTATTTCCTGAGGGTGTAACAGAGTTAGCCTGCAAAGATAAGTTGCCTCGGCTGCCTGTAAGAGCTGATCACCAATASTGAATTATTATTCTGATGATGATTATCAAATATTCCTCTATGTATTATCTTATTCTAGCTACTGATAGCTGGATTTAATAAAAGGACTAATGGACAAAATCTAGACTCTGWCAAATTCAGATTTCTTTTTCAAAATTATGAAATGTGGTGGTTACATGTATTTACTGAAAAGTTACTTAAACCAACCATGTCTTGGAATATTTCCACTTTGGTTACAGTTTTTAGATTTGGATCTAATTATAAGGAACAAAAAAAAAGAGAGTATGAAACCAATCACTTGAGAGTGACCAAGTAAGGAAGAATCAAATGTTTATCCGGTTATTTTGAGGCATCAGTGACACCTTTGTGAAAGACAATATTGGAAATGTTATTTTTTTGCAGAGCTAAGCTCTCCAGACAGGAGCAGTGACTGGGCACTGTGCAGGAAAAAACTGTTCAGGACTCACATGAWGCTGAGAGGCTGTAACGTTCAGCAGCTGTGCACTGTAAATTCAAAATCCAGACTGGCAAAGCTTGCAGCCAAGTTCTACAAGCATTRGAAATATGCAAAGCTGTACTAAATCTGTTTCAAGCAGGTTAAAGGGCTTTTTATTTGCTTTTCAATACAACTGCACTTGACACAACAAGTAATTCCTAGAATGGAGAAAAGAAGTGAGAAAGTTATTTAGACATCTGAAGTAAAATTTACCCTGTTAGAAAACAAGGCAAAGTAGAAGATAATACTGGACAACTTTAAGACAACTTTAACTTTTAAGGAGCTGCTGAAGCTTGTATTTCAGATATATTAATCCAAATGGAATTTTGTGGCATTACAAATACCTGAAATTAGGAAGAGAGGACTTGCATAACTGGAGGTTTTGATGGAAATCTRTAATTAATAAAACTTTCACATTAAATGGATTAAATGGAATAGCCTCTTTTTTTTACATCATCTGACACTATCTAAAGGCACTGTTCCTAAAGGAGTGGGAAGTGGGAAAAGTGAAAAAATGTAAGAGAGGCAGTTGAATTTTTCCCCCATTCATTCCTTTTAAAATCTGTCGAGAGGTTAAAATTCAGACATATCACAACGTACCCAAACAAAATAAAAATAATCACTCAGCTATCTAGGCTAACCTTTGAACCCAGCTTCTGTCATTTGGATAATAAAATGAGTAACATCATACCAGCAGTAACTTTTAAAAGCATTAATATTTAACAGTAGCTAGAATATCAGAAAATCTTTTGCCATTAGGAATTTAGGAGCACATATTAAGGCAAGCCACTTCATACCGACATGAGTAATTAAATTCTCTCACATTGTCCCTCTCCCTTGTGCTCTCCCCATTTCCTTCTCCCTCATGGAGAAATCTGTTGGGAGATGAAATTTCAGTATCAGAACAGGACATTTGGTCTTCTACAAAAAAAAAATCTAAAAATCTAATAAAGGGAGAAGGCCTACTGCAAAGAAATTAGTTTTATACTGCTTTCATCAAGTTATTCATCATTTTACCACTGATATTTCTGATTGTGGAATTTATGCTCCAAATTACTGTTGCTGCCATAAGGATTTGACTTTAGATTTTAACTCTCATCTTGCTGAGGACAACATATAGATGGGACAGGCTTCTGAAGGTGATTTCAGCYGAGAAAATACAAAAATTTATTGATCTAATAATGTAAGGAGATTCCTACATCATCTACTAAAGGAAAAAAAAAWTTCTTCTGAAGTCGTTYGTGTGTGGTTATTCCATGGTTAGTAAACTTTTATTTAATTTGCTAATTCTTCACATGAAAAATGTCTTTCTCTTTTCAGATATATTCTGTATTAATTCTAGTTTTGCTTGGGATTTTTGAGGACTTCTCTGACYCTAGCTTGTTAATATGAATGCTCAAAAGCACTTGAGCATCCTTTGGGAAAATAATTTTTTCAGTTCAAGTGGATATTTCCAAGCATTCTTGGAAATGAATCCTTCTTATAAAAACCCATGGAATCTGGAAGAGGTATTTGTTGGAAAGGATCTCTCCTTTTACAATAGATTGCATATCAAAAGGTTACATGGAATTGTATTCGTTCTATCTTTGCCTTTCAGGTGTTTACAAGATTCTTCCGATATTCTCGTTTAGTGTTTTCCAGTGTCTCCTAATCTTTTGACCCAAGTCACAAGTTTATAGCCAATTGGAAATTTCTTGATCTGCATGAAACATTGAATATTAAAAGAAAACATATTCTTTTATTCTTATCCTTTTTGGAAACTCCCACACTCAGGAACACCCGCTGCCTTGAGGCATCTCCAGCAACACTTACCAAGATATTCTCCATCCAGTCAGAGACTGAAAGGACATGGTGCCATCATTGATCCTCCCTGGGTTCACAGTGACATCAACCCCCTCTTTACAAGCCACCAGGGGCCACTTGCCTGGCTTGTGCTCAGCTGTTGCTGTTTGAACAAACAGAATAATCACAAGTCCCTGACATCAGAGYATTCTKACCTCCAGAGAATCTTCTGGACACACCTCACTTGCTTTCCYTTGMGATCAGAGATGATGTTAATABCAGGACCCACCAGTCAGTTTTTTRTTATTTTGGATACAGAGCATAAAATAGATTTAGAAGCTGAGTTATGAGTTTGGTATTTGAGCATAAAACTTTTAGAGACTGGATCCTGTGGTGAAGTTTAGTCTCAATTTGCACACTTGCWTTTTCTCCAATGCATGTGGGAATAATGACAGTCTTTGRAATGGAACTCATACAAGTAACATACCAGGAGATGGTGTGAACCAGAAATGGGAGATGATCAGAWTTCTTTTTCTCTTGGACTTCCAAAATGTAATTTTTTCTGCTGGYGTTTTATATTATTTATGCCACAAGTTTGTGTAGCAGAGTGGAAGACAGGGCAAGGTTTGTGTTTCACATTGCAGATAGGAGAAGGGCTTCCTACATCTGYAATTAGGGTTGCTCATTCCTTGAATAATCCACATTGTTTCTTATTATATAATGAGGAATGCAAGGAGCTTTCTTGAATGGGTTGATCAGAAAAATCATAACACAAGACCTTTTTAATTTTAATTCCATCTGGGTGGACATTTTCAGCTTCTACAAATCMATTTCAAAGAAGGAGCTTCCTTCTGTCTGCTTCCTACAGATGCAAGTATATCCTCATAGAATTAAAGTTATAGCTGGACTTCTGGTGTCCAAATACAATTTTCCCAGAAAGGTGTAAACAGGCATCACACCAACWGAAAATAGAGGAAAAATAGAATTAGCATTAAATGGAGGAAAGAAAAACAATAGAAACAATATTTCTACACAAAATGTCTTCTAAAGAGCTGTGGCTCTGTCTGGGGCATACAGGAAGGGCAATTACTGGCAAAAGCAGTGAGTGGCAAAAAACTGCTAAAATTCTCTGTTTTAATATAAAATATGTTGCATAATTAAAGTAATTTTCTCTTTTGTTTCTGCGAGCAAGGAATTTTTTGTTACAAAAGTAATGATACTCCTTGCCTGTGCAATCTAGCAGAACCTTGAATAACAGAGATATAATTATTATTTAAGAGCTTTAACTGGTGCTAATTAATAAGKTTTTTATTCCTCATTTAAATACCATTTAATATGTCTTTGTTCGACAACCTGTCTTCCGTATTTTTTAAAAAGAAATTATGTTGAAAGTTATTATATTAAAGTTGTKCTGGTGTATATTCAGTTTTGTCTCCATTGTAAAGCATAAACACTCAACTGAAGTCAAACTTTCAAATTTGGAAGTCAGGAAAACTGCATACGAAATGCTACAAAGGCTTCWGGATAACTATGGGCCTATTAACTGCRTGAGGCAGTGGAAACTGTGGAAAAMATAAGTATYCTTGAATATTTTAGTTTTAGAGAATTCAGGGACTACTTTAGATACGGCCAATATGGTGTTCTGGCTGAGATATGCAATAGAAATAATTTCATCCACACACAACCCCGGTATGCAGMGAAAACTGAGCCATGACACATGAATTTTACTATATTTCTTAAGTACTTTTACAGTCAAAATTTACAGAAATTCATTGGTTCAATGTTAATTGGTCCCAAGTTGTGCAGTTTTTAATATTTGGTTTTTGGCTGGATCCAGATTYCTTCCCCTCAGATGYYAATTAGGTTCTCATTCCTATCCCTCTGTTCCCAGACCAGGTGTCTGCCAGGGGGAAGGTTTGGAGCTGATGTTCCATCAATGGCCGCTGATGGTCATTAATGTCCCTTTATCTTCTGTGCTGCTCCCAGTCTGTTGGGATKTCAGGTTCATCAAACCTCACCTGGTGTAACAAGGCCCTGGAAAGAAACTTCAAATTCCTTTCGCCCGGGACAAAGGCGAACACAACCACTGATAAAAAATATAAAATTTTTTTAAACGGCGTTATTTTCCAACGCTCTGAGGGGACGGGGGGGGTCACTGAGGGGAGGCGCGTGCGGCCCCTGAGGGGAGCGGCGCGTGAGGGAGCGCTCCCCGCCCGTCCCCTCAGGCGCGGTGGCGGAACTCGAAGCAGCTTTGTCCCCGCTCTCGGCGAGCTGCCGGGCGAAATCCCGCCCCGCCGGTCCCCTCAGCCGCTGCGGCGGCGGAACTCGAAGCAGCTTTGTCCCCGCTCTCGGCGAGCTGCCGGGCGAAATCCCGCCCCGCCGGTCCCCTCAAGCGCGGTGGCGGGAACTCGAAGCAGCTGCGTTCCCCCTCCCGGCTGCCGGGCGGGGAAATATTAGCTGCGTGGGAGGTGCCCTGAAACAGCGCCTGGGGCTGAGACATGGAGGAAGAAGGCACAGCGTCGTCGCAGAGCTGCACGTGTTTCAGTAAGAAAACAACAGGTATTTCAAGGGGGAAAGTAAAACGTTCATAGGGGAGGCCTGGAATTCTCTGCTTTCGGCTGTAGGGCATCGAATGAACATTTGAATGTAAAGTTAAGTCGTATGGGAACAAAAGCTGCTAATCTGTGGAGAATGTGTAGCTGACATTTTCGGCGGGAAAATTTGAGGTGGGCTATTGACCGGTTTAGAGGTCATATTTTTGACAGGAAACCTGAGGTAATTTAGATGAAAAAGTTACGAAAATTAATCCACAATAACTAGAGGTTTATGTCCAAAAAGAGATGGAGTCYTGTAACTTTATTCAAATAAAGCTGGGAGAGGCCATGGGACATTTCCATGTGGTCACTCAAATTGCTAGAGGACGAAGCCTCCTTTTGATATTAATTACCGCACTGCATTTCCCTCTCTCTTTCCCCGTTGAGTGAGGTACGTGAAAGGTACAGATTTCCTGAAACGCCTAATACAGTCCCCCATCTAATGTGCATTCCAACCCCGCCCATTTATTCTGTGTGTSTCTGTTTTTTTACTCTTTAAGTCCAAGGATTTTACACTGTCTTAAGTGAATAAGAGTGTGTTAATGGGTAGAATTGCTATGGATTTTATGGTTCCTCCCATTACTCTTTTACCTGCCAGTATCTGGTTTTGTAAAGACAACTTTCTTTCAATTTTTAGAAAAAAAAATTAGTAATTGTCTTTATAAGTTTTAGTTACTATTGGTTTAAATTTCTGTTTAAAGTTTTTTTTTTTCTAATTTGTTATTTTTGTAGTGATGCGATTCTTTTGGGTTTGTGTAGCCATTTCTGGATTAGGGGGCATAGTTACAGTTTGTATTCCTTTGATTCCATGTTGAATAAGTTGCACAAAGTAAGGTAGTACGCGCGGTAAAAAGATTGCTGTTGTTATAGCAAATAAGAGGAAAAAAGTATTTGTTCATAGTTTACCAGGTTTCTATGTCCTCTACTTATTTTTTTATGTTTGGACTGGTGTATGAGTTAATGTTAAAATTTTTTTATTTGTTTCAGTATTTTTTGTTGTTATTTATTTGTAAATGTAGTTTGAATTATATAGTGCTGTACCCTGTTTTAGGTTATAGATAATCTAATACCACTTAATGTTGTAATGTTRTGTTCTTTCTGTGAATGGATTGATGAGCAAGAAGGTTAAGAGTTGTATCTGTTTGGTCAGTTAACARTTCAAAACCAGCTTGTAATTAATTTATTTGATTTAAATTATAAATGAGTTTTTTGGTACTTGATATGAAATTGTTTGGATTTTAAATGGCTGGTCTATAATGTTGGGTGATTTGTTGCCATTTTTTTTCTATTTTTTAATGCTTCTTATCAAGGATGTATTAATTGACTGCTTTTTTTAAAATAGATGATTATATATTTTGATTCTTCATTGAGTTTTCTGAACTTGTGGGTAGTAAAAAGAATGGTTTATTTTATGTAATATATAACTTTTTGAGTAGTTTGGACATAATTTGCAATAAGTGTGATGGTGACAAATGTAATGCTTTTTCAAAGCTCAGATTTTGTAAGCCAAGGGGCTTTTTCATTTTTCTTTATTAATTGGTGGGTTAAAATACAGTTATTTTCTTGGATTTAATGGTTTTCTAACAATAGAAAACAATGCTGTACAAATTACAGTATTTGCATTTTTAGGTTTTTATATGAGGATTTTATTTACAGTTTTATTTTGGATTTGTTTTGTTAGAATTGGACTAGAACTTACTAAGAAGGGTTTGAGTTCTGTTCTGGTGTTGCCACTTCCACTGATACAGACAATATGTGTCTTATTTGTGGAATTATTTTGAGGGCAGTTTAAAAATAAGTGGTGGAAAAACTTGTTCCTCCCCACTGCTTTATAGTTCTTAAAATTTATTTTGATAATTATGGTTGATAACTAAGTAAAGCATTTGTTTCATAAGCTTAATGTGTTTGCTTTTATTTGTTTTAATATTTGGAACAATTGTAAGGRGGGCAGTTGGGGGTTTTGATAATTTAAACTTGAAGATAAAATTTWGCCACTAACATTTTTTTACATAAATACTTCTTGTTCCATTAAAACAAAAATTGTTTCTTTTAGAAGAATCAAGTCACAATGGGCTTCCTTCTTTATTTTWAATTTCTGKTTTTTTATGTATTTTACTTAGGATGCTGACTCACTATTTGGGTTTAACTGCGCTGGCCACTCATGGCCAATCTTTAGATCTTCCTGGCCCTCTGCAGATTCASTAGCTACTAAGATTATAGGTTTTCAGTTTTGGGATTTTTTTGGTCAAAAAATCATGTTTTCATTTCTGGCCTAAATTTAATTGACTATATAAAGGTAAAATATGACGAAAAATGTCCAAATGATATAATTTAATTACTTAATTTATTTTTATATTGTTTTTTTGCACTATTTGTGGCAACAGAAGGCACAGAAATAATTTAACATGAAATAATGGCAGCAGCGATTAGCTCGCCCCCCTTCCCCCCAGTGACTGGCCATCCAAAAGGAGGGATGCCCATAGAGACTATTTTAGGAGGCCCTTCAGAGCCGCGGGGCCAGGAGTCCTGGGGCCGGGCATGTGCCCTCCCTGTCCTTGGGGCTGGGCTCCCAGCAAGAGCCGGCACTGAGAGCCGCTGTGTCGAGCTCAGGAGTGGAACTGCGAGGCAAGAGCTGGTGGTACAAGAGCAGCAGCAGCGAAGGAGCCGAAGAGGGGCTGCGACAGGGCCTCTGGCCAAGGGCATTCCTRCCACGCCCGGACCACCTTCTTGGAGCTTTTTCTCCAGGGATCAGGAATTGCCTCGTTTCCATGAACTTACTGAACTGAAAGCAGATGTTATCTCTGGGTTTATGCTTTGGTATGAAGATGAAGGAATAGTAAATGTAGTTTGTTCATGTTCGAACATACTGTGGCTGAAAGCTGCTTGCTGCAGATTGCAAGTCTATTTCAACATCTATGGATATTGAAATATTTAATTCATTGTTACATTTGCAGAAACTTTTTTCCGTAGCTTATAATTACTTGATGCACTGTTTTCCAACAGTATAGAAACAGAACTGGTTAACCTTATGTCTTAGCCCGAGGAAATTCCTTTTTCTTAAGGTGTAAGAAACCTGTCATTTCTCTGGTGTGTACTGGATCTTTTGTGAGATACCACTAAGAACGTCCAATATATGTTGTAACTAGCTACAGGAAGACTTTTTTTCTTTCACTGCTTTTAATTCTTGTGATGATTTCAATGCTGAAATTGAAATCAGTAAAATCAGTAAWTTTTGAATTCACTGGATTTGTTATTTGTAATCCTGATTTATTTGCATTCACTATATGCCTGCAAGTAACCACTGTGGATGGCTAAATGTGAAATAATCACATCACAAACTAACGTCAGTTTGAAGACTTTTATCTACACTATTGTTCTGAACTTGAAAAGAACCAGAGAAGCATCTTAGTATGGTTCTCTCCTAAAGCCAATTATACATTCCCCAGAAAATTGTGTGACACTTGTCCTGTGCTTCTTTTTAGTAATACAATGCTCATAGACTTAATGATAACCTTTAGTATCCTGTTATCCTTTGTTTCCACCTTCTTGAGAGCTATTATGTAGAGAATATGTTTTCTGTAATTCAGCTTCTTAAAGGAGAATCCAAGTATGGAAGTGGTGTCTGGGGTTACTCTGGTTGTGAGGTCAATAAGGAAAATTTGTTTAAATTGACTACCTGCTCCTGTGAATGAACACAGGAAAAAATGTTGTGATGCACAAGATTCTTTTACAGCCTTCAAAAATTGCTCATTTAGGTGATCAAGCCCTAATGACAGCTTAACATAATGAAAAATGCAATATCTCCCAATACACAAAGCAGGAATTTGAATATTCTGCCAGSTGTATTCTTTCACAACACAATTCCTGGATAGGATAGGAAACAAAAAGGTCCCCAAAGTAGTTGTAAATGATATCTATTAGATAGTGTTGTATGTGTTTACTAAAGTTCAGAGTGATCTGTACCCAGAATGAAAGTATTGATTTGATTATAAAKGTGAATGCTGCTCTTCTTAATGGACTGTGTGGAAAAGGAACTGATAAAGCCATATCAAGTAAAAGATTATATTTGTTAGATGTTATGTTTCTGTAGGCATAAACTAGTTACAGAAGAAAAGATAAAATGTCTGGATGTTTTCTCAYGACCTATGCCACAGGAGTACGAGCATCTCTCCCTTTTTACAAGGCAATAAACCAGGAAAAACTTTATCCTCCCTTTTTATGCAATGTGTAACATACTTCTGTTTTACTTCTGTCTTCTGTTTCACCAGAGAAAATGTATTCTTTTTAACGTGACACCCAGAAGCCAGGGGAGTGCTTAAATGTCAAAACCCCATCTATGASTCGTGTGTCAGAAGTTTATCTCAAATTACAAAGTTGTTCCCCAGATAAATGCCTCCCCTGAGAAAAAAAAACAAAAAAAAACAAAAAAAAAACCCGTCATTTACTCTCTACACTGGAGCAGAATCGCTTGAATATATTTACTATGACTAATCAGTGGTGAAGCAAATGCTAAGCTGTTTCACTCCTTTCTGTGGCTGGAACAGGATGATTCAAAGTGGGAATTTTTTTGATCCTGACATTTAGTCCATGAGCACTAATTTCTCAGGGCTCGGCAATCAGAGTGGTGTTTCTTTATCCATGAGCTGTGCAGGAAGCCAGTCAGCCCTGCTTTGCCTCAGGGTTCATTCAATGCCCATGTGCTGACTCAGGGCTGGCACAGGGATTCAGGGATCCTGTGGGAAGTACCTATCTTGGCCCTTCATATGCTGATTGAAACAACATGAACTATTTGCACTTAAAATGGATACAAGCAACAGTTATCCTGAAATCCTCCAGGCATTAGGTCTGTGTATTGTTAGCACTGAGGCGAGGAAAACCTGGAAAACCAGGTTTTGGTGGGTGAGAGTGTGTGCTTTAAAGAGCACTGAGTACCGGCACCAATTCCTAAATTCTCACTAAAATCTCAAGCTGGGTAGGGAGGGTTKTTAAAAAACAAAGCCCAGAGACAAAATGGCATCAGTGCCACAGCCCTGGCTTGKATCTGCTGAGCTGTCTCCTGCTACTTCAAAGTTACCTTGACAGAGAAACTGCTGCCTGTCATGGCTGGGGATGGTCTATGGAGAGGTGGAGGCCCTGCCTTAGGGCCCCTGTGCTCAGCAAGCCAAGGTGGGGACACTCCCCATGGACACCAGCCCTGCTGTGGCATCTGGGGACGGGGCTGGCAGTCCCAGGGGCTCTGGTGTGGTTCTGGACCCTGGGCAGGGTGGSCAGCCCCAGGGAAACCATCCCTGGGTCCCTCCTTAGTAGGTCTGACAGGCCYCAGAGTACTTCTGGCTACCACAGGGAAGGGGCGAGGAAGAAGAAGGGTAAATGAGAGTTTGTTCTTAAGAGGAGGATGATAATAATTATAAAATTAGTTAGTAAATTATTACTCTGGTTGGTTTTATCCCATAAATTATATATTATAGCTGAATACTGAAGAATTAATTATGCTTTTTMTCGCAGCATTCATAGGTGAAGGCCACAGACAAGGCCAAGATCCTTCAGCAGGCAATCTCCATGTCACACTGGAGGCTCTTTTGTTAGGCATTGGAAATTAGCAGCATTGTGCAACTACAGACAACACAATATGCTGGCTTTTTATTTTAATTGACTGACCAAGAGTTCTACTTTTAATGCTTTGTTCCATAGCCACACAGGTCTGTAGCTTTCAGAATGTGAGATTTAGCTCATAATTTCTGTGCTCATGTGTTTTTCTTCCATCCTTTAATCTGCAGTCTCATGCAAAGCATTAGAAAGAAACTTTTTCTTCAATATCRCCAGAATCCCAAAATGTGCTTATTTAAGAGGAACTATATTCCCAGTTATTTACTGCCATCGTGTTATGAGTGAATACACTGTATGTCTCTCTACACAAAATACTACTTTAAGATCATCTTTCCCCTATCACCCATCCCAGAGATTTTTCTGCAATTCTTCCATTTTCTGTGGCTGTCACAAGTGATGGCCTTATTTGCTGGATCTTGAGCTGCCAAGTGTGGTTTATTTACTGTCACCATCTGACTTATGCAGAGATCTTGGCCAGAGCCCCATTAAAAATGTCTTTAACTACAGAGAATAAGATTAGTACAAGTARGAAACGTGCCTGAGACTACATTTGAAGTTGTTACCCCTAATAATTCCATCATACTCCGTTACTGTTTCGTTTGTTGCCTTCAGTGCTTGCAGCAGTTCTCAAATTTTTCTGTGACATGYATAAACACAATTTCCATGCAGCAAYACTTCTTAGGTGTAGGAAGAGAAYATTCTCAAGAATTCAGAGTACTGGGTAATCTTCTATGGCAGCCTGAGTTTAGCCATTCCACTGGTCTTTATTTTAAAACCTACATTTTATTTCCAGGTTCTTTCTTCTCTCTCCTTTTGTTTAGTGTCTGTGTCAAGCCTTGCTGTCATCTCCTACATTAAATCCCTACAAGCATTCATTACTGTTGTGTGGGAATATAAACAACTTCTTGGACTGCTTCATATTCGTGGAAAATAAATGGTGCAATATCACCCCTCAGTGAAATGGAATATACATCTTAAACCCCTGACACTTTATTTAGTTTAAAAGCTTCTTTATTCCAAATGCATTTTCCTGCTGTCTTTAAGGAAACAACTGCTTGGCTACTTAGTAGCTCACRATAAGTGTCACATCATTTGCCAAGGAAATGATTGCTCCATTGCAAAGACCAATGATAGAGGTCTGAAGCTAATCCAAGGCAAAATGCCAAACACAGTCTAAATTAGAGAAGCTGTGAATCAGCAATACACTGACATACATGAATAATTAGAGGAATTTGTTTTGTTTAGCACAAGCAAACAACTCTGTAGTGATGTATGATGCATTACATTCTTTTCAAAAGCTGCTGCTTCACAGGTACCAAATTACAAGAACTACTCCAAACATTGTCACCTTTGGCCTTGTGCACCAGCTTTAAAAAAGGTCACACATTTACATCTAATGTGTCCCATGGCTTGGCAGCATGACTTCTGATTGTTATTGCAAAGCTGTACTGTGTTGTTTGTTTTTTTTAAAGATGAGGCAAGCCGATTTTTTACATTAACCTTAGGGTATCAATAAAAAAAAACCCAAAAACCTCTTAATAATAATTACTGTTCATTGTTTCACCAGTTAGATAAAACGTTGCTATCATTATCTGGATGTATCTGAATTTGATACGTAATTTTTAATTTTCTGATTGGATTAGGTTAGGCTTCATACCTGCATTATTCGTGTATTTTAAAGATTTTTATTGAACTCTGCATGAATTATTTACCACTTTAATAAATTGTTTCAAATCTGTGCATTGTTCTGTACATGAATCTTGAATAGCAGTTGTTCAGGAACTGCTAAATGAAAAACCATGAAATTTAACATGAATTTCAAGTCATAGTGAATCTCATTTTCATCACATCCCAAGGTATGTAAAATTGTCCTGTAGCAAGGAGTATTAACACAGCAGTATCTAAACACATCATTATCTTTCATTCTTATCTGAGAATTGAACAATAAATTGAACAAACAAATAGCTTTTAATTTGTATGAAGTAGTTTTTTTCTTTTATATTTGATTGTTTTCTCACTGCAGTATGAACAGTGTTTCTCAGTAATCAGTGGCATCTCAGGACTATGTGAAGGGAACAATTTTGGGTCTGAGCTATTAGACTGCAAGACAGGAAAAAATTCAAAGGTCACCCGAAATTTAGAAGAGATTTTAGCTTAAGCTGTATTTCCAAGGCTGTTGCTCTGCTAATGAAGTCTGTGTGGTGAAAACTGCAGATGTTTGCAATACAATTTAACTAACACTTCTTTTTTAATTATATCACATGTTGCCAAACCCACCTGCAACATTAGCAGCACTATAAAGGAAACCTGTCAGAGTTGGTAGAAGAATGGGCCTAAGCAAGAAACTGTAAATGTCCACAACAAATTGTAAATGTCCATTCATTTGTTATTCAGTGGTGCAGTAATTGTAATAGTTTAGCTGATTTCACCATGTGAATCACCTCAAATGCTGTGGGACTTAAACATAATTCTTTGTTCTGAGTTTAAGCATTTGTACTTTTGGAAGTGAAAGGTAAGAGAAAAAAGCCTGGATGGTCATAATATATCTGATGCCTGGAACAGGGCTTACCTGAAACAGAGGGTAGACAAAGTTACCAGGGTAAAAGCTGACAAATATAACAAAAGGCTACTGGTACATTCAGGGCAGAGAAAAGCCTCCTGATAAAGCTACACCCAAAATGGATGCCGAGTCACAGGATCTTCACGTTTTATAAGTTCTCTCGTATTAACCTATCAGTCCCCAGTTCTCCAATTACACCTTCAGGTGATGATGTCAATCTCCCCAAGCTTGCTCCTGCCAAATCTCCATTGTTTACATATTTTGGGCCTCTGAGCAGTGAAGTGTCCTGCAGTTTCTGGCCTAGAAAGGAATTGTTTTGCCTAAAGATGGGAGAACAGTAGCTTTAGTGCTGTACACTAGAGAAATACAAGAATACAGGTACATGAAAATACTGAAGCTAAAAACCCTTAAGGCATCATATCAAGGCAAGTATATTGCAGTCTGAAAGGTAAGTTTTAAAAAGTAATTCCATTGAGCAATAAAAAATAGTTAATGCAGCAACTCTCTGATACATTCTGTGAGCTCTGCCAGAAACTTCCAGGTAAACCCGAAGGGAGGCTGTGTATGTGCAGGTTTGCCATTTGAAAACATTAATTCAAGTTCCATATAAAATCTTTAGGACTAACAATGTGAAGTGTCAAGTTKTCGCACAGTACTTTCAAAAGCGTGACTCACAGTAGCAAAAAGCCTTGGGAACAACTTTTTGTATTCTTAAAAGCCGTTATATAGGTGGCATTTTGTCTCTCATTTGTTAGGTTGGTCATCGGATTTCTTGTYAGAAACATGTGATGGTACAAGCATGGTTTTCTTCCATGACCTGTTTTCAAAGGTTTTTTTCAATCCTTATGAAAATAAGCTAAAACAAAAGCTTCAAACAAATGGCTGATTCTTTTTCCACATGTGACTGTTAAGACATGTAGCCACATGCTACATGCTCTACAGCATTTTCAAACATCAGGTCTCTTAGAGGTAACTGAGGGTGGAATTCAGGGATAGAGATACAGTGGACTTTGTTAGAATTAATGTTCAGGCTGATTTTGAAGGCCTGACGGTTAAAAAAGATTTGACTTAAAATATATAAAAAGGGTGAAGTCTATACAGTATTTTCATAGGCAGCAAATATTACCAGGGTATTAGTTGGTGTTGCAGGACTAATCTTGGAACTCATCCTGAAGTTTAGGTTATGTTTCTGATATGTGCAGATGTGATGTGTGGCWGGAGGGAGTTTATTGGGTGGTCTGAGTGGAAACCAAAGAAATGAACCCTCTCTGGTGCAGAGATTGGACAACTGCATGAGTTTTCTTAARAGGACACAATAATGAAGCAAAAGATTGCATTATATTTTCCATCTTCAAATAAGGAGTTTCTTGTTGAAGTCTCCCATTGATTTTCAAGATAGAATCTCACACCTGCACAGATGTACCTTTAAGCTCTTGTCTTAGAATAAAATCAGGTACTACAGATTTGCATTCAAGCCTTGATTCTTTGGTTTCTTCAAGCAAGCACAGATGTCGGCATTTTCTAGCTAAAACTCACCTTCTCTCCATTCTATCTAAATTGCTGGTAAGTCTTTTTACTGGTCCTTTCAAATTCTTTCAAAATGAAAGAGGCCATATATGTAAAATTTACTTTAAAATAGCACTCCTTACAAAAAAGAGATTGTTCTGAAGCACTGTTCAAAATGTCTCTTCACTGTTTTTTTGAAATTATACTCTGTGAAGGTGCTATTACTCTGCCTCAGGTACAGACTGGGTAGGGATAAAATGAAAATGACTGAAAGAAACAGAAAGCATTTATTATGGGATTGATTTTTCATGTGGCAGAGCAAGGTCTAAATGCTCCCTAATTCAGGATTTGGGATACTTGGGTATTTTCACAGCTGCATCATATAGTAGCCCAGTGGATGTTACTTCCTAAGCACTGAAATTAAATTTCATGTGAACTAAGGGTCTTCACTCCTGGGCACAAACCATTCTGAAGCATCTGTTTGGGGTTTAGAGCAAATAAAGTGGCTTGTACAGATACAGCTGTAATGTCATTTATTATTAGCAGCAGTTGGTGTGACAGATTTTGACCTGAAGTCCTGAAGCAAGCAAATCTAGGGTATAAACCCAGTTTGTTTAGCTCAGTGTAGTTTAATGAAGTTACCACGTTCATGAAATCGGCTCATTTATACACAAATTTTAATTGCATAGATGCAACACTGCCTKCAAATTATATAGAGGGTAGGGAACATTTGTGTTTTCTACACTAATGCCTCAAACCTCTCCTATTTGCAGAGCTTAAGAGGTTTGGCAGCAGGCCTACAATATGCTAAGGCTTGCTGATAAGGTTTTTTTTGTATTTTTTTTTCCCTAGATCAGTGTAGTCCTGAACTGTTTTCTGTAATTTACCTGTTACAACTGCAGTTTTGCCAATAGAAGTCCTGGACTGTGTCAGGCAGGAGTCAAAGGGCACCTCCCAGCCGTCACACATGGGGATTGTCTTAGAACTGCTATATGCAACAGAAATAGGAATTACATTTTTTTTAATATTCTGTTTCCGTTGGAATGAAAGATCTGTTTTTGGTTGGTTTTGGTTTTTTTTTTTTTCCCCTGTTGAACAGCTTGTGGCCAGAACATGGGACTGTGTTTCATAATCTGCTACCTATGTTAATTAGGAAGCTTTACAGTAGGCCTAAGACTAGATTTCCTCTTTGTTGCTGTAGTTGTTGGTTCAGACAAAACACAGTACAAAAGATGCTGTTCTGGAGTTTGTTAGAAGGGGTTCTCTATAAGAACTCCAATAAGYAGGTTTTTAATATATGATGTATTGCATCAAATGGTTTTGTTTATTTCAGATTAATTCACAAAAGGGGCATTTTAGCTAAAAACTGACTTAGGGGATGGCTTCTCTATAAATTGCCTAAATTTCTACCATTCAAAAATGGGAAAAGATCATCTCTTGTGTGTTGGAAGTAGATATGAAAATAGCAGGAAGTCGAAGTTACTTACAAGGGAGGTCACAGCAAGATTTCAAACTAAAACCAATTTTAAAAAAGAGAAGAAGTGATCTGCATTTTACATCTTACTTCTGGTTAATCTCAGATAAACGAATCCCACAATTCTTGTCCCAGAAATGAAGGCATATTAAAAAAAATGTTTAATGGAGACATTCTTGACTTACATGGGAGAACTGGGACTAGTAAATATTAACTCTAAACACCTGTCCCGCTGTGAAAAGAGGGAGTTGGGAAGGATTGTTTAAATAGATTTATTGGACAAAAAATAAAGCGCAAACGCGGCAATATTATATCTGAGAACTGTTTATTGAGAAAGAAGGGTAGGTGGTCCTACCAAAGGGGGATAGGAAAAGRAACAAACAGGGAAGAAGAGAAACTGAGAGAATACCGGACAGACCGGACAGATCATTCCCGCTGTATCCCGTGGGCGAGAGCTCGGCAGATGCAGCGTGCSTGCTGCCTCGAGGAGTCTGCGCGGCTCCCGTGTCGGGCTGGGCGCGATTTCCAAACAGCGGCACCTGCGCGCCCCTCCCGTCCACCTAGAACAGGCTGCCGTGGCTACGGGCACACTACGGCGGCTGCGGCCGGCGGAGGCGAGCAGCCTGTGTCTGCCGTCGGCGAACGACTGCGGGCAGGCTGGCTAGTGCGGGCGCTGGCGGACACGCGGCGGCGGCTGCGGGCGGTGGCAGCCCCGTCAGGGAGACAGCAAACACGAGGTTGTAGCGGCGACGAGCTGCCTCGGGGAAGCGGACAAACAGCACACGGACAGGACAGGGGGACAGGGAACAAGAACGACCATAGGGAGGGGGTAAAAAAAAAAAACCAAAAAAACCA
This sequence comes from Malurus melanocephalus, assembly GCF_030028575.1. Classification (NCBI taxonomy): domain Eukaryota; kingdom Metazoa; phylum Chordata; class Aves; order Passeriformes; family Maluridae; genus Malurus; species Malurus melanocephalus. The sequence goes on from NW_026623253.1 coordinate 4,041,076, forward strand.
AAGAAACCAAAAAGAAGCGGGGGAGAGAAAGGACCAAGCTGACACTTCAGGCGGGCCCTTGCTCCCTCTAAGAAACCAAATTTAAAATAGCCCTGGTTATGTTGCAGTTAACTGCTTTTACGTCCCCGGCCCTCCGGCGTTTTTTCCCCGCATTTTTTTTCCCGGACAGCCGGGCATCATCCCCACCAGCCAGGAGGGCGGGACGCTCGCAGAGCAGCAGGGGAAGYTGTCTGTGCCCTGATTGGCTGCCCGGCGGAGCCTCCGGGGACACGGTGCTGCCTGCGCGGAACGAATGTCGAGGCATAAATAAAAATCAGTTTGGTCTCTCAGCACCTCATCATAAATCAGTTGCTGAATTTGCAAAGAAAATTCTGCATATGGTCTTGTAAAACAAAATTGAATCCTCTTCCCATCAGTTCCTTCTTTATGGAGGGTCTAGGGTTTTTGTTTTACAAGTTGATTGAGCTTACCCTCTCATCAAATTGGCAATGAGTTCATGCTAGAAATTATTTAGTGAAGTGGTCAAGCTATAGTACACAATAAACAAATATTTAATTTGCTGATTCTTCACATGAAAAATGTCTTTCTCTTTTCAAATGTATTCTGTATTAACTCTAGTTTTGCTAGGGATTTTTTTGAGCATTTCTCTGACCCTAGCTTGTTAATATGAATGCTCAAAAGCACTTAAGCATCCTTTGGGGGAAGTAATTTTTTCAGTTCAAGTGGATATTTCCAAGCATTCTTGGAAATGAATCCTTCTTATAAAAACCCATGGAATCTGGAAGAGGTATTTGTTGGAAAGGATCTCTCCTTTTACAGTAGATTGCATATCAAAAGGTTACATGGAATTGTWTTYGTTCTAYCTTTGCCTTTCAGGTGTTTACAAGATTCTTCCGATATTCTCGTTTAGTGTTTTCCAGTGTCTCCTAATCTTTTGACCCAAGTCACAAGTTTATAGCCAATTGGAAATTTCTTGATCTGCATGAAACATGTAATATTAAAAGAAAACATATTCTTTTATTCTTATCCTTTTTGGAAACTCCCACACYCAGGAACACCCGCTGCCTTGAGGCATCTCCAGCAACACTTACCAAGATATTCTCCATCCAGAGACTGAACGGACATGGTGCCATCATTGATCCTCCCTGGGTTCACAGTGACATCAACCCCCTCTTTACAAGCCACCAGGGGCCACTTGCCTGRCTTGTGCTCAGCTGTTGCTGTTTGAACAAACAGAATAATCACAAGTCTGGCATCGGAGCATTCTGACCTCCAGAGAATCTTCTGGACACACCTCACTTGCTTTCCTTGAGATCAGAGATGATGTTAATACCAGGACCCACCAGTCAGTTTTTTGTTATTTTGGATACAGAGCATAAAATAGATTTAGAAGCTGAGTTATGAGTTTGGTATTTGAGCATAAAACTTTTAGAGACTGGATCCTGTGGTGAAGTTTAGTCTCAATTTGCACACTTGCGTTTTCTCCAATGCATGTGGGAATAATGACAGTCTTTGGAATGGAACTCATACAAGTAACATACCAGGAGATGGTRTGAACCAGAAATGGGAGATGATCAGAWTTCTTTTTCTCTTRGAYTTCCAAAATGTAATTTTTTCAGGTGTATTTTTAGATTATTTATGCCACAAGTTTGTGTAGCAGWGTGGAAGACRGGGCAAGGTTTGTGTTTCACATTGCAGATAGGAGAAGGGCTTCCTAYATCTGTAATTAGGGTTGCTCATTCCTTGAATAATCCACATTGTTTCTTATTATATTATGAGGAATGCAAGGAGTTTTCTTGATTTTATTTTTATTGTGTTTGCTTTGGTTTTGTTTTGTTTTGTTGTTGTTGCTGCTTTGTTTATTGTTTTTTTGTTTTGGTTTTTTTTTTTTGCAGATGATATGAATAAATAATTTCCATACTGAAATATTTGTGTTCTGGACTGGTTCCTATGGAAGGAGTCTAAGAGTGGATAAGGCATTTGGGTAAACTTTTTATCTCCTCTTTTAGCTGTTCCCATCATCCACATTGGGTTTAATCTCTTTAAACGTTTTCCTTAGATAAAAGTCTAAGGACTATAACAAATGCTGAGATTTTTCCAAAATTTCTCAAGCTTACAAATGCAAACTACAAAATATCCTGTGTGGCAATGGTTAAATCCTGCATTACTGAAGGAAACAGAATTACCAGCAATATGAAACTCCTTGGGATTCTCTTATAGTTAAGGAGCCTTGAAAGTGCCTTTAGGAGAAAAAATCCACATTTCCCTATCTTAAAAATGGACCATGTTAAGCTTCATTTTCTTGATCACAGGTTTCTTAACTCCTGCAATGAGGATGTACAACTTTAATTACATCTCACAGTGGAACCCAATGCACTTTTCCAYAGGCATGTGGGCTGCAATTTTGATATTGGTCAAAATTTTTCCTTCTTAAAATTCCATTCAATTAATTTCATAGTAATATCTGTCATCTGCCATGCATACAGACCATTTTTTCCCTAACATCTGCTTTAAACACATTTGTTTTAAATTTGCACAGTGTATATTCTATTGTTGGACAATTACATTTTTACATTATYTTCTTAGCAGTATATTCTTATAGTAATTGATATGAAATCTTCTGAGTTTCACAAAAGCTGCCGTGAGGTTCAAAGATAATGAAAATATCGAGCCCTATATTCTCAGTGTTATATTTCTCTCACAGACTTTTTGTGACTTAAGTAGGACTTCATAATAACTTAGAAATTTGCAACTTTTTTCTGTAATAGGTAATAGAYGTCCTAATTTCTAAAAAACAGGATTCTCTGAAGATACCGAGTAGACATTTGTTTTATTAGATTTAGTATCTTTTAAAAAACAAAATAAATTGCTGGGAGAATAACAGTTATGGACATAGTTTGATAACAGACTTGGATTTTTAAGTACACCATGATTAAGTATTCAAGATATACTGCAATATTCTATTTTTTCCATTAGATATTGCCTATTACACCATTTTCAGACTAAATTATTTAASTCAGTTGAACATTCTTCCTTGAATAATTTATTTACTTTGGAATTGTAAGTTGCAATATTCTGTCAAATTTCATTCAATCCAGTGAAAATAATCCATTTTTTTGAGTATTGATATTATTGGTTGCATGGGGTTCCCCAGTGATTGTAGACAGCACTAAAGGAATTTTACTGTAGAATAAGAAAGAAAAAGACAAAAGTTGGCAAAAAGTCAGGAAATYAGCGGGCCTGATAGGTTTTTAATTGAGACAATGAAGTCATTGGTATTCCAAAATCAAAAATTTTTACATGTTTTCCATTTGATTTGTTATAACATGTCAGAAATTTTGATTATGTTCTGAAACAATAGTAATTTAATTGACTGTTTTATTTACATAGCAGCAACTGACAGGACTGGTTAGCTCTATTCTGAAAATCAGTGTACAATTTGCATGAGCTAATAAAAAGATTCTTTTCCAAAATGAGAATGTGTGATTGCTTTTTCAAGTAAAGTAATCAATATGTTGAACAAAATAACTGTAATCTTTCTTTTCTACTTCAATCTTGGTGAAACCAGGACAAACATAACGATTGGATGCTTTCCAGTCCAACATGGAAAGTATTACTTCATTAATTAGTTGCATTTAACTTCATGGAACGATATTTTCTGAGTAAGGCAAATAAGATTTGGTCATTGAAAGAACAGTCATGCATTCTTTGGAAAAATAAACCARCAGTCACCCTTAACAGCCTGAAGTTGGATTCATGCTGACCCATATGGGCTGTTCAGTAAAAGCCATGGACAGTGTCCTGGCATAACCCATTGCATAGTGAACAAAAAAGGGAAATTCTTGTTCTCACGAGAGATAAATCCCCTATCTGACACACAATTTAACAGCTCTAAAGTCAGTACAGTAAGGGACTACTTATTTGGATAAGCAGACAAATTGCAGGCCAGATTGTTCGTTCTGTGCTTTCTAGAATGTAATTAGCAATGATCCTCACAATGTCATGTTTGGTTCTAATTCTTCTGTTTGAGAGATGTCTGCCATGTCCTCATTCTCCATGAAATATGGGCCAATGCAGTGTGACCATCTCCAAATCCAGTGGATTGCGGTAGGRCAATGAGCAGAAACGAGTGGTTCCCAATTCGTGCCCTGAGAGACACAGATTGCATACCAAGGAGATGAATTATTTCTGTAAATGCTGGCCTAGTGTTCTTTAAATTGCTCTCTATTAATGCTGCTTTATTTTATTTATTGAGCAATTTAGTGTTAAATGGAAGACAATAGATTTACATCAGACAGAGCCAGATACTCGTTACTAATTGCAAAGTGGATTATACTGTCTATGAAATTATGTCCGCCTTCTGCCTTTCCAGAAGAAAAGATTGGAAAAGTAAAATTGCTGCACATTACAGCAAGATAGTSCTATTACTCTAATGGCTACAAGTGCAAGCAGCTTTAGCATGTTCTAAAACCTCATTTCCATTTAATTTCAAGTATTCCATCCACACTTTTCCTTCCAAGGAAAAGTGAGTTCAAATACTAAGTCACCTCCTGCTTGTCTTTCTTCTTGCAGATCTGAAACCAAGGAAGACTTCAGTTATTCAAACCACCTAAAGGTTTCAAGCCACATGCCACTCTGGACTGTATGGATACCCACTAGTAAAAATGGGATTTATGCCTGTTTCCCAATTTTTGAGCTACTAGAGGGCAAGGATTTTCTGTGCCTTTTTCCACGTGAGAAAGTATTTGACTCCAAATATGGAGGTGTTATCTCCTTTTAAGCATATAAGTCCTCAACCATGCCAATCTATGAGGTGTGTGTGAACTGGAAGCCTTTCACCACTGTTGAACAACATCAAAGAAGAAAATAAAATCTTGGGATGTTGACATAACAAGAGAATTTTCTGAAGCTGGTGGTCATAATAAACATGGTCAATATTAGGCTACGTTAATTTAATTCCTTTCTAACTTGAAGTGTGCAGCCTGCACCTTCTTGTCACTTGTGTTATTGAACTCTTAAATGTACCAAGGTCAGTTGGAATAAAGACGGCAAGTCCTTCAAATCTCTGGAATTTGAAAGGCAATGTTTAGTCTCAGATCAAAAGAGTCCAATTACCATTTTTTATAAAGAGGTGATCTAACCTGTTTTTTTATTTTTGCTTGTGGTTTTTCTTTATTTTTCTGTGGACATGCTTTTCTTCTTCCAAAGACACATAAYCTCTCAGTTTTTCCAACACAAATTTAATCCCATTTTTCTTTTGTRTTCTACCATTGTGATTTTGAACACTGATTTTTAACATTCTGATTTTTTACGGGTTTTTTTTTTTTTTGGGGCGGGGGGAATGTATCTACTTATAACCTACAGACACTTTAAATGATCTTTCTCTTTGGTGATTTTAGACAGGCTCCATATTACAGAATTCGAATTACAAAATTCAGTTATGAATCAACGCAGACAAATTATTTGAAGGGAGCATTTTCATTTGCACAGATCCTCAAAACCACTGTGTGGTCCTCAAGGAAGTCCATCAAACAGATATAAGAAACAAAAATACAACAAGAATTAAGAGAAGAAAGGAAACAGAAGCAGATTGAGTGGCAGTGTAGTAAAAGATGTGTCTGTAAGGACTGGAAAATAAAGGCCACAAGAATGTCTTAGTTTCTTTTATCTAAGACACTATCTATCTTAATTCTTTTATCTAAGAATATTATCTTTCCTGACATATCTTCTTTAACAGATAACATAGGAAAAAGAAYTGAAACCTTTCTATACAACTGAAATTCTACCCTGGAGGGGTGTTCAAGCTGGGAGTGCAGTAATATATCTGCAGTCAGAGATTCTGACTCTCAGTAGCCCCGTCAAGTCAGCAAAGCTTTACAGTGCTGGGGAGAAAACCACTCTAAGTGGAAAGAGAGAGAAAACATTTACAGCTGCCTCTCCATTTAGAATATATTGCCTACTACTATCCTGAGTAGTCACTACTGTCAGAAGTGTAGTTTCCCAATAGAAGAGCAATTTTAAATACCTTTTTCAAATAAACATTATTTTAAACATTTCCAAATCAAAATGTAATAACAATTGCTGAGTAAAATCTCATTGTTCTAYATAAAGATGCGGGGGACCAAATTACAGGAAAGGTCTGTCATTCTCTTATTTTGTATTCCATTCTAACATYGTAAGTTGTGTAAAGACTTGGGAGAGAAACTGTAAACTCTCTATTGACTGCATTACCGATGCAAGTCTAAGAATGATGCATTCTATAACATTCAATATAATACAATTTATGTATAATGTAGTCTTTAAAACACCACATAGGAATGTATATAAACCACCAATAAAACAGAGAGATTGATTGTTGCTTGTTTAAAAGGACAAAGAAGGAAAGTGATTTTTTTTTTTTTTTCACCACAGTTCACCTCTTAAAAAAAATCATATCTAAGAAATCTAAGGAGAATRTCCCCTGACTTTCTTTAGTTGATCAAACTTACTCATAGGCATTCAAGGCACGGGAAAGAGGTTCTTCCTGATAAAAACAAGGTCGCTGCAGAAGGGAAACAAACTGTCAGATGATTTTCAGGAAGGATCTAAACATGCTTCTACAGCATAGACAGAACATTCTTATTACATTGAATTTTGGGAATTACAGAGAGCAAACAAATGAAATTCGGAGCATAATGCTGAGGCAGCTGAAGTCTGTGGTGCCTTGCAGTGAAGGCACCTTGTCCCCACCACACATCTCAGGAATCATTATGACAATATCAAATAGCACAAAGTTATTTGGAATRTATTTTGAAGTTGGATGAATGAGGTGAGAAGTTTTCACTATRGTTACTCAAGCTCTGTGCACTAGAAAATACATAAAATCCTTGGCAAGTAAGAACTTGTATGTGTAACATGAACTTTAAACAAATACAAGGATTTCATTGTTGCACTTGTTAGAAGGTACTGTGAAATGGAAGAGGGAAATCTGCACAGCTGTGCTCTGACACTTTTAAGTAGAACTTCCGTTCACCAGTCCCAACTGCTTTCAAAGCATCRTTAAGTTAATTCCTTCCCATGTTAGCAACAGACTTGAATGATTTGTCGGGAAAACTACTTTTCCCTCCAATCCATTAGTCTTTCCATCTTTCCATTACAGCATAAAAAAATTATCATTTTCACTCATATAAAATGTAGGATGTAGCTATTAATTGTTTAAAATCTGCAGAACCTTTAGTGACATACTTTTATATATTAAATAACGTATAACAAGTAACATTTATTACTTTAACTTTCTAGTGTATGAAGCAGTCTCAAACTTCACTGTCTCTCAGTGTGTAGTTAMTATATTCTACATGACCAGTCAGATGAATTGTGTGTCTAGTAAAAGTAACAAGTATAATTGCATTGCTTTGCTCATAGCATTTTGATTTACAGTTTGAGTCACCTAAGGATGAAATTATGACTGTTTTTTTTTAATAAAAGATAGGCTGTTGAAACTAATTCATATGTTCTAATTCCTCCTTTTTTTTCTTTTATTCCTGTGCTTATCAGAACCTAATGTTGCTGAGACTTTTTCTTTCAAAAGGACTTAAAGTCTTTTTAAAAATGCTTCTACTTCTTCCTGTGACAAAGTGGAAAAATAAAGATTCAAAATATGGCATCATGAAAAAAGAAGGCATTACCACAAACTTTTAATTTCTTTCTAAGGATTGGATCTTTGATTTTTTAAATTACAGTGTGATATCCTTTAAGGAATTTCACCCTATATGTGAAATTTCTCTCAGCATTCTCTGCGTGGTTTTGTGTGCATTTTGGTGAGCTTTCCACTTTTCACAAGCTTGTGGTGATGTGAACTGCAAAACACAGTTCACATAACAAATTAACTTTCTCTAAGAAAGACAAATTCATAAGAATTATTTTAAGTCTCCAGCTGTAAGTTATGTGTATGCAGTTGCTTTATTTCACCAGAMATTCTGAAATTCTTCTGGTTTCTTAGACCAGCTGTGTGAAACCAATTCTCGTGGGTAATTGGAAAGGCATGACTTATGTTCTGAACAGGGTGGAAGAAACGCAAGAAGGAACTCCAGATACATTCAGCAAGGCTATTATTCATTACGATCCTTTTTAAAGCAAGGCCTAGCTTATARTACACTTCAAATCAAAATTTTAAAAGTGTACTGTTCTAAAGAGTGTCCAACAAATTTCTTCAATGCATTGTGCAAAGTGAATAGCAACAAAATTCCAATAGGAAAACCTTTGGTAGTGTTGTAACACGCAATATCATGGACACATCTTGCAAGCTTTGTATTATCTGGGTTCTACCTCATTTACAATTTCTAATTTCAGTCCAGAAAAGACTGATGTGCCCCTCCAAGATGCATGGTAGCTGTGCCACTGGTACAGCTGCATGATTACTCTCTAATCTCAGTGGTAGCTGCTCTCCTAATGAGCCAGGATAAAAYCATTAAAAAGTAATTGTGTGCAGGTTTTACAGATAAGTCTCTACTCTGGAACAAGGCAACCCTGACATACAGTAATATTTCTAAGACAAGATACTCCTCCCTTCTTGTTTAATGAGCTATAGGKTTTTATTCTGGAGGTTTTGGTGGTGGGCAGGATGAATGCACAAGAGGTTAATCTGGAGACGCATGTATATTATACATGGCTGTATTTGCACAGACAATGGAAAGATGGGAAGCAAACCCAACTCTCAGTCACCACAGTGGCACTGTTTACTGTGGAAATTTTCAATGCCAAATTGAAATGCCTAYTTGCTTTCCAATGATAGGCTCTATTTGCTACCACTTTTTCATGTAAGTGAAAACATACAAACCGAAGCCTTGAGTTACACAGCAAAACTGGAAGAAAATTTATTTCTAGTTTGTAAAATTATTCAGCAAATTTTTGCAGGAATGTGGCTATATCATGGATATAGAAAAAACAGTTCATATTTTTAAAAGGAAAAGTAACTRAAAGTAGCAATTCCTTAAAGGAATGCAGATATTGTTCATATACTCTATTCTTCCTTAAACATAGCCTATCTAACATTCATTATATAATAATACATACAAAAATAGGAAAAACCCCATATAAACCAGGTAAGCTATGTCCCAAAGCATACTGAGGAAAAACAGGAAATCTACAAGAAAATAATGACAGCATTTAAAAGTACCTCTTCTGCTTTTCACCTCACTGGCTTTCATTATTTCAAATGAACAGTCTGCTATGCTCCACTTTCACCCTGCTGCTACCAAAATTTCAAGMTTTTAGCATTCAGTGCACTGCATCTCCTCCATCCCACTGTACCTTGGCTTTGCCTGCGTAAGATCATGACCCTGTCATGAGCAGATATCCAGTAAAAGATAAATTGGTGAGTTGGGAAAGAAAAAGGTTGAAAAACCTTTGAATTATCAGCTGTACAACATTATTTTCCCCAATTGTCCCTACCAGGTTTCACCATCACTTGATGAGAACAATAATRAGAGCAAATAGTAGACAATACAGAAAAGGTCAAAGTAAAGATAYTTTCATGCAAGGTGAGTCAACTCACTGTGGTTTATTCCCCAGATATTGATGCATCCCCTCAAAATGAAGACACAAACTTATCCCGACTAACTCATTTATGGGGAGTATATTTTGTGCAATGCTGTTATGTAAGTTCAAAAGACCAGAATTTAATTTCAGCATTCAATAAGATGAACTCCCTTTTCTGACATACCAAAAAAAGACTCTGCTTAACAGGTAAGATAGGAAAGTTGTACTTTGTCAGATATTCTATACCTACCACTTTTTCATCTGTATTTTGTCTGGAGGGAGAAAGAGACAATCAGCAACACATTAAACCCTAGTGAGGATTGAGGGGTTTGGGTTCAAGATATTTCCATTTGAAGTCTTCAAAGGTAATACATGGGAAGCTATGTAATTTCAGGGAAACCTCTTAAAAAAGCAGTGTGAAAGGTATGGAAATGTGCTTGCYGTTAGTTGACTCTGTTTCATTTTGTAGATATCCACACACACATTTCAGTTCATCACTAACTTCCCAGATGAATGAGCTCAGGTTACCTTTAGCTTTCCACAACTTCCAGAGATTTTGATYGCCTCTTTTTATGAGAAAGGATAAATCCCTTCTCTCACGCCATAAGGCCCATTTAACTTCCCCAATCATTATAAAACAACTGCTGTTTGTCTCCTCACTGTCTCTCTCCTTCTCTCACTCCACCTACATCAGYATCCCTTTTCTAGACACTTATGTTGATAATGGCATCTCTGCTGCTCAATGAATTTCTCCTTCTGTGTTTCCACCCCTTCTTGCCACCAGCTGATGTTATCCTACAAAGCCCCGCCCCACTAAAGGGAAAGGCTTTGGCCAGACCCTGGTGCTGTTTATTCATAGSGGTTCTGTGAATTCTTCATCTTAGTACCTTAATTGCAAATCAAAAGGAAGAGATTCTCTCATTTTTCTCCTTGTCTTTAGAAAATAAAATAATTTTATGCCAAACAAGTGATGCTGTTATAATAARAAGACCAGAGAAGAAGAAAATTACTAAAAAAGTGGGCTGAAARGAGAAYTGACTTTTGCACCTGGTTTCAATATAAAGCTTTGATGTGTCCTTCAGCAATTCTCTSTATCATAAATTTTCTCTTCTGTATAAAATATGGATTACACTTTCTTACATCTTTGCCTGCAAGAATTGAAGCCTTGCCTCACAATGAGCTCTGCACATTTTGAGCTTTCTTCAAGACTGACACCTGCCCCCCACAATACTCAACAGACACAGGATAGTTTAAGGAGTACCTCATTTGTGAGTTCAGAACATGAAAGCCCCACAAAAAGTGTCAGTCCCATCTTGTGAGCCTTTAGATTTGACTGAAAGAGCAAGTGTCATAAAAGCATTTATGCCGTGTCTGTAGGTAATTCTCCTATTATCTATCTTTTAAAACTCAGCTGAAGGAATGTATTTTAATATTCTTTTATATTCTTTTTTATTCCTGGAGCTACCTAATTTGCAAGACCACTCATGTATCACTGATATGATAGGAAAATATTATCAGAATCCATGAAAACAATGCACAGTTATAAACTTGTTTGTTTTCTGATTTCATTCCTGGAGGRTTAAGCCTTTATATGGGTTATTGGTGACATTTTCAACAGTCTCCAGTCTCCTCTAATGTTAGACATTATAAATTGCACTGAAAGTTATTGATTACTGAATTTCTTAATGCAATTGAGCATGTTCAATGTCTTTAAGGAACAGCCTTCTGTTCTAATATTAGGTCCAGACTATCCACCCCATAAATGATACCACCATCCTGTCAAAAGTCCTTTAAAATCTCAAGAGTTTCTACAAAACTGTGTAAATGCACTTTAATAAATCTGTTTACCTTATGGATARGATAGGAGGATATGAAACTTAGATGGAATTTGGAAAGGCAGTTTCTAACTTTCCATGAAAAATGGAAATGACAAAAGAAAGTTAAAGCCARTAAAGTTTCTGTAATTATTGGAAGATTTCAGCCGAACATAGCAAAGAAAGCAAAAAAGAAGTGGATAAAAAACAGAACAGAGCATTAAGTTTGGTAACACCGTTATCTATTTGCATAAAAAAAGAGAGAATTTCCTAGCAAACATATAATTTCATTTCTCTAGGGTGCCTTCCAAGGTGAGCCTGTGGTTGTGGCAGACTTAGACTGCAATATTCATTTCCTACCT
>NW_026623253.1:4052967-4151586 GCF_030028575.1 Malurus melanocephalus
ACACCCCTAGGACTTCTCACAGCAGCCATCTTTGTGGTTTCTTGATCCCCATCCCCCACCACCAAAAATTGGACCAAGCAAAACCATGACAGAGACGTAATGAAGTGTTATGCCCCTAACAAAATATAAAAAATCTCTATCTGCACCCATGTCAGGGAGCTAAAAAGTCTCTTACAATTCATCAGAGATTCAGACTCAAGCCATATTTTTGTTCTGAATTAGGTATATTTTACTTTATGATGGTTATGTTGCATATTAGTCAACTGCAAATTTGTTTTTATTCCTAAGTTTCATGTGAATGAATCTCAATCAGTGTTCACCCTGTGTAAGATGGACACACATGTGCTTATATCAAAAGTCTCAGAAGGAATATATCTAATCACTGACACATAGTAGAAGAACTCTTAATTTCTATTCAGACAGTGCATGAAGCATGACACACATGCCTGTAACCATCACATTGACAGAATGAGTTTTATTTATACCAAACTTTAAAAAAACATTTATCACCTTTTGACTTTATGGTACTAGTTTATCGCCTTTTTGTCTCCTACAAATTTGAGTTGTGCCACTCTCCAGAATAATATATCCCTCTGAATGGATTGACCAGAAAAATCATAACACAAGACTTTTAAAATTGTAATTCCATCTGGGTGGACMTTTTCATCTTCTACAAATCAATTTTAAAGAAGCAGCTTCCTTCTGACTGCTTCCTACAGATGCAAATATATCCTCATAGAATTAAAGTTATAGTTGGACTTCTGGTGTCCAAATAAAATTTTCCCGGAAAGGTGTAAACCGGCATCACACCAACAGAAAATAGGGGAAAAATAGAATTAGCATTAAATGGAGGAAAGAAAAACAAAATAAGCAATATTTCTACACATTTTGTTTTCTAAAGAGCTGTGGCTCTATCTGGGACATATAGGAAGGGAAATTACTGGCAAAAGCAGTGCATATGGTCTTGTAAAACAAAATTGAATCCTCTTCCCATSAGTTCTTTCTTTATGGAGAGTCTATACTTTAGGGTTTTTATTTTACAAGTTGATTGAGCTTACCCTCCCATCAAGTTGGCAAGGAGTTCATGCTAGAAATTATTTAATGAAGTGGTCAAGCTATAATACACAATAAACAGCTGGTTAAGGGGACAGACAGTTTATTTTTGCTTCTTAAGAATCTTGCGACTTTGGTATATCTTGCTTAGTTATCTATCACCTACAAATCTTACAGTGGCTCCATAAGCTTCTGTAATGATGAAAAAGTAGAACTGGCAGACAATGATCTCTATTTCTCTCTCTTGTATCTTCTGTCTGGTGAACTCTGTCATGGTTTAGGAATAGCAACTAGGGCAATAGCAAATTGTACTGGAACACAGAAATCTTCAGCCTGAAATACTAAAGGTGAGGGTAAACCAAATAATACCTGTAACAAGTTTATTTTTCAGGTTATTATTTAGGTTTTTAGAGCAAGATAAAAAAAAAACCCCTTGGTTCAGATGTGCTCATTTGCCWGAATTGCACGTCACAGGGCTGAAAGGTGTAAGAACTTTGATATTGCTGTTACTTCTCATCCTGATAATTGCATTGGTTGCGTGTCAGACCACAACTTTGTGACTTTCTGTTTTTCTTCTTGGTTGTACTGCTGGGGTTCTCAAAGAGAAGTCTTGTCAGCCTAGGAGTTGGAACACAGTTCTCTGTTTCTGTCTCTGATCTTTGCTGCCTGTGCCTCAGCATCCTGGCTCKTCATCTCCCAGTGGCTACTGGAGGTATTTTCCGTCTTAGCTCCTTTGATATTGGCTCCTCTCTGGATGACTCCGGAAAGCAGAAGAAAAAAGCTAAAAGAAAACAAAACAAACCAAATCTTTAATAGTCGAATGTATGGAAATGGCAAGTATAGGGACAGGGAAATGGATCATCAGCTGACACCACTGAACTATCATGAGTGAGTGAAAAGTGAAATACATTCTCATCATACGAATGAAAAGAGCAATATATTCTGTCTACAAAAGATATAAATCTTGTTAATAATTTCCCCTATGGTCAGGCCCTGATCCCCACAGTCCCTGTTCCAGACACGTAGTGAAGCTTTGAGGAGATCTAGTGTCCCACTGCAATTCAGTGASGATGATTCCTGAAGACAGTATCTCCCCTATTAATTTCTCCCTTCAGTCCATGTAATTTAAAATAGAATGTCAAAGTTCACTAAAAAAAGAGGGAAGATATTTCTCTGCAGTGGGGAAGCAWCATGAAAAACTGCAAAAATAGCAGTCTGGGTTTGCTACTGTGCCTTATGTAATTGAGAAAATTTTTCTAATTTCTAGAGATTTTCTGTCCTGTTTTACTTTCATCTATTTCTCTAACTGTCCCTTCTTCTGATAACAAAGGTATTTGCAGAAAAAAAATTAGCAACTTGTTTTTTTTATTTAATCATGAAAACAATACAGTATTCCTATGAATCTTGTGAGTTTAAATAGGAAAATAAACCCAGCAGTTTTTATTGTGCACCATTTGTTATTGGTATATGGTAAAAAAGATTCTTACTTGCAAGTTTTAAAGATTAAATACAAACATATTTAATCAAGTTTAATTGCTTTTATTGAATTGTAACCAGTGCTGAGGATAGAATAGTCTTATCTGAACCACAAATCTGCTTCTAAATAAAATCAGTGAGCAGTGCAAAAGTCACTTGAATTATGAGCTGACCCTGCTAAACAGGACTCAGGTGACTAGCAGCGGATTTCAATTATTGGATCACTTCTAGGACTGGATGCATACCTTACAATTAGTTATTGATTTAGCCAACTTCCACACATCGTTCTTCTGTCTCTAAAGATAATGGTTTTGTCATTCTTTTTTAACTCCCCAGTTGTTGTACAGCTTATTCCCAAGCCTAAATGTGTGGATTTTTTCCCTACATGATGTATCTTCTGAGTGACTTGTAATCTCTCAGTAAAGAGAAACTAAATAAAAAAGGACCTATTCAGGACTGTTGGAACAGAGTTTATAAAGGTAGATAACAGAGCGTGTTGAAGAAATTAAATTCTCTTCAATTAGAACCTAAGTTTTCACTTCTTCAAAGGTATCCTTTCAATGGACAGAAGTGCTTAATCTTGTGAATACTGTTCTGTGGTGCAGTCTAGGAGCGCTACTTTCAAATGTAAATGAAAAAGAAGAATGGATACATTGTGAATAAGATTATTGCRGTGAATTGCATTTTTGAGGTCTTTTTTGAAGGGTACAGACAATGATGTTTCACACAATAATGAAGAAWGTTGCTGCAGAACAGTCTTATTCAAATTGCTACAAATGTGTTGTGCTTGTCCTGAGAGGTGTTTTGCAAAAGAAGTGCAAAGCCATCGTTGTCATTGTCGTTKCCCCCAGCTGAAGGTCTTGAAAGGAATTTTTCATCCACAGCTCTTGAAAGCTCTGACTAGTCTCAGCTTTGGAACAAGTGAATAATAGTAAGCAGCAAGCTACAAATACTACAGTGRAATGGATGAATAGTGAAAGCAACTAGCAGAGGGTTTTGCTGTTTGTTTTTTCCATTTGTTATCCTAACAATTGGAACTGCAATACGTGCTTAGAAAATAATAAGTATCTTCTTGATAATACTGATTRGAGGACCTGATAGTGCAGGCTTTTGAGCAACAAGAAATCAAGCTGGAGTAAGCATGAACTCTATCTTAAATGYTTAGTGTACATGGGTAAGAGAAGAGGGGAAGATTGGAAAAAAATACTCTGATGTTATCTTCCTGTGGGTGAGCAGTGAGGGCCAGCAGTTCCATGTGGGCCAGGAGCAGCAGTGAGCATCCCCATGGGGAGAACCARGGCACAGCCTGACAGCCAGGGCCTGTCCCACTGTCCCAAGGCAGGGACAGCTTTGGTGGGCAGCTGGGCACAGCCCAGCCTGGGTACCTCTGAGTCTGTGTTTTGTGTGGTCAGGATCAGGCTTGGTGAGGAAAGGTGCGCAGGACTGGTAAGGCCAGTGATGCCGTATTTGTGACAGAGAGCTCTGATTTCACCTGGAATATTTTTATGCAAAATCCAGCTTAATTGTTAAGTATTATTGGGCATRATAATTCTTTGGCATATCCTTTTTCAAGGGTGGAAACTTGCTTTTGTAAAATTGTTCGTACTCAGAACCTGATGAGGGTTTTACCAACTTTTAGAGCCAGTTATGGTTCTGAGATCCCATAGGAAAATTTCACATGCCTGTGCTAAAAGCCGTGAAATGGTCCCTGTGCCAAGATGACTACAGAATGTCTTTTTTTTTTTTTTTTTTTTTTTTTTTTTTTTTTTTTTTTTTTTTTTGACCCATGTCTCTTTAGAGAGTACCACTTGTAGGTAGGCTATTAACATATTCTTTTGGTTTCCTTGGGCTGGCTTCCTTTCAGGTGCATTTAAAAAACAGAGTGTGCATCCCCTCTCATGGTGGATGGGACATCTGTGTGGTACTAAAGAAAGGGCTGCAAAATCATTTGTTATAATGAGGACGCTCTGTTGAAGCAGCTGTAGGTGCTTGTTAATGTTTTTGAAAAAGCTGTTCCTTTCCATAGTCATGTTAATGAAACATTACACTAAATACTACAAATCATAGTCTTTGTACATATTCAAGTACACCAAATTAAATGGTGAAAGGCTGGTGGGAGTTGTTAGTTTATTTAATTGTGAATTTTGAATAGTTGCCTTTTCAAAGGAGAGGATATATGCCCCATTTTAAGAAGCTTTCTGAAGTCCTTGCTTTCTGAGCAGTTATTGCATGGTTTGTCACCAGCCATCAATATTTCAGCCAAGTGCTCTTTCTTYTAGTAAGGTGTGATGCCTTGTAGGGAGTTTGATTACAGCCAGTAACTGAACAGGGATTTGGACTGGGTTTTCATTTCTCTCCYTCATGAAGGGAAGTCTCTGTGCAGCTCTAGCAGGAAACCTGCAGAATATTTCAGCTAATATGGGAATAATGTATAAAATATGATGATGGAAGAAATGCAGTCTGTTAAAAACTGGGTATATCCATGCTTGTTCCAAGTACCTGTTGGGTTTTTCCTTTCATTTTCAACTGTATTGCTGTAATTGCACCACCTTGTCCTAGTGAGATTAAACCTATTCCCAAGTGTTTAATCTCATTTTTGCTCAAGAATGAATCTGTATTCCACATTTCCAATAATTGTGGCAGAGCAGCTGGTGACTAGTTAATTTTATGTATTAGTGCCCGATTGCATGAACTCTAGCTTTGTCATTTCTTCATCTAAGTGAAARGTCTAAGTGATTCCCAAGGTAACTGAGCCTCAGTAGTTTATCATAACAAAGTTTAATGCCATGATGTGATTTTAAATAATGATGCTGTTTTCACTACCAATAAGTCTTAAATTTCTCTACCATGCCTACTTTATATTTTCATTTTTGGGAGGGTAAACAGAAAATGAAAATTGCACAACTAGGCAGACTGACATGGGAAATAAACAAGTAATATTTTTCTTGATGYTTGATGCATGTTACCATAACAGAAAAATACTGTAAGCAGTCAGAAGTTTTAATAGATACCCAACCAAAGTGTTTATCAAGATTCTTTAGAGAGTTATGCCAACAAGATTACTTGTTTATTCATTTAATCCAACAACATGCTCAATTTGGCAGTGCAAYACAGAACATTAGTGCCTGACTTTTGTAAAACCAAACTTTATGCTTATTTTGTGAAGCGTTTGCGAGATAAAGAGAAGATTTCTCAATAAATATTTATGTTCATCAGATCTTTAAATCTATGGCATTGATTTAATGACAAAGTCAACTTGATCATGGCTAACAAATACTGTAGGAATAAGTCCAAATATTTAAAACYTCAGGCTTATGAGCATAAAGGTTGTATAAGGTGCTGTTGGTTGCTTAAAGAAGATGCAGTGGCTGCTCCAAAGATGTTCCTATCTGAGATGTGAATGAGAAGATGATTGTAGGATTGATCAAGGCTCTTCAAAAGAGAGTGAGAAAAATATCTTCCAGTTGCTTATTTTCCTATAATTAAGTGATTTTTTCCCCTCAAATACAATGTTTTCCCCTGTATTCTACCACATCTTCTGTAACATTAGGGAGACTTTTGAACACCTTTCAAAAAATACTGTGGGCACACAGATTTGATGGGGTTTCTGCCAGAAACTTGAATCTGAACACTCACAGTTTGCATGCAAGCAAATTTTGGCTCTCAGTTTAGCTCAGGACAAGCAACTCCTAATATTTTAGGAAGGAGACGAAAGCTAAACTCTGCCTTTGGAAACCAAAATTTTATCTAAATTAGAAAGGARAGTCCAGCAGAGACAATAGTTTTTTAGGATTTTTTTTTGTTGCTTTACTTTTTCTCCTGGATTGTACAGGCTTTTAAGGCTTGAGATGTCCTTTTCTGAAATATTTAGTTATGCTGGCAATATTCAGGGTTACTGTCCATCCAGATATATGTTACAATCTGTAGTTCAGGACGTAAGTATTTGGAAATACCACTTATCTAAAACCAGATTTTCATAGATTTTGACTCTCCAATGAAATTTCACTCTCCAAAATTGGTACCAATTAATCTAAGCTAATTCAGATTTACCGAATGTCAAAATGTTTGTTGACAATAAAATTTTGTTTTTCTCTCAAGCTCCCTCTCTGCTTTTCCCTAGTCACTTGTCTAAGAGATGGATTCTTTATTCTTCTTCTTTGGGGTACCATGTTTCACGACCAGTATCTATATTGTACTCTCCCATACCTTTTACAACATTTTGCTCTGCATTGTGATGTCTATTTTCTGTGTCGACATTTTCTTTAAACTGACCTTTTTTTCTTTCTCTTTTCAACCTACCGCACATATCTATATCTCACATTCGTACCTTCCCTTTTCTTCTCACTTGTTTCTTTCTCATTGTTTTCTCTAAGTTTTTGCCTCTCTCATCCTTTTCCCTTTCCCTTGCTGCTGGTGGACTACACTAGATCTCTGAAATTGTGATTATTGACACTTTATTCACATATGCCACAACTGCTGCCTCTCTACTGGCTACTGAGATTAAGGCACCAAAACACAGGAGCTTTTTRTACTGTCTCCCACGTATTATCAGTGATATTTTGTTCTCATTGCTTCACACACTCGTCCTCTGTCATTTTTTTCCTGTAGATGGACTTTTGACTAAATGTCAGACTGTCATTGAATCTTGAGCTCTGTCTTAATAYGATTATTTGATTTTACATCATCAAAAATATAAACTGGGCTTTAAAAACATGACTCTTACTCTCTGTTTTTGATTAATCAGAATRTGTATTCTCCATCAGCCTCTTCAAGTCTCCTATCTCATGGCCTCTGTTCAAATTAAAAGTCAAATTTGTCCTACAATGTCACTTATAATGAAAATAAACCACAAATATAATAAAAATTACTGAGTATTAGAATTGAATAATTAACATTTTAAACAATACATAAATTTAGCCTGTGACCAAAATGTGGTCTAAGTATTTGTAATGCTGATCTGCCAAATCTTCTGAATCTGTCATCTGTTATGGCAGGAAAGTAAGCCAAAAGCCAGAGATCAAAAACTAAAGTCTGGGATCCTGAGGAGATGGGTATGAAGAGATGTTTCTCTGTTTCTGTTATGTCTTCATTGGAATTTTCCATATCTGCCTGATATGCAGATAAAGAGTGGTAACTCCACTGGAGATGAGAGCTGTATGTGCTTACGTGAATAACGAAGTTGAAACCCATTGCTAATCCTACTTACAAATTCAATAAAAGCTCAGCTGCTGCAGCTGCACTTTGACAGTTACTGCTGTATTTTGCATCTGATGTGAAAAATATGGATCACAAGGGTAGTTTTATCTTCCTCCCCACAATTCCTTTAAACCCCTTTTCAAGGCACCCCACTGCTTTATGTAAATTWTATAGGTGCTGGTTAGATTTTATTGGCATAGTAATTGCTTATCAATATTTAAGAAAGTTCTTTCAGAACAGATCCTGAATAAGAATAGTTGAGTTCCATTTCTTTAGTTATTTGTTTGTTACTTAAAAGGGAAGAACTGGTCTATCTATATATCAGTCACTGTAAGTGGAACAATTATATTGTAATTAACCTTTAGAGTTTGAAAGAGCCTAATGATGGCTGGTAATGAACAGAGGAAGATGGCATGATAGCAGGGTTGGAGTAAATGAATGCTGTACAAAGGGATGTTTTAAAGCACTCTAGGCAAAGCTGGCAAACTTCAGGGCTTTTTTTATCTGATAGAAAAAAAAAGAGGTTTTGTTTTCTGATAGATTGTTTTCTTTGATGCCACTGCATTTGGGAGCTCATCATTCTTAAGAAAAGAACACCTCTTTGTTTGGTGACATCATTATTTCTCTTTTCTATATGTTATTGAGATGAATGCTAAKATGTGTCATGTCAAAGCATCTGCTGATGTGTGTGTGCTCTTTCTAATGCCATGAACCAATCTTGAAGAAGTCAGCTTTTTGCAAAAGAGGACGTTAATCTAGAAGACCAAACTGAAGTTTTGGAGTTAATGTAGCAGGGCAAAGCACAGGAAACTTCCAAAAAAAAAAAGCCAGCAGGTTTTCTCTTTTCCCTAGCCAGCTGTAGGGGATGGTATTGTGAAAATGGAGAGAGACATTGTAGGGAAAAAGGGAGACTTTGGAGGCTGAGGAAAAATATAASAATAGGTCCAAGGAAGGAATAAACCCAATGTGAATGATGAACAGGAAGGGAGGAGGTTGTATTGAAAGGTTGGGAAAATGTAATTAGGACATCCTCTACTTAGAGATTTACAAGCTATTTCTACAACAGTGTCCCTGAGCTGAAATTCCTATCTCTTCCCAATATTTTTCTTGTGAAGCTGCACTGTGTTGGTTTCATCTGGGACAGAGTTCATTTTCTTCAGAGTAGCTGGTGCAGTGCTGTGTTTTGGATTTAGTATGAGAATGATGTGGGTAACACACCAATGTTTTGGTTGTTGCCCAAGTCTACAACTTTTCTGTGTCTCATGTGCTGGCAGTGGGCAGGTGCACAGAAAGCTGTGAGGAGCATGGCCAGCACAAGTGATCCAAGCTGGCCAAAGGGATATTCCATACCACAGAAAGTGAGTTGATAAACCTGGGGGGAGTTTGCTGAGTGGAGCTGATTGCTGCTCAGGGCTGGGTTGGGCATTGCTCAGAGCATGGTGAGCAGTTCTGCATCATGTTGCTCTCATGTTTTGTCTCCTTTTCATTACAATCATTACTATTATTATTAGTAGTAGTAGTGTATACYTTACTTTGTTTCAATTATTAACCTGTTTTTACCTCAAACCATGAGTTTTACTTCTTTTTTTTTCCCTTGACTCCCCACCCCATCCCAYCAAGGAGGGGCAGGGGGAAGGCATCAAGTGTATGGTTCTCACTTGCTGGCTGGGGTTAAACCATGAGATGCATATTAATGAAGGAAAAAAGARGTGTCATCTCCAGCATCAAACAGAGTGAAAGATTAAAACCTTTCCCCCTCACTTCTCCCACCTCTTCCAGTGAAAAAAAATCAGGATCAGGTCTTTATCTGTTATATTGCAATGCAATATTGGAAAACATTTTGCCTTCCCAGTTGTGGCATATCAGCATGAATGTGGAACACTGAGAATTAGCTAGACCTCTTTGATACAGCAATTACTGTTTGTCATAGAGCTTCTGACCTGGAATATAGAAAACAAAGCAGATCTGTTAAAAGTTGGTTTGTTTTTTTTTTTTTTTTTTTTTTTTTTTTTTTTTTCCCAAAACTCCTGTAATGAAACATTGTAGTAGTGGTAACAGATCACAAATGGTAATTTGCACTCACTAGGCAGCCAATTAAAATTCTGTGTAAAAGCATTGGCAAGATAATATTTTCCGTCTAATATCATGGATTTTGCCTTAACTTCTCATGTTATGGGCACTTTAAAGTGCTAATGCACTTATCTTTCTAACATTTATTTGCCTGGTTGCCAATAGATTAATTTGGAGAAAGGCAATGTTTTACATTCTCTTACCAAGTTTCTGCAGTAAGTTAAAAAACTCTGATTTATGTACTCTCTAATAGATAGATAAAATACTCTTTAGTCTGACAAATATTCCACAGGCATCATTGCATAATACTTTAAAAATTACTAATTCTTCAGCACAAAATTTTCACAGCTTTTAATTTGATTAAAAAAAAAAAAAAGCCTGCCTAGAATTCGCATGATTTTGCAGACCACCAATGATAAGTAGGTAAATATACAAAAAGAAGCATTATAATTACCCTTCTGCAATACATTTGGGATCAGTCACTACTTCAAAGTCATCAACAGGGAAATATCYTTGTTGTTCTTTACTTCTTCAAAGGGACACTCCTCAAGTCCATTTCATGGAGTAAAATAGGCCTCTTTCTTTTAGATGACTCCTCTTGAGAAAATAATTGCCTTTTTCTTATAAATGGAGAATTCTGTCCTACATTCAATTACACAAAAAAAAAACAAAAATCTTACCGTGCGTCAAATTTTGTTATGTGTTTCTTTTGAGACAAAGAACTGATGTGAGAACTGTCACGGACACTCCAAGAGATGCTCACTTGCCGTGGTCCTTGCGGCTGTGTGGGGGTTGGGCGCGGAGTTGGTGTGCGCATGAGCGACTGATATGATGGAGCTGGACTGGACAGCTGCTTTGGATTGGATAGATGAAAAGCWTTTACCAATTAGAGTCTGGAATGTAATGTAAACTGTCTAGAACTGCATGGATTGGTGCATTTCTCAATCCATGCTAGAGATAAGAGATTCCTATAAAAAGGAGGCAGCCACTGCAGGCAGGTCAGAGAGGAGCTGAATATCACTACAGAAGAAAGAGCTGAAATTGCTAAAGCTAAAAGAGCTGGAACACTAATAAAGAAGAAACCTGGACCTGCTGCTTGTCGGAGTCGTGCTTTCCGCGGGGTGCGGCGGGGCAAGGGCGCTTGCACTCACTGGAGAACAGATGCTGTTACACTGGGCTTTGTCAAGCAGCATCTCCACATGTGGAATTCTCCAAGGACCAAACATCATTCATACTTGAGCAACTTCTAAATGTAAAATACAGTGTGACCATGTTGGCACCAAAGTAGTTTCTGAAAAGTCTTTGAGAAAAGTTTTCTCCATGTGGTACTACTCAGGAATAAAATTCTGTGGGGTAGCTGGTGCTTGAAATAATGAAATCAGACACATTTTTGTTCACGAGCACAAAATCTAAATAAATGTAATGTTCTGGGAGGGCACCTGCATGGAGTGATCTCCCTACAGGTATGTGACCAGCCAAAGTGACTGGAAACCCTTGCCAAAAAGGCCTCCTTTCTCTAATTGTCACTTCCTATAAATGGCTCTTCCATCCAGAGAACARGAGATGGACAGAATTATGGGAGCATTATTTTGGAGAAGGGAAGTTAATGGCTGCTGCTAGGATTAATAGGCTCGTGAGAAGCCACAGATTTTCCAGGAGCCCTGACAAGCTTTGAAACAGCTGGGGTGGGGGGTTGGGGGGGAATCCCACTTAAGTGAAAGGCTTAGTCAACAGTTAATCTGTTTGGAGACAGGACCAAAAAAATTCCTGTCACTTTGCACTATGTCCACACYATTTCTTGACAGCAGTTTCTGTGTTTTCTTCAGCTACAGACTCTTAAGTCCAGCCAGAAATCCCCAGAACAGGAATACAGAGTATCAAAAATAGAACTATTCAGGAAAATAATGAGGCTTTGACTTTCCTACAGAGGTTTCAGTACATCCTTATGTGTTTTGTTTAGTAGGTTTCTGAGTTTGGAACCCTTGGTCTTGGAAAATGAATCAGTTGAGAGCAGCAAATGATGTTTCACTCCACGTGTGTTTTGTGTATGTCTTGTTTGATACCATGTGAAGCCTRTTTTGTCATATAACAAAAAACTTGTGGCTTAATACTTGACTTAGTCTTTTGAAATAATAGTAGGAGTTTTTTTYYTTWAAAAAAGACCTAAACTTTCATAGAATCTCTAAATGTTCACTTATAAAATGTAGCAACTTGAGAGACTGAAAACTGCGTGTACCTAATGCTTAATATTTCAAGAGACAGTGGTACTGGTGAAGAAACAGAAGATTAGTGACTGAAATAAATAGCCCTAAGCATGCCTTACTCGATTTGGGAGTGAAGGCAAGCTTTAGAATACCCTGGCAATCAGTGCAAAGAAATAAACTGATGCAAGTGTAAGAGCCAGTGGATTTCCACAACTGCAGGAGCTGATTGAATGCAAAATCTTAGCCTGTAATTTATGGGGGATGTTTGTGCGGCAGCTTCACAAATCCTCYTTTTTCCTTAAACCTCCTCTTTGCGTCTTTGATCCCTCTTTTTAGCAGCATCTTTTCAGTTTTTGAAACACAATTGATTCCACTGGACAAAAATACCATAATCTTTCTTTACCTCCTCTAACCCTTTCTTCTATCTCTTAATTCTCTGAATGTCATTTCTGTCTCTGCCTCTGTTTGTTCTCTCCACCTTCATCATTCCTGACCTCCCTTGCTTAATCTTCTTCTCTCAGAGTGCCTTCAATCCCCTGGAGATGCTTCTCCTGGTCACTGGAGGTGCTCAGGAAGGCTGTCAAAGCAAAATAGAGCTGTTTCATCGAAGGAATTTTCTTCCTTTGAAACAAGCTTTAAWGGTGGGGTACATGTCTGCAGGTCATCAGGATCTAATTGCTTCCCTAAATCCTGTGAGCTGGCAGARAAGTGACACTGACCCTTGTCAGCTTTTGCACTTCCTTTTGAGTCATGTGATGTTCCTTGTTTTGCTGTTCATTTCCACCTGTGCAAGTAATTACATGATAAAATAACAATTTATTGTTGTTCATTTCAAGAAAGCCATTGCTACCCTTTCCTTATATAATTAGAAGAATGGAAATACAATACTGTAATTTTTAATACCAAAAACCGAATAAAGATCAAATTTTATTGTTAACTTTTAAGTACTGTGACTTTTCATCCAGTTGTGATACATGCTAGGGTAAACCTATTAAAAATAATAAGATAGGTTGTATGAAGGGATATGTCTGCTTTATTTTTATGAAAAGGTACTATTAAACCCCTGAAATAATAGTGGTTACTCTTTGCTAGCCCTTATTGCTTCTATACCCTATTGATCTGGAAACACCATGTTAAACTAGAATATCTTTGACTCCAGTCCATGAATTCTTTAAAACAGTAATTTGAGAGGCCAGTAAGGACACYTGTGTGCAGGTGTATTTCCTTATTAATTTTCTGCTTTATCTAGCAGTCTGTATTCAGGGCAGTCATGTTGGAAGATTTAAGAAGGCATAATGCTTGCACACAGAATCTATTTCCTCTGTATGATCTCAGGAGATGATGTACTGTCTGAAGAAATGTCTTGTTGCAGAAGCTTCAAGGTGTGTAAGCYCCTGGCTTGTGCTGTCTGATTTAGCAGGACAGCACAGGGGACACATCACTGATCAAGGAGAAACACCACCAGGTAGGTACCTCTTAGTGTTCTTCATGTAAGAGGAAGGAAAAAAAAACCTCAGAAAAAATGAAGTAAAGTAATGGAGAAAAAAAAAATTTGTATAGGAGCTGTATGGACAGAAGGTCCAAGCAGTCAATAACAAGAAACCATTAAAATCCATTAATAAGAGACCTTAAACTCACCAGCTAACTAAGCTGAGGTTAACAGGGTGTTCAGATAGTTARTTAAAACTGTAGTTTTCCTTGTGCTGATTTTAAAATTTAAATGATTGCTCAAAACCATGAATGATACTTGAGAAAAAAAATTGAATAGTTGGGCTAAGTTCTGCAATTAATGGTGGTGACAGATGAACATGAAGTATCAGGGAGAAAAAATGGATGAAAGGAAGCTAGCAAATGTTTATAGAAGCTACATTTCTAGTCTGCACTGCCAGGCGTAATAAAAACAGCTGCATGAATCTTTCAATACCTGACAGATTCAGGAAATGGCTACTAAATCTGTGACAGGGGTTGTTCCACCCTAAAGCTGGGTAAATCTTGGCTCCTATTCTATGATTGTTCTATTATGATACCATAATGGAAGTAGTCTGTAAAGATATATAACAGATACTGAAAGAGCTTCTTTGATAGTTCAGAAATGCTTTCTGCTTGCAATGAGAAATGCAGCTCCTACAGATTAATGTATTTTCTGGATACAATAGAGGAGTGTTTAGGCAGGGCCTGAAGGGATTGTGATGCTTGTCAAGTCCTTTGCAGGTTCCCACACATGGCATATTCACCAGCTCTGTCCTGCTTCCAGGTGAGACAAATCACAGATATTCATCCTCCTTTCACACTTTTGATTGCCTTGGAAAGGCAGCTTCTTTGGAGAGAAGGTATCCATGGCTCAATCTGAGCAGGCTCACAGTTTTGACAGCTGGGAGATCAGAACAAGGACAATGCCAGGTGCTATCCCTGCCTGACTCTTTCAGTGTGACCTTTCTGGGTAACAAAGGCAAATTCCATCTTGGGTCAAAGTGTGAAAACTCTGTCTGTCTAAACCACCTTTTTTTTCCTCCCCTCTTTTTCTCTGAGTCATGCCAATCTTTGTTTCCATGGCAATAGAAATGAAAATCTATTGGCAGCTTGCAGGCAGGCAGCAGATGACAGCTCTCAGTACCAGATTTCAGCAGTTGACTTTCAAATAGCAGTTCTCAGAACCCACTGCAATAACAAGCAGAAAGATTTTACTACAATATTGGCTCCTCGTGTGTGTATTACTTTAAAACAGAGAGAAAATGGATAAAATTATTATTTAGGGAAGTGTTTATGCCTCTCTATTGTCARCTGCTTACTTGTGCTTTTTGTCTTCAGTGCTGCAGTGTGGGTAGATGTAATTGTATATATTCTATGCAATACATATATGATAGTGCAATTTTTGATAATCAAAGGAGCTATTTGGTACCTCCAAAAGAGAAATAGTTTAGGTAAAGAAACTTGCAGAAATGCTAAAACACTCCRGGATGTGGAAGAGAAGAACCTCACAAAACTTTGGTGAGGAGTTTAGGATGTGTTTTCTTGGGACCCATAAAATGTAAAGGAAGATTCCAAGAAAAAAATCTATGAAGAGAGAAGAGGTGATCTGGGGATTCTCCAAAGAGTTTCCCAGGAAGGAAAACTGCAGTAAAGCTCTTTTAAAGAACAGGTTTTCATTCTGTTTGTGAGTGTTTTGGGAAAACTGAGTGAACACCTGTTTGTATATATTGTGAATTTTCCTTTCCATGTCGCTTATRTGTTTTGCATATGATTTTGCTGGTGACTTTGACCTTTTGAATAGTGAAAACATGTAAAATTACAGTATTTCAATCAATTTCAATGACACCACTATTTCACAAGCCTCGTGGAAGCCCCATGCTCTTGGGGAAATTTCTAAGCTGTTTTCTTTYGCATCATTCTGTCATGAATGGCCCCAGAATGGTCAGTCCATTAAATCACTTCTCGCAAGAGGCATTAAAAGCTCTGATTGATTTATCCTAAACTCTTCTCATGTTCAGGACTAAAGAAATTAGAGGTGATGCAGTTCCTGATAAATACAGACCAAAAATCACTGACTTGAGGTTGACTCAAGTTCACGTACTCTGTCTGCTTGAATAACTATAAATGAATTCTGCTATGAATAATTATAAAGGTTTTGGAGAAAACAACTGAACAAAAGATCTCAATAAGGAATAAAAAGAAAAAAAGGGTGACTGTCACTGRTTAAGTGGTGCATTAAGATATTTTATTTTCTATGGGTGACACTATTTTCTGTGGAATGTTAAAAGCTTCCATGCAGGCCAATTTTCTTGATTAATCAGAATGAGGATTTCATATGTGATTACATGATGCCATAGTGCTTCTCTTGGAAAAAARCTTTCCCAGTTGTCCTCCTGGCCTCATTGTCCCAAGTGTCTTATTTAGAAAAAAACCTGGCATCAGAAGGATTTTGTGAGACTCCAGCTATTACTTGATCTGTTTCTCTATACTGCATCTAACTTCTTTAGTTAGTCCCAAAATTAACACCCAAGATTAACAGAGGAAAGAAATTTCCATGAGTGCTTCAGCAGAAGAAAGACAAAGATGCCATTTCTGAATGGAAAAATACATGTTCCAAAGGCCAGAATAAAAGCAATTACAGAATTGTTTACTAATAAGATTCTTCCTTTCCAGTTCCCCTATTGTRCCAGTCTTTGCTAGAACATTCTATATCCTAAGCTAGGTATTGATTATTATGGGGTTAAAATAGGGAACTGAAGCAATTCTTGTGGGTTTGGTCTTCAGACAAGGAGACTTCAAGTGTTGGACCCTGGTTTTAGCCTTGCACATGACCACAGATTTTCTTAAGACGCTTTTCTGTTCTAGGCTTTAGCTGATTCAGCTCCCCTGGGAATACTTTGCTCAGGACAGCTCCATTGCCTCAATGATGATTCACTGGAATTAGATTGCAAAGAAAGGATGTCTTTTCCAAATAAATAATTTTTTTTTTTTGTTATAGATGTCGCCACCTGTCATGGGAACCATTCCCCACAAAGGCCTTAAAGATGTAAAACTCTGAGAGATGCTKCTGACTGCACCTCAAGCCAGGAGACAGCCAAGTTTATTATCTCTTAAGTTTTTGCTGAATTTTCCTCTTTATCCGTGTTCAGTGTCAGTGACATCATGTGGCGAAGTCTTTGATCCCATAAAATTTTTTGCCAGTTTCTTTAAAGGTAGATGATATATTTTGTTGTCTGCCTTTCTAGGAACTTAGTACAGTAACACATGTGGTTCATTATGAGTTCATTAATTCCTGACACTTTCAGATGAGTGCACAAAAACCTGTTCTTTGAAAAACCCAACAATTAAAATCCCCTTGAGTCACTGTAGTAATGACAACTGGAAATCTGAAATAGTTCTAATTGAGTATTGAAAGGTAGTATTAAACAAACCAAATACACCCCTGCTGAGCCTGTAAGGATGGTGTTGGGAGACTCTATCCAAAGCTGAATATGTAGTAAAAAATATCACTTCTGAGCCCTATATTAAAGGGAAATGGATGTTATGATCTGCTCCCAGTAATCTGAGGGAGAGTATAAATATTAAAGTGAGTAGCAGTGATATACTAAACTTACGCTAATTTGTTAATGTCCAACATGCATGATTAGAGCATAAGTAGGTTTCTGTGAAAAGGAAATGAAGAGAATGAAAAAAAAAAAAAATTGAACAATGAAGCTTGTTGAAACCACACAAAAATTCACTCATCAGCCATCAGTCATTTGTGTTGTGGTTGTGGCTGCAACAAATAAAGCATAAAAATTTCTATATTTAACTGATGCCCTCTTAAGCTACATCTCGTCTTGTACGCCGATCCAACATTTTTCCCTGAATCATGATTCCTTATTTGCAGATGTCATAGTTTTATTTTCTGCTTTTGTCTAACAAAGCATTAAAGTGATCTATATATATGAGAGGCCCAATCTCAAAGTATTTCTGTTAAAGGGTATCTAAAATTCTCCTGTCTTTGGGCATGGAGGAGTTTCTCAGAGTGACTTAAGTGCTGCAGTTTAAATTCCCTGTAATGCRTAAAGCAGGAGAGATAACACTTCGTGGATCAGTGGTGGATGTATAAGGAAATGTTTTTTCTAAGAATGCAAATTTTTATGTTCTTCTGTGCCAAAATACTTTGCCTCTACCTAATCTGTCAAAAAGCTCTCAACATGACTTTTCACTCTTAATATTGAGAACCTTTATAATTCATAATAGTTTATAATTCATAATAGTTCTTTGTGAGGAAATAACTAAAATCTTTCATATGCTGAAGCTCTTTATAGACAAGATGGTGGCATTTATGAAAAACTATCTGATTTTATATTAATATTGGACTGTTTAACTGATACATCACATTTACGGCTTTTAGGGTCTTTTATTCTATATTTTCTGGTATTGGTTTGGCTTTTGTTGCTTTGGGTTTTTTTTTTTAATTTATAATGAGAGTCAATCTATTAATATTTTAGAAGAAATTGAACATACTGAGTGAACACAGAAAGGCTGCAGTGTGAATAAGAATATTTAAAGATGGACAGCAAAAATAGAAACTGGAAGATAAAGTAGTGTGAGAAAACTAAAGACAAGTCTCTGTCTGTTTGCATGAATTTCCATAGGCCAACCATTCAGCTGATATGTGTGAGTTTGTATTAGTGAAGTACAGCCCCAGAGTTCAGTTATTTTATTACTTGTGTAATGATCTAAATTGTAATTCTCTGCTGAGATTCAGTTAAATTCTCAGCATGTAATGGACCTTTGAATTAAATCATAATATAGGAAAATGTTTGCCCACCATGGCATCTCCCCTTATGTAAGTGAATCTTTATTCTCTTTTTCTTTCTTAGGATGCTTTAACATCTAAAAAAAAAAAAAGGTAGAGAGCCATGGAAAAGTATGTGAAATAGCAAGTTTTATTGTTGTGCATCAGTGTTTTTAGGAAACTATATMTAGCATATATTTAAAGCATAAATCTGACTTTTTTATGTCTCTGGTGCTGTTGAACAGAGAAGAAAATCTGAAGCATATCAAAACTCAGATGTGAAACCCAACTCTGTAGCAGGCATCAAGAAACTAATTTTTTTTTTTTTTTTGTGCTACACACAGTTTACAGAATTGGACCAAACTATGCCTTTGAGACMACAGCTATTCAGAGATATTCTAGTGAGGTAGTGCAGGGATGCAGAATACATYCATTTCAGGCTGAATTAAGGAATCATGAATTAAGGAATCCTGTTTATTGCTCCAATGCCCTGTTTCGCGCACAGCCATGAAAGCACTGATTCTAAAAGAATCCACCAAATCTTTTCTCTTTTCTGGAAGCCTTCAGAGTGGTACTACACCAGGGTTTCTATGAGTCAGTGAAAAATTCTAACTAGAAGGAAAATATATTTATGACACAAAAATATCAATTTCTGATAAAGTAGGCACTTGAATAGTAGGKTTTCATGAAACAGTGAAAACAGATATTAAATGTACCTGTAAATCAACTCAATGTACTCTTACTTGTGTATCTCAAGGAAGATCTATAATGATTAAAAAGTACGATTGTATTCCAAATTCCTCTCACTTCAGGAAGTTCTGCAAAATAACAGCATTTTCATTACTCTACTCACAAGGTGTTATCATTCTGAAGCAAAGTAGAGATGTTGTGGGCTATT
Source organism: Malurus melanocephalus (assembly GCF_030028575.1). Taxonomy (NCBI): domain Eukaryota; kingdom Metazoa; phylum Chordata; class Aves; order Passeriformes; family Maluridae; genus Malurus; species Malurus melanocephalus. The sequence continues at coordinate 4,072,121 of NW_026623253.1, forward strand.
GGTATGAACAATGTGTTTTCATTTCCATGCACTTATAAAATTAAGGGTTAAGCTTTGCAATAGATTTTGGCACYAGCTTGTTCTAACAAGAAAATCCAGGACCTTGCCACCAATGCAATTCTTAGTGGCAGTTCTTATAAAAATATTCTTTATTTCTTCCTTAAAGAAAAGATTGGAAGCCACCTCATAGGTTTTAAATATTGGAGGCTGCTGCATTATGCTTCCAGCCTGGCATGCAGACTGTGAAGCTGGTGATTAGTARGCTGAGGATGAACCTCTCAGCTAAAGAGACTGAATTGAAAAACAAGTGCAGCTCTCCTGCACTGACCTGCTCTGCTGCAAGTTCTGTCAGCCTCATTATCAGGTAGCAGGTTGGGTGAGATGCACTTTTCTGGAAGCTAATAAAGAGACTTAAGTGACAKTCAATCCTCCTAGCAGTAGCAAGAGAAGCAAAAGAATGAAGGTGCTGAAAATTATAACAAGAGAAAAAAGCTGATGATTTACTCATGGGACCTCCAGTATGATTCCACTCAACACAGAGGCTAAGGAATGTCTCCCTAGTATTCAGTTTGTTATTCTGATGTCACTTTTCCRGTCAAGTTTTCTTCAAAATGCTTCAAAATGAAGCAGATCTAAATTTATATTAAACATATTCTTTGGTTCCATTGTTTTTACTAGTTCTGGACTTTTATTCAAAATCTTAAAACCTGATGAATACGAAGATTTTTTTTTTCCCTCTGTGATAATGAACTTCAGCCACTGCTGCTCCAGAGGCTGTTAGGAACCACAAGTGCACTCTGTAAGGGTTTTTTTAATTAATTATTTAACAGAGATCATTAACTAGCTGTAAAAATGTAATAACACCTAAAGATTTAGGAATATAGTTGATTATTAAGCCCTTGCATGTGTAGCTACACAAAGAAATTAAAATAAGACAATTTTGGGCAAGAAATGCATTTAAAGTTCTGAGAAAATTCCATGTAGAACGTATTAACTGTAAAGTTTCAGTGCTTGTGTGATTTGTCTCATTCTTAGAGAAGAATGTGGACTTTTTCAATGACTGTGTATCTGCATTATGGGGAGAATGCCATTTATTGCTTTTCAAATATCTTTTCTTTGCAATGATGCTTAACATTTTTTTGATTACAAACTGTCTTAGAATGAAGTTTGAAACAGCACCTGAGAGTGATGCCACAGGTCAGAAGTACAGTAAAACTGCTATTGATACTTCTGGGGCTGCATTCAAGGGAAGCTTTGAATTATGATGAATTATATTATTTATTATATAAATTATATGAAGGAATGTCGTACTCTCAGGGAAGAACCTAATTCTTGGATTTTAATTAAACTATAAGAAAAGCAGTGTAAATCTGTGCTGCACTGAACAAAAATCATACACAGGCATTTAAATCACTTAATCTAATTTCTGAAGGTGGAATTTAGGATTCTGTTCTTTTCGTATTTGCACATAGAGGGTAGAACAGATGTGGAAGGCTAAATCTATCATGAAAAGTCCAGTAATCTTTGTTTTTAAGGTATTGCTCACCCATTAAAAAGAGTATATCTTCTGATTAATAGATTTGTTCTATTTAAATGTAAAGGATTGTAAAGACTATATTTTGGGGSCATGTCAGTGTTTTACTGAAAATTCCACTTGCGATTATTCTCTTAATAATCAATATGATTTCTCCTGGTTAATTCTGACATAACAATTCACAAACAATGGTAAAGGGCTTTCACAGTTCTTACTGTTAGATCACAGAGGTATCCAAGGCAAATCAAGCCCATATTCTCAGTAAAATGCTATTTTTTYCCCAAGATACACCATAAAACTGCTTTTTTCTATAATTACACTGCTGCAACCAAAGTTCTAAATATTGCTAGCATTGTTGAGCATTCATGGTGAATCATACAAATAAAATAGGTAAAAAACCAGAAGTGACACTTTTCCAGGGAGTTGTTTTCAGACCTGTGAAGCAATTCTGAAAGCAGTTATTTCACTTGTGAAGTGAGGAGAACRTATTTCTGAAGCTTAAAAATAAATAGGTGTGTCCAATGAATAATTATTTCTTATCAACRATCAACTATTTCTTATCATTCTGTTTGCTAATAGAATGTGAATGCAATTTTTACTTTTTTTAGATTATTATCAAAGACTGCCCACACATTCCCCATTGCCCTCACACTATTGTTTTCCATTGGTTCTTAATTATTTTGCTTTCAAAGGATTCTATACTTTATCTYTTGCTCAAGTATTGTGTACAGATTGAATTGCAGGGAGAAATCATACATTCCACATATGCTCTGGAAATGTGACATTTTCTTTAAAATAGAAAAGTGTTATACTTTATAAATCTTTAACATTGTCCATAGACTAAAGTCTGTAAGAACCAGAAATGCGAGAAGGAAAAAGCTGCAGTCTTTCCATGCAATATAAATGTAATTTTTCTTCCTAAAGATTTATAAATAAATGTTCACAAACACTTAAACACTTTCTGTTTGAGTTCAACACCAAATAACTGTTATGTCATAAATAACAGAGGGTCACTAATCTCAAATTAAAACTCTTGAAAGTAACAAGCACCATATTAATTATGGGAGGTATTGAGCCAGAAGAAACTCTTAGTGCTGATTGAGATGTTTGGCTGGTGAGGAAAGGCTATTGTGGTTAAGATAACCCCAGGCAGAGTTTTCTAATTGCAGGGAGTGAAAGCATCTTGTCACTGACAAAAACTACCTTTCAGGGATCCTCATGGCTATTTATAGATATTCTCTGGAATGTTTCYTCAGTTGGGCAATAGTAAACTTAGATTTTAATTGCTCTGACTTAAGGGGCAAGGAAGAAACTTCCCTGACTGAAAATTACTCTGAATTCTACCTACGTAATCATGCCTGCCAGGACTCTTGATAGGTTCATCAAGCAGTCTCTGCTTGTTAAAATGTGTTGTGTTCAAATAATCTCTTCTCCTTGTTCATCAATATTCTCCCCAGCTTCTCACTACTTCAGTTTGGTGTGTGATGCTCTCCTAATAGGGACTGGATTCTGTTACTTTATTCACTCTGAGCAATCCCTCGAAATAAAATAGAACTGAGGTAATGAACTCTCACAAGGTCTTATCCTGGAGCTACAGAATGGAGGTTGAGTGGCATTGTGGCTTGAAACATTTTTATGAAACCCTTGAAGTTTGTCCAGTGTTATTAGGGGCATGTAAAATCCTTTTTGACCAGGAGCAGACATTTTCTTGGCCCAGGGTTGGAACTTCTAGATGGACACTGAAATGCCATCAGTCTGCATGAATAACACTCTCAGGGTTAATACAATCACAAATCAGTCTCATTTATAAATACAATCACAAATGCATAAAACCAGATTCAGCTCAAAAATCAGTTGAGGAAAGTGTGCAGAGGTGGATAAAGAGACAAGAGGGAAAGCTATGCCAAAAAATTAATGAAGAAACAGTGGTGTCCTTCCCAATCAGTGATATTTAGCAGCAGAAGAATGAATGAGAAATTTCAGCAGCATTAATCATGYTCTTTCCTCTCAAGAGAGCTCCTCATTCAAGGATTGACCCCTTGTCTGGCATTGTGTGAAGCGTGATTCTGTTAATTAAATACCAGCCTCTTGAATGTGCTGGGCTCTTCAAATTAGCCTTTTAGCAATTTAACACAATGAAATGAATTAAAACCAGAATTCCTGCTCAAATTAAGCAGTATTTGATCCTCCTTTATGAACTTTTTTTTTTTTTTTTTTTTTTTTTTTTTTTTTTTTTTTTTTTTTTTTTTTTTTTTTTTTTTTTTTTTTTTTTTTTTTTGTAAATACCTGTTTCCCAGCTGTTTTAAAATTATGTGTTGACTTGATAGCAAAGGCTGCCCTGGCTCCTCTGGCTAAGATCTGCCATTCTAACTCATGGTGAGTAATCCTTCCTTGCCTGAATTAAATCTCTCCAACTAAAGTGAGATGTTTATCTTGAGCCAAGTGTTGCTCTGTGCAGTTGAAGCGGTAGAACAGAATCCTTGCTGGAATCTTGCTGTACAAATATTCACAACATGGAGTTTTGGTGGGTGAGMCTGTTATTTCTTACATTTTTATTTAACAAGACTTCCTGCAAGAAATCATTACCTAAAGCACCCCTAGCAGCCAGCACTCATTATTAATGGAAATAGTCTCCAAGAGAGAATACAGATATTAGGAAAGCTAATGTTGAAGAAGGCAAATTTTGTTCTAATTTTGTCTTTAAAAACTCCCAATCGAAATCAAACCCTAAATAACCCTTCAGATGTGATAGGTTAATGTTGCTCTGTCACCCTGCTACCTGAATTGTTTGGATGTGTAGGCAGGACGTGGGGAGGTGTGGGTGGCTGCATGTGATATAACTCAAGGAAATATTCTTTGAAGAGGCTTTGAATATGCAGTGAGTAGCATTTAAAAACTGACAGATTTTGCACAGCCATACTTGGCAGCTTGAGTGTGAAAAATAAGCTGTCTATGATTTGAAATGAGGGTTTTCTCTTTTTTTTGGACTGAATTTATGTAAATACAGATACCGCCATTTTAGCCATACTCATTGAATGTACTCTTTTTAAAAAATGGGTAAGTTTTTAAAATTAAAGTCTTCTAAAATCCTGCAGTTGCTTGCAKGGGAATTGATGAGAAAGGCTTGCAGCTGGTAACTAAGCCTAGAAGTAAACCATGAGTAGTGAGGGAATGGGTACAAGACAAGGAACRTCCTCATGCCTTTTAGCAGTACCCTGTGAAGCCTGCAAACCATACCAGGCTAGATCTGGCTGTATTTGGACAAGAGCTGTTACAAAAACAATTCCAGTTTTTGGTGGGCAAGGTAAACTAAGTTGCAGYAGTCTCCAAGTTGCATTAATCCCTCTGAACATGAAATKATAAAATTGCCAGTTACTCTGACAYGTGATTGTAGCTTTAAAGAACAGATAACTATAAACCAGGTTACGAGGTCAAAGTGATGTATGCAAATGCAGTTCAAGGAGAGGGGGGGTTTCCTTAAATACTCCCTGTATTTTTCTTTCAGTGTGATGAAAGCTGAGAGTCCTTGGTAGAGCTGGCAGAGCTACCAGATAGACCTGAGGTATTATGCACTGCAGTTGGTTGCATTTTTATTGTCTTCTCTGTTGTGCTGTATCTAAGATATGACTCTCTACAGAAAGTCTTGCAGTCACCATTTTTGAGAATTGATGTTACAGAAAATAGGGGGGTGTTTGTGGATTGCTGAAATCATATGAAATCATATGCATTTTATCTTCAATTTTATCTTCAATTTTATCTTTATTATAGAAGTTACTAAGTTTAAATCCTGTATCAAAGAGGCCTGTTATCTTTTAGGATGTTATACCACAGAAASTAGGTTCTATAAWCTTCTATATAGAAGAAATATATTTTCTATAGAAAATAGATTCTAAAATCTTTGTTTCATGTTGTAGACTCTACCCGTGAGCTAACTCACTGCACAATGTCTTCCCTGAAGTTCAAAATATTGAAAATACAGGGTCTTCCCTCCACTTTTCTCCCCTCAGGTACCTTTACAGGGAAAAAAATCATACAAGAGTTTCCTATAGAGCAAGTATTAAAATAATTTCTTAGATCAGAAATGATTGATAAATATCCATCCCCTATTGATATATGATATAGCTGTACAGTAAAAAAAATGGTCAGCTTTGCTTACAAAGAGTAGGAAAGACATCCTTTAAATAATTGGACAAATATGATGATGTGTTTTTCAAAAAGTTCCACAACCCTGGGTAATTTATGAATCTAAAAAATAACCAGTATAGCACAAGTTAAAGTAAATTAAAAATGACATTAATGTCATCTTCTTAGAAGGCAGYTCTGACAAAATTGATGAGACAAAAAGTTAGACTATGTAATAAWATTGAGAATTTTATTATTTTCCAAATACTCCATGAAAATAAATCCATAAAGAATAATATAATACATAGAACAAGTAAAGTAAATAGAAAATATGAATTATGCATTTGTCTCAGGGGGTTTCTGATGCCTTGATTTCAATTTTGAGTATGCAGTGAGACTAATAAACATCAAAGGCTATACATATATATAGGAATCATCTTTGAAATGCTCTTGCTGTATTTTGAGGCAGGTATATTTTCTTCTGTGAATTATCTCTGATACACCACCAGGAAAGCATCACTGAGAGATAAAATAATTTACATGAGACAACAGAACYGAAAAGATCAAAGTGTGGAAGAAAATCTGTATCTATTTTTTTTTCCTTCTCCTTTTCTAAACACTGGATACATTTCTGTTTGTTCCAGACTGGCCACAAATTGGGAGAACTTTTAATATTCGAATGAGCAGCTATGATAAACTCCTAAGAAGTACTGGAGCTGCCATTGCATCTTAAAGTTTTATTAAKACTTTAGAATTCTGGTAAAATGTAAAAACAATAATGCTGTAGTAGCTAAGATAAGCATTTCCCAGTAATGCTGACAGAGTCAGCAAATTAGATACACAGAATAAAGAATATTGTAGAAATATACTGCAGGGTAATCTAAATTCATGGCTGTTACCTGTTGCATTTGTGTAGCAGCAATGGAAACCTGCAACAGATGAATGGTGCTTTTCCTTTGTAATGCATTGGGAGAGAATTAGTTTAATCATTCTCACAGCAGCACGCATGACGTAACCATGAATTATTGTGCTGTGTTGTTCTGTTTTTTTTCGTGAAACTAAGGTAGAAAATCAGAAAAAGACGAGCTTTACTTGCCAGCAGAGCAGTTCCAAACCCCAGTGTTGCTGATTGGCACACATGACCACCTGCATCCACTCCATCACTGAGGAACAGCAGAAGACAGGGACAGGGAAGAAACTCAATTCAAACATGAATTTACACTTGAATCAGGTGTGTCCAGCCGGCTGTTCTGGTCATTTTTCTTATTGCTGACAATGGTTTAAATCTTTAGACACTTAACCCGCCTGGGAATTGCCCTGTCTTTGCAATGGCAGATGCGAATTGAGGGGAATATCTGGAAAGCTACAAYTCTGTCCTGCGAATATCAGGACTAYTGGGGGAAATATCTGGAAAGGTACACATCTCTGTTTGTCCTGCAGAGCTCCAGACAAGGAAAGGTGCAGCAGGAGTTTTTGTAATGTGCAGCACCAAACTGCTTGTCAAGGGTCATCCTCCCCGCRTCTGTCACTCCTAAAAGGATTTCGAGGGAAGACAGCTCAAGGTTTTGGACACACAACAGCTTCATTTGCTTCCTTCCTCTTCTGCTTTCCAATTTTGTATGGTTTTTCACCTTACCACCCATAAGCTTTTCATGGAAGTGCCATCCATTGACTTTGTATGCAGAAGCAAAGCTTTACATTGGTTACATTTAAAAAGAAAAGTTAAAAATTGGAACACTCCAAAGAATGATATCTAGATACTCAATTTGTAGCTATCTGAAAACAACAACAAAAAAGTCAGATGTTATATACATTGATTATCATTTATTGTTATTTTTAATGTGAGTATTTTAAAGGCAGTTTCCTAATTCTTAGAAGTCCAATTTCTAATTCTGAAGTGTTCAGGACTGACAGTCCATCATACCAATTTTATTATTAAATCACCTTGCTGGATCATCCCATCTGTGGCAGCTGCTTGTGTGCACCTCAAGGAAAAAAATAAAGATTTTAATTCAATTTAAAAAAAATATTTTAAATTTTTCAAAAATTCTGCCCCCATTTTTTTTCATCCAGGCACACAGGAATGCTCTTCTGTTCATATTGGACCAATCAGAAAACTTAGGAAGTTTGCACTTCAGTGGCTGTTTTTCCTCCACACAATTCCCATGTAAATGTGGAAAATAACTTTCATACATTGATCCTTATTTTGTTTGGTTTTTTTTTTTTTTTAATGGAATGGATTTCAAAAGCTGAAAAATAAGACCAAAACCAGTGACCAAGCCTATACGTTAGAGCAATCAGAAGCCACTGTTATTCAGCCATTCTGTTCACGAAATCTCTTGTTGTTAACACAGGTAAATATCTAAGTACATATGRCATTGTTTTCCTTCCTTTCTTTCTGAAAATTTCCTTTATTTTAATGGCTACCACCTGGTTCCCCCTGCCCTCTTTCTCTTCTTTTGGGAAGATGATTATGTTCTTTTACCTGCTTTGTGATTCTTCGATTCTCTCCACCTTTTTTTTTTTTTTTTTCCTTNTTTTTTTTTTTTTTTTGTCCTTTTAGCAGATGTTGCTCTCCTTTGCCCAAATTCTGGTTGCTTCTCCTTTCCATTTTTCATTTGTTTTCTCTCTCTCCTGCTGGCAGACAGATGGGGGACTTGCTACTTGGCACTGAAAATGTTATGGAGAGGGTTAGTTCCCATCCCACTATGAGAACAGGCTGTTCCTGTGAGATTTCTTTGCAAATAGAAGGAGAATGCTCTGGAGCACCAAATGGCACCTTCCTGGGATTACTCTGTTTTCATGACATTCTGAAAAGTCCTCCAAGAACTTCATGGAAAATTTTGATATAKGGCTGACAGCCTGGATTTGAGCCTTTTGTCTTCCACAGGATTGCTGCTGTCATGTATCAAGCACTTGATCTATTCAGCTTTTTTCTTTTTGGGTGGTGCATTGAAAAACAAATGTGGAAGAAGAACTGGCTTGTACTCTTCCAGTATCAGCCTACATTTCTGTATTCTGGAATTCTACAATTCTCTTTCTCTGAAGAAGTAATATATTCTGTATGTTGAGCTGGAACTACCTAAGCACACATTAGAGGCTCGTTTCATATGCTGTTTTTATCTGAGCAGCCTGGCACTGCAGCCATACCATTAACAGGCATCATTTCACTTAGAGATGTTCTATGGAGAACTTCTGCCACTTTTTAAATGGTAKGTAAAACAAATTGAGGGTTTGGGKTTTTTTTAAGTTTATATGAGCTTTGTTTAAAAATTAAAATAAAATTGTTCCCAAAGAGTTGTTACAATCCATTTCTACAACTGAAGAGACGCTGGTAGATTGCCCCCAGCAAGGAGGAATTCTTACCTGCAGCTGCTGGTTTCTGAGCACTTACCCAGTGCTAAMCTTCTTGAAATAAAGTCCTACCCCTTTCACTGAATTAGAGATTGAGAATTGTTGCAAACACAATACTCAAAAGAAGGAATCTACAAACAGTATCACATAAGCTGTTTTTTCRTACACAGCTTTAACCTTCAGACTGATAAAGAAGCACTGTCTTCATTTGGCCTCCAAGAAGTGAAGTTCAGTACATTAAAAACCTTTGTAGTTCCAACAGACTGAAATACTCAGAGCCAAGGATCACCTTTTTATTTGTATTTCCTTTAATCATTCAGTGATTCTTTTCTATCTTGGATGTCAACCTCCATGTGTGCTCATCACTYTTATTCAGCTGAGTAAGAGCAACAAAGCCTCTTTTGCAGTACAGGAAACTGAGCTTCCCTTCACTGCTGCAAAAAGCACAGGGGTAGAATTTAGATTTCCAGCATGCAGAGCAATTTACATATTTTATCGTAACTCCAGCCCAATTTGCTTCATAAACAAGAATGGGTTAATAGAATTATAGAATAAGTATTAAATGGTCCCTTTTTATATGTACTTCAGTCTTCAGTATGGTATTTCAGTGACTCCCATAAAAGCAAAAATATTCTTTTTGCTTCAAGTTGATATTTATGATCAGAAATTCTTCCTATTCTTCTCCTGAAGACATACCAACAAAAGCAGTTATTCAGTTCAACCCACAGTGCAAATTTTCTGGAGTCACTCAAAGCCCCTCAGAAGTGCATTATCCAAAACAATTCAGCTTACATTTCTAAAGTATTGATAATTAACTGTTACTGAAGAATCAAAAGAAAAAGGATCTCATGCCTATTCTGTTAGCAGTTCTGTCTTACTCTAAAAGCAGAATAAAAGCTTCCTTTTTTACCCAAATAACCGTGCTCCCCCTTGACAAATCATTAGATGTAATAGATCAGGTTCCTCTATTTGCTGCAGTTGCCCTGAAAAGTGGAAGCTATTTCCTATTCTTTTGCAGGGATGCTCAGGCATAAGTTGATGCATAAGTTTAAAGTGGCAATTAGGAATGAAAAAATACAAAGAACATACATGAAAAGCTTTCTGGGAGCTATTTACTGTTTCTTGAGATGATGCAATTCAAGAAGAATAATACCTTTAATAGAAGTAAGTGGCAGATTTTTTGTTGGTTTTTTTTGTCAAAGTCAAGAAATATATTAAGACCTGAGACATTCAAAAAGCTGGATGAATTTGGCTAAACATTTCTTAAATTTCCTCAATTTTGAGATATAAAATKAAAACTTACTACCCAGGATCAAGTTTATTTCTAGAAGATGCGTCTAAACTTTCTTATGGATTATAGGAATACTTCTTTATTCCTAAAAAAAGGGTAGTAGTTTCCATGTCTTTCTACAATAGGAAATTTTGATATGGAAAAGCCCAAATCCAGAATTTCCCTATGTTTCTATTGGTTAAGAATTGAAGAAAACATAGAAATGGGATCCACTCTTASAAACTTATTCTTATTTGATGCTTAGGATGGAGGACTAATGCCCCCAATTTTATAGCAMTAAACCCCCTCACCAAGACAGGAAATCAAATCAAACTTTCCTAGGAAAAGCAACAAAACTGGACAAAACACTGGTAATAGCAAGCACTAGAGAGAGAAACTTGCTTGCAATAAGAATTCACTCCCTTAAACCAGAGAAAGTTTTCTGCCATTGCAGATCACAATCAACTCTGAACTCCTCCTTCTCTACAAACRTTTTAGCCTGAGGTAGATATGGGACAATCAGGATAACTGCTTGAACGAGATAATTAACTGAGATTGCTGACACATGGAGTCATACTGCCAAAATAAATAAAAACACCCCCAAACAGCTCAGKTGATTGGTATCTAAAGTTATTTTGACTTTTCAGGTGGATTTGATCTCTGTGATGAATCTAAGCCTGTCTTCAAGCAGCTGTAGGAAGAACTCTGAGTTTGGGCATGAAGGTRTCTATAAGGGAGTGTTTTAAATGAAGAATGATCAGAAAAACATAAAAGAGGAAGTTGGGATGAAGTCAACGGCATAAAAAGAAGGATGAATTTTTGTGTGGACTGGTAAGTATTCAATAACTATGGAAATTTTTTTTAGTGGTCTTCTCAGGTGAAAGATCAGTGTTTAGCTCATGGAATTGAATATAATATCCTTCTAAATGTGAACTAAGGGTATGTTGGGCTGTCTAAAAGGTGCTAAGAGCATAAGCAGTAAGGAAAGATATGACTTGGCCTTATTGCTTAAAAATAATAATATTCCAACAKGTCTGCTTGTATTGTGTGATATCTAGAAGACTAAATATGTTGATACTTGGTACTGTAAATGTGTGTGCTGCAAATAATTTAAATTATGTTTGAAAGTGCTAATTAATTTTTCTGGTTGTGTAGGATTGGGCTAGACAAGGGCTGAATGTTGGTAACCAACTTAGCACCAAGYCTAGTACTTTTTTCTCTTTATTTTAAAATATTTTGCCATCATAATACAGCAGAGGCACTTTTGTTAAGATCTTGATAGGAATAGGATTAAATGTTTGAGCAGATTGTTTTGTGAGCTTCTTTTTTTCTTTTCTTTTTTTTTTTTTTTTTTTTGTCGGGGGGAGGTTTTCTTTCTTCAGACAGAGGGTGACAAATCAAGGAATACATAAAATGAAATTCAGAGAAAGGAAATTACAGCCTCTGCTTCTCTGACTTTCCTTTTGGTTTTCAAAAGATCACAAAAGCAGTAAATGGWTCACTCAGGAATTCCAAGGCTTGTAGCAGTGTAAGGCTGTGCAAATTCCACTTTTTAGATTGGCAAATTGCACCCAACGAAGTGCTAGGGTACATCTGAGGAGAGAAGCAGGAAAGCATAAATTAATAGGAAAATTGAGTGCTCTCTGACACTCTAAGAAAAACAATGGAAAATTGGTCTATATTTTGATGTTTTTTTACACTTTTTGTGTTTTTTTTCACTAATGTTAAAAACAGAAATAATCAYGCTATTTCATTTTGCTTTTCTAGACCGTGGATTTGGAAGTGAAGAGACGAAATGTGGTGAGTAGGTTGAGGTGGAGCAGCACTGTGATATGCAAATGATTGCCTTGGTTATATCATCTTGCTTTCTTTCAGTCACTTGTGGCAAAATAAGATTTCTTCCAATGTTAACTTTATTTTCATGAAGAAAGGAGTAAACTTTTTTCAGCTGAAAACATGCCTTTTCCACATGTTAAGGGTTGAAGGACAATTTGCACCTCACTGGGCATTCTGTTTCCGTTAACTTGATGTGATCTCATATGCAACAGCTTTCTAACATTTGTGGTACTTCTTAATGTTATTTATTCCTGCCCAGTATTGTTTTTTTTTTTTTTTTTTAGTGGGATAAAAATAAAATTGTGTGTTTCTTAACTTAGCCCAAATCACTCTTCGTCTATTTCAATGGTTTAAACATATAAGATGTTCACAATTCACATTTCATTGAGATTCTGTGGGGCCACAGAAGGAAAACTTGTCCACCACTGTGCTTAATTTTTATTATTTGTTGGAGTGTCTTATATTAAATACAAACCAGTCTTATCCAATAATGATACGAATATGTTCTAGGAGTTCTACTGKTTTTTTCCTATGTTCTCTTCAGATATTTTTTTTTAAACTCTTGTCAGCAGCTGTGGCCTCTCTTGTATAGTAGGTAGCTCTGAAATCAGTTGGCTCATTTAAAAAAGCAAAACTGTTTTCCATTTATCAATAAAGTTATCTTAGCTGGTATTTCCAGGGTTCCTGTCTGGAACACTGCCAGAGAATTGACAAGAAACACTAGTGAGTTGAAGGGAGGCCCCTGTGGATGTGTCTTGGATTCATTCTCACCCCTCTCGTGTGTATTATGAGCAGATGTGAGATCTTAAAAAAAACTTTGGGTACCAAAAAGTGGCATGAAAGAGCCATGTTTGATTCTTTCTGCAGACATGGAAAAAGGAACAATGAAAATGTGTGATAGTGACAGGATGGATGGGGAGGAAAACATTGTAGTAGTCTGTTTCTGACAGAGTTTTCAAGTCAGAACGATGTTTTTTGTTCGACTTTTCTTCCCTTTCCTCCCCTCCCTTTTTTTTTTCTTTTTTTCCATGGTGCTCAGACTGTGTGAGACAGATGCTCAGCCTCCAGCCACCATCCTCCTGTGCTTTCATGCCTCCAGTTTGATTGAATATGAGCACAGCAATGCTTTTTCTCCTCGAGACAGCCTGACAAACAATCTTTGTGTGAATGGTGCACTTGGTTGCTCTGGTAAACAGAGTTGTCTTTTTATCCACACATCAGGAGAAGTGATGGCTTCCTCACAGTGCACCTGAATTGTACCATATCTCATTCCTCCAGGGAAGCAGAGGCTACTGATGTCATCTGATATTTCTTTTAGCTGATTCAGAAATATTTGCCATCAGGCTAAGGCCAAAAGCTTCTTTGTTGTGGAAAAACTGTGGATAACTGCTCTTATTCAAAGGACTTTTGTAGAATTTACATTGTGGGRCTCTCAGAAAATGTTTCCAACTGAAGTGAGGCATTTTGAGCCACTCAGCTGTGTAGCAGGACAGAGAGGGATGCAAGAGCTCAGACTCCCTTTCCACAACCTTCTCAGCCTGGACTTTGCTGTCTGGGAAGTAGATGATAATTTTTGCAAGCTGGAGGAAGAACTGGATTGTGTTATTGTCTTGGTAACGAATGTGGGGAGTTTTGGGTTTGGAGCTTTTATGGTTTTCATTTTTATGTAATTTTTTTTCCAAAAGCAAAGGTGAAACCTCTTTTTTTTTTTCAGTGTTGTTTTCAGTGCATGAGGAAAAATTCTGWGTGTTATTTTTAAGGCATGAGCATATTGCTAAGAAATACATTGCTGAGAGCAGAAGTCTAGCAAGCCACACAATTGAGATGACAAGCATAACAAAATCAGGGGTGTTGAAAGGACTTTGACAGTTTTCATTAGCAGCGTTGTCTGAGGGAAATGCCTCTTTTGCCTCCTTTTGGCAGCGAGTCAAGGCAGCAGTGTAAGCAGTGTTACCTTGGGCACTGAGCCAAGCAATTTTATGGTAGCATTTTAATGCAAAACACGTTAAAGATTTGACATAAATTAGAGAATATCAGGATACCTCCTATTTTAAATGTCATGTTCCTGACTTAGAACTATTAAAACTAACTTGGAGGGTCACGTGGAAACTTTTTAAACTAGGCARTCTTAGCATCCAAACTCTGCTAGACAGTGTTATTTGTTTTTAAATTGGAGCTTTGATTTCAAAGTGTGGCTTTTTCCTGTGAAATCATCTTTAGCAGTTGCTTGCTGGTTCTGACTTGGTGCAACAATGCAGTTAAAAGCTACAATTACCCAGAGAATCTCACTGAATGGAAGGGAAGAGACTGTGGGAAGGAGCACCGAATCTACTGATAATTTCAGGACACACTTCAGAGGTTTTCATTAATTCCTTCAGTCAGTATCCTTCAAATAAGGCAGCTTAATGGAATTACTGAAGACACTTCTAGTGTATTCACACTAAAAATTGCTATAAATAGAATATCTTAATTTTATCATTTGCCCAGCTCTCAGATATAATTCTTGTGCAACAGAACCTCAGAACTGTGGAAATGTTTGGTCAGTTACTGTGTACGTTCTGGAATACACTTTGGTGATTCAGTGATGACTCTTTCTCTAACCTAAGAGTGTGGAGAAATGCATTTCAACTCGGCATGACTTCCATTTTCATATAACTATTTTGGAAGGGAAAGCATGAACATCATGCAACTGATTTGGTTGCCAAACTCTGTCAAGATGTTGCTGATTTTTCATGGAAATTGGGTGCATTACTTTTTTGCCACTCCTAACATTCTGATTGCAGACCCTGATTATGTAACAGGCATATGTCTTGCTATGCATAAAATTTTTCCCCRTTGGTTGATACCTGACAGGCTTGATAAACTTGTACATATTTTAGAGCTTTCTCTGTGARGCACTTTAGTTTGCACTACAAATGCCTGTCTTATTTTCAGTTGTTTGGATCTCAGGTTTAAATCTGGGTGTGGTATTAAAATATAAATCTGTTGGGTAGAYACTTGAAAACTCTGTCTTCTGCTGGGAATATGTGAATGTGAAGTATAAAATATTAAACTTGATGTACTCTCCCTCTCTCCTGCCCCCACTGTGTACCATACACATGGATGCCAAAGCTTTTTGTCCCCTTTCTTTCAGGAGAAATGAAATGCGCCTAATTCTGTCACCARCCTGAGTTTGCAATAAAATGTCAGATCCTGCCTTTTAAAATCAAGGGTCAGACCATGAAATCTGCATCTTTTGAGGAAAACCGAATACCAGTTAATYAAATGAGAAAGGAAAAGCTTAGCCACTTAAAATTTTGCTTGCTTTTTTGTTGACCACAATTGGCTTTGACAGAACATGATTTGCTCAAGGTGAGTTCTATATTGCAGTGAGCTTCCTGATAASGTTGAAATTTAAATTTGCTTTCCCCTTTTCTCAGTATAAGTAGTCAGGATGTCTTCTGTGAAATGTGGCCTGGAGTAATCTTCCTACTTTGGGTGAAATACAAACAAGASTCTGAACTGCTTGCATCCATATGTCACTATTTTTTGGTGTCATGACTGCAAGAAATTGGCTGTGGATGTCCTGGTGACTTGTGCTGCACTTTTCAGCCTGGTTTTGGCAATACTGGCAATATTTTTCATAGACTTGTTAGGTTTGCAAACTCTGTGGGTGAAAACCACCTCAGTATCTGGTGTCTGATTGATCTTCAGGTGCTTTGGCCAGTAGATACCAATTTATTAATTCCAGGAAGTCTCTCAGAGTGATGTTGTCTTCACAGTTCCTTGGAACCTGMGGGTTCTGATTGGGTCTAGATAACCCCAGAGCACAAACTGTGTTTCACAAGGCATTTGGCCAAAGGCTCTGYTGTGGTACTGCTGTGCTGTTATTTTGTGGAGTTAGTGCAGGCCTGAAGGGAATGAGGGGAAGCTCTTTATGCCACCTTGTCCAGCTGTACTATGAAATGTGAAAGTGCAGGGACTGTATGAAACCCACTAATGGAAAGACTTTGTGTCATTCTTGCATATCTCCCCAGTTTCTTATCTTCAYTGTAGCTCTCATCTGATTTCAAAACTATTTTTGATATGTCAATCTCTATAGCAGAAAATATATACTTTTTTTCACCCTGTTGGTGTGGTAGTGTCAAATGAATCTCCTTCTTAGATAAAAAKCTAAAAATTATGTTAAATTTTCAGCTCCTCAGAAGAGCATTTGGTTACAAATGCTGGCATAAGCTTGTCCTTGCAGCCTTCTGTTCTTACAGATGCTGCTGTAAATTTACCCATTCAGTGAGAGCAGCCATTGTAACAGCAGTCACCACAAAGACAAGCTTGAACAAATGCAACAGAAACTTTGCCTTTGTGTCTTTATGTCTTARTGCCTTTTAAGCAGCCATTCTTTTAGTTAATTACTTGTTTCCTACTTTTTGTGCCCAAGTACTCTTATGTTGTTTTTTTTGCTGTGGAATTTTTTATACTAGTAGTATATCTTTTTTCCCTTGTTCTGTGAAAATGTGTCCCAATATAACTTTTTAACAGCTTATTTTAATGGTTTTGTTGGATTCCCTGATGTGWGGAAATGTAACAATAGATTATTTTTCTGAAGATGATGGTGTTTTTTTTCTTGAAACTGCAGGGCTAATTAAATAAGACYTGATATTAAATGTATCTGACAAGTCCAGGTGATGATGGGAAGTCCTGTGTTCTCATGGCGGAGAGCTAATTATCGGGTTGTGGTTAACAATAGAAAAATAAAGAGAAGCCTGAAGAGGTCATGTGCTGAACTTCTCCTGTGGAATAAAGTGAAATAATGCCAAGAGAGGGGGCTTAGAAGATTTTTTGGGATTGTGCTCAGTTTGGAGTGATCCTACAAGGAAGCTGACTCTTGGCTGTACCCAGTGATATCTAGGATCAGGCTAGATGCTCCCGTAAGAACTTTCTGTTTGAGGTCTGTTCTTTCAGTTTTTTCRTGTCTTCAGCTCTTTTACGTATTTATTGTCAAGCAGAAACAGATCTTTCTGGAACTGTTCTTTAAAAACAAAAGAAAGAAAAGAAAAGAAAACCCCATGCAGTATACAGGAACCACCCCAAATCCCCACAGCTGGAATGCCAGCCATGCTGCATAATGCCAGCAAGTGATCTCCTACAGCACCTTGTGCAAGCTCACTTTTWATTTCAAGGGAGACACTTGATCTGAGTATCCAATGTTCTGGGATCCCTATAGCATTCTACCTGACTAAACCATTTTTTTTCCCAAAGCCCCGATGATAGTAGGTGTTTTTCTTTGCTGGCTGCCTCCCCTCCGTGTAGCCAGTCTTGCTTCATAACATAACATAACATAACATAACCAGGATTGTACCAGAATTTGGCCCTTGAAAGAACTTCTTGGAGTTTTGTGTGTGCATGTTAACATTTCCTCTTTCCCTCCCCTCCCTTTTCAGATGTAATAATCCATATTCTGTATTAAAGGAGCAAGACACAGAAACATGACAAAAGAATCTCATTATTCATTTTTCAGAGGGTGCATGAGAGCTTGGGGTCTATTTTATCATTTTTYCCCTCACATTTTACCTTTCTGCTATAAATATGAAAAGAGTGAGCATAATGGCTCTTTTCCTCAATATTCTTAGCAGTATTGAGTGATTCCTGCCTCACTTACCCTTATTTGGTTATTGTATTTAGAAGAGAGTTTCCTTTATTTATTATATACTCTGCTTGCAARGGTGGCTGCTCTGAATTAAGCATCTTTATATGAGCATCCCATGTGTGGTCTAAAGCAGAGTTTGGATTGTGGTTTGAATGTGAATAGCACCTGCCTGGAGATTTTAAGTTACATGGCTATAGATGCCATGCTAACAGAAGTGTATAGCTAGATTTATTTTTTAATAATAATTTTATCTAAAATTGTATCCTAGATTCCAAGTTCCATACCATGAGTCATTGTKAGCATATATAGTTATTTCGCTAATATTTCTTGGTTGAAAATATTATGACAGGAAATAGCCTATGAAAAGTACAAAACCTCATTTTTCCCTGAAATGTCAGTGTGCCAGGTAATTCTTCATGATCAAATACAAGACGAACAAAGAGACTGAAATATTTTAATCTGAGTGGAAATCATTTGTTATGTAAATKAAGTGGGAAAATTGTGCAGATGTGAGAATAGAAGTTTCACATTCTAAATCCAACTTCTAATGTCATTGCACCAGTTCATCTTTTATTGAAAATTTTAGTGATTTTGTGTTAACTTTAATAACAGAYGTGTAGGAGAATTTTAATGTAATGACTGAAGGTTTTTCACTTCAAAAAATATATATTCAATGTATTGTGCGGAGTTGTTTATTATTTAAAGTAATCAAAGCTCTGCAACACTTTATTGTTTTAATTAACTCAACCTTTCCAACTAGWTTTTTATATAGTAAGCTTTATTTCCTCCTATTTATTTAAAACAAACCATTCAACCACAGCTCCCAAATCAAGAAATSTTTGTAATCTATTTATAAACTTGACTATCAAAGCATAGCAATTTTCTTAAATGTGTGTCTCCCAGTGATATCTCTATTACTCTTTCTGGCTCCCTGTACTGTTTTACATGTCTAACCTGTAGGATTTTGCAGACCATATACAGTGTAATCTGTTTAAAATATAGAATAGATAGGATTTATAAGAATAACYTCACCTCCTATTGTAACTGTACAAGGCTGACAAGTCTGAGGTAATCAGTTAGTAAATATTTATTATTAATGCAATGACAATCTATAAATAGAACTAAAGTAGAAGCTGTGCAAGGTGTACTAGAATTTACCAGTGGTTATTTCAACTGGTTTAGTTGTTCAATTAGTCTACAAATAGATTAACCACAGCAGATTAATCAGTGTTTCGGGCTTGCTATTCCACCTCTCCTGTCCTTATATTTTTCTCTTGTATTCATTTTTTTATTACATTATGCAAAATATTTATCTATATTTGAATACAGATTATAAACCTCTAGAGGTGTTTTTGGGAGATGAAGCTTCAGGGTTTTGAAAGATAGACATTTACATTTAAAGTGCAAATTATTTGGGCTACTGGGTTGTTATGTCTTCAGGGCCATTTCTGCCAGTGTGTCTCTAAATGTGACACATGGGACTGGCTTCTCCAGCCTTAATAAAGATGAAGGTTACCAGAGCATGAAACTTTACAAACAAGTTCTACTGATATATGTTGAAGATTTTGCTCATTTCCATTTTAAGTGGGAACCAGTTTATAGCCTTGTAAAATGGAGGATCCTAATAATTGTTTTTAGCACTAAAATAACTGCTGTGGCTGCAGCTACACAGCACTTCACAAATGCAAAGCAGGAGTTTGCCTGAAACAGCTCTGAGGCTTAACAGCAAAACACAGACATAGTCTTGGAATAGCAAAGAATGATGCAAGGGAACACGAGGTGATGAGGAAAAAGGAAGTATAGAAGGGATTTATTTTCTCTTGATGTGAGAGAGCAGTTATAGAGAAGGAATTGTCATCAACAGCAAAACATGTAAAAATAAGGATGAAACAATCAATGGATCCTCCAGAAAGCAGTCATGGGTTTCTGTTCATAGTTTAGGAAAGTAGAATTCGAGGTGAAAAAACTCTTGAGGATAATGAGGTTAAACCTGGTAAAACTTACATAAAAACATCAATAAAACATGTGAGAGAAAGGTAAGAAATGAGGATACATTTTTCCCTCATCTTAGGGAAAAGGAAGCAAAGACATTTGGTTAAGGCAGACATGTCTGCCAAAGTGAGAAGGAAAACTGAGTGGTATTGAAGCTATAACAACAAATCAGCTTGAACAGTTTGAGCAGTCAGTCTGCAGACTTTCATTTGCATGTTTGATGCATTTTACTTTTTTTTGTGCTATATTGGTAGTATTTCCCTTTTTTTTCCTTAAAGGTAGATGAGAAGCTAGATTCAAGCAAGATTATTGAAACCTGCTTTGACAGTTCACAGTTGGCATGCTTGGCCCTTTAGTGGAGTAAGGAAAGTTAAGAAAGACTGAAGGGAGGTGTTTCTGTTCAAAAAAACATGCAATAATCCCTAAAATCCTGGTAAAATGTATTCAAGACAACAGAGAGAGAGAGAGAGAGAGAGAGAGAGAGAGAGACTGACAGACACATTTGACCCTATGCCTTCAAATATTAAGTGTATCTTGCTCCTTTGTGCATGAGAATTCTGGGATAGAGTTAACAGCAAAAACATTTCCACATTTTCCATCTGTGAAACCTTGCCTAGTTGGATCAAATGAAAAATATGGACCTAAAGTCTTCCAGTGCAGACTGGTAACCAGTCTCCAGCCATGATGTCTGTAAAGGTTTATGGGTATTTGACAGGCTTATGTACGAGTCTTATGATCTCCTTTACATTGTCACCTTCTGAATGTCCTTTTGGATACAGACACGGCCTCAGCTCACACAATGACTTCCACATTGTGAGGCAGAAATGAAATGTCTTGAGGCACTAAGCCTTGGATATTTGATGCAGACTGGGTCACTGAAGGAAAAAGGTGAGCAGAAACTCCTTCCTTTTGTAAGAATACARGGAAGAGATTCCCCTGCTAATATAAATCTCCAAAGGCTGATAAGATTGTCTCTGATATGGATATGTAACTTGAAAGGATATAAGTTATTTCACTGGAACTCTCATCTGGGTCTGACTCGGTCTCAAAAAGTCTTAGATCGGTGTAACAATCACACAAATGCCTGGGATGAATATTCTGGATGAGGTGGTGGGCTGATTTTTTTTTTTTTTTTTTTTTTTTNGTGTGGGAGGGGTTGGTGTTGTGTTTTCTGGGTCTTATGGGATATTTTGTTTGTTTGTTTTTCTGGTAGAATTTGTCTACTTATTTCACTTGTCTGTGTGATTTCTGAAAAGCAGTAGGAAGTGTAGAGCTGCTACAGATGGTTATGCACGTGCTTTCCTCTGCTGAGTAGGCTTTCTGCTCTTGTCCAAACTTTCTCCTGAGCTTTTTCAGGGGGGAAAAAAAAAAGAAAAAACCTCTCCTGATGAGATTTCTATATTTCTCACATCAATAATTCATAATGTTCATTCCCATGCTGCTCTGAAGAAAGGCAAGGAAAAGAGGAAGATTGTAGTAGAGGGAGGTGGAGAAGCAGGTTATTTCAGGCAAAAAGAGCTGAGAGGTAATATAATCTAAAAGTGGATTGTAACTGCTCTCAAACTTGTCTTTATTGCCCTGAAGCCTCTAAATTATCTTTTCAGAAAAGCCTGTTTCTGTAAGGCATGTGCTCTATTCCCTTTCTGGTCAAGAGGTCTCAGAATTTTGTGCTGCAGAATTGGTATCTTGACAATCAATAAACTCACACTAATTCACCTGTGATTTCCCATTTGAAATTATTTACTTACTGGAAGTGTCATGTGGATGACAAAACTGATCTGAAAAGGGAAGAGTTCTGTTTAAAATGCATTTATTTCCATTAGTTCTTTCTGAGAATTTCTTAGACATGAGCTTTTAAGAGTTGTGTGGCGTGCTGCTCCAAGGAGCAAGCTCAAGTGGGAAGGCGCACTCGAAGCTGATGAGTGGGAGGGAAACTTTTCCCTCACTTCTCAGGGAGAACTGTTTGACTGCTGATGTTCCAAGTGATCCTTGCTCCAGGAGGCTTTGATCAGCTGATGCTTGCTTCGCCCTCACTCAAACACATTTTCCTGGGAGAGAGGTGTGTATAATGCATTGCCATGGCAGTGCCACTCACTCATCACAGGCATTCTCAAAATCCTGGCTCCCTTCCCTTTGGCTGCCCCTGCTGCAGGCAGCTCTCTGCACAAACACTTCATGCCAGTTTGAACAGCCTGTCCACCTGCCACTGACTGSTGAAACTGGAATGTAGAACTGTAGTGGTGTAGAGTGGGCTTAGATTTGCTAAGCTATATCCAGGAATRAATACCAGGTAAGGGAAGTGTAGCCTGACCAATATTTATTACTTGAGAAAGCATTTTATGTTGGATTTTTCTCTATAATATTTCAGACTGAAGCCCTGAATGGAGGAGAGCCCTTAGCAAATCCCGTGTAATAAATATTTGCAGATTTTTGTGGCTTCTCAGACTCTGCTTTTATATTGCAACATTGTGATTTTTGTGAATTGTATTTCTGTTCCAAATGCCACAAATGCCCTTGGTTAAGGGCTTGATTTCCACTAAAATATTTGGAGTYAGGTATTAACTCATGCCTAGTGTCTTTCAGGTACCAGTGTTCTTCTCTGAACCTTCTGAAAATCACTTTGTGAATAAATTGAATGTTTTCAYCCAGCTTAGCAAGCTTTTTTTCTTCTTTTATTTTTTTTYCCCCAGAATACTTTAGACTGTGAGACTGAGCTCAAGTGGTCAGAGCATGGTGTTAATAATGCTGAGGTTGTGGGTTCAAGCCCTGTATGGGATATTGACTTGAGGATCCTTACTGGTCCTTTCCAACTCGGGTGTTCACGGAATCACAAAATATTCTTACTTGAAGTTTCTCTGGTTTCTGAGGGTTTCCAAATAATCTCTGCAAAGTTTTAATGTTTCAAAGGAAGGGAACAGCATTTCCCTCCCAACTTTTCACCCTTTCACCCTGTTCTTGCTTCAAGCTCTTTTCTTATTTGTTAAAGATTATCTGCCTCTGTTCCCCTTTAATCACATTTTTTTCTATTTTCCTCAATCAAACTTTTCAAAGTAATCCAAGTGCTGGCAAGTCACCCTTTACCTGTTCTGTAGAAAATTAAAGAAAAAAATATTTTCATTGGTATTCTGGCGTGAAGAATAAAGCACGGAAAATAACTGGTTGGGTTTTGTATACCTAATTTTCTGAATCTGCTATTTCAGACTTGCATTACTCTGACTTATTTGTAAATCAAGACTTATAAACCCAATCCCCTCTTTCCATGTATAAGACAAATCTTGGATTGCAAGAATTTTGCTCAGTGCTGTAACAAGTAGGGAAAAGTCCTTCTGCTGCTTGTGAGCAGTACTGGCTCCATAARCAGGTTTCACCTGTCTGTGGTTTGATAAATGATAATGTTGCTCTGAGCTGGGATCGATTCAGGATAAAGMAAGGCTTGCTCTGGGCATGTCAATACAGTTTAAAATATGACTTGTTTCAGCCAGATAAATGCCAGGCAAGGTACTGCTGACACCTAGTATGTAAATAGCTTTGCTTTTGTACAGAATGTGTCCCCTCCACACTCCTTTCTATGTTTATGTCCCTGGCACCTCCCTGGACTTGTGCATTTGCTGACAATTAGGTTCATTAACATTACCACATGGATCACCCGGTAATCCACCCCTCCGTGTTAATTGCAGGAGCATCTGGCTGC
The DNA here is from genome assembly GCF_030028575.1 of Malurus melanocephalus. Classification (NCBI taxonomy): domain Eukaryota; kingdom Metazoa; phylum Chordata; class Aves; order Passeriformes; family Maluridae; genus Malurus; species Malurus melanocephalus. The sequence continues at coordinate 4,095,546 of NW_026623253.1, forward strand.
TTGGAGGACAGTCTTAAAACAGTTTCTGCCAGTTCAGCTTGATTATAACTTCTTGCCATCCCAATGGAAAACAGTACCAATCATTTTGCACACAAATCCATTTCAAATTTATTTAACATCTGTTCCAACACTCCCAGACCTAAGTATTGAGTTTAAATATAGCAAGGCTTTAAAACTGGGATCTTTATGACTGGTTATATGAGTTTGGGATTTTTAATATATTATTTACATTTTTAAGGAAAACATGAAGGAAAATACTGTTCTGATTTTGATCCACATCTTGTAGAGGATGAGGGGAGCCAACCGTTACTGAACTCACTTCTTTCTCTGTGGAGGATGGTTTTCCTAATGAAGGAGAACTGATTGGGTATTTCTCATTTATCTAATGGGTAGTTTTGATCAATTATGTTGTCTTATTGTCTCCATCTTCCTGTCTTTGAAATGGTGATGCCAAGTGCTTTCTTTGTAGTTTAATCTCATGACCACTGCTGAAATATATCTCAGTGAGGATTTGTGTCTCTGCTGTTTACGTGTGATATATGAAAGTTTTCAGGTGTGTTCCTAATTAGTTGTACTCCTGCACTCCAAATCCATATAGGTACATATTTTTTTTGTCTTTACAGAATTTCATTAGCATCCAGTCTGTTTGCAATCTGCCTTCCTGAATAACAATGGAGAACCAGATATTTTTTTTCCATTGTACCTTGGATTTGAGGGAAATGCTTTTAAAAACAAGCCCAAAATGAGAAAACAAGTTTTAAAATCAATTTTAGATTTGAATCTTGCTCAGTTTAAATCAATTAGTAGTCCAGAAAGAGAAGTACAGAACAGGAAATCAGTTTTGTTGGATATTTTTATGTCTTTGGGCTTCTCTAGGTCTTTTCTTATGGGAGTTGCATGCAACAATAAGGATGCCTCTCCTACATACTTCTAATATATTAGGAACTGGGGTTTATTTCTGTATTACTATTATCATGAAATAAATAACCTCAGTATTAGGGGATGAAGGTCAAAGCCATGCACGTGGTTAAAAATGAAAAGGGAGCAAGCAAGCTGTGTGCATATTTTCTTTTGAAGCTTTAAAAACATGTTCCTGCAGGAAAAGAAATTGAAGATACAACAAAAACACATTCTCCCATTCTGTRTTTTTATAGTTTGTGCTGAGAGGTAGTGTGGTGAAAGCCAACAAGAAAAGTTCATGTAAATATGCCAATACTCATTGAAAAGTCACCATTTCATCATTTCACTAATGGTATACTGGAGAGCACAAAAGCAGTTATATAGCTACTGCTGCTTTTTAAGAAACTGCTGTGTATGCTGAAAGAAGCCCTAATTTGTAGAYTGAAAGCAGAATTTTCCGGTTCTGGACATATTTTATAATCACTTACAATTTTAACAGGGTTAGCCTGGAGAATAAAAATAAGTGTTGATTTCATTTCTTGTGTAATTTCTCTGAAATAAACAGGTGTTTTCCATGTGAAGTCAATGGGAGAGAGGGGAGAAGATACCCCAATCTCTCCTTAAATTGGAATTTTTGTGTATTTCCTATGTTTTTTATTATAGTATGGCTGAATCATTACTAAAAAGACTTCCTTGTAAACCAGTCAATGGGCAGTAGGAAAACGCTGGGCAGCGTGAAAAAGCAAGCTACTAAAATAATCTGACATTGCATTTAAGGAGACAGAATTGGAGCTTTTTATAATGAATCTTCAGGAATGTGTTCTATTCAACTTATTAAAGAACATCAGAACTTTTAAAGAAATGTAAGTATGTTGTTAGATTTGGGGATTTCACACAGAATTACAAGAAAGTGCAGTGGCCAGTGGTTGAGTTTACGTTAAAAAACCTTGAAATTAAAATGAAGAATCCTGCAACTGAGCTTAATTAAGCTCAAAACTACTTATTGCATGCATAGGTTGTAAGATTAAGACCTCTGTTGGAATGCTGAAAGTGTCATCAGCAATTAAAAAAMCCGAATCTTTAAGTATAACCTATTTACGAGATGAAGAGAGTGTTTCTTTATGGCTATCAAATGGTGGCCCAGTGAGATTGATCACAGTGACCAGCAGACCTTTGGAAACTTTTCAAGGTAAACAAATACTGCCTCATTTTATTTTATACAATAGCATCCTTAAATTAAGTCTTCCATATCTCTTGGAAATGTCATACTTTTTAATGCTTTTTCTTTGAAGTATTCCTTTGTATCCAGTTTGCTTTTATATAATCTTTTTAGAATTTTTTTTGGTAAATATTTTAGTAAGAATTTCTCTCTCTGGTGCCATATCAGACAGCTTGCTGTGGAACTCAACCACGTATTCTAAATTTGCTATATGCAATAAAATATTTAAAAACTGGGTGGAAGAGGAAGTAAGTTACCCTAAATATAAATCTGAAAATAAGTAGCTTTTATTTTTTTCTGCCTACCCATAATGCTAAAAGTATCAAGAGCATAAAGGCCTGCTGAAAATATGCAAATTCATGTGGTTATATGCATTATGATATGCATATGCTTCTCCTCACCATTACATTTTTCTTTCCACCTTTATGTGAACTCTTGACCATAGTTCTGAAGGACTTGTGAATTAATAAAACTTTTTGTTAAAGTACCTGAAAGTTAAGACGTTTTTTGAGCTCTCAAACTGTGAAAAGCAGTRCTTATAAAAGTTTCTGCTGTTCAGAATGGACTCTTTTCCCCTTTGGATTTTTTTTGCCTCTGGACAGGTTAAAGTATTAAGGCCTAAAAATGAACCTTCTTTCAAAGCAAGCAAGTATTATTGAATGCTTCCAGTGCATAAGATAAAATTATTCTCTAGATTTTGTCAATTGAGATTTCCTCAAGCCCCTTTTCAAAAAAAGAAAAGTATATGTGCTTCTTAGACTCTATTGCAGGCTGACCAAACAAAAAAATCTGTGTATAATAAACGTGGAGCAGAAATATGTGAAGGAAAAATACCAGATAAAGAAACATGAAAGGTCTTTTTTTTCATTTGTTGTTGCAGTTGGTGACTTGAATTTGATAAAAATAATAAAAGTTAACAAAATATTAAATTTAATTAATAATGGGTTTAATAAAAATAGGTTGACTTAATTTACGGTGAGTAACACTTGTTGAAGAATGGGAAYCTGTACAATTGGTAGTAATCAGGAGTGACTGCCTAAGCTTTAAACTTGCTCTCTGTCACACACATCTTTATTTTTTTGGCATGCACTAGATGAAAAATATTTTCAAAGCTATTTTGTCAGCAGCAAATTTTTTTTATAATGAGGCACTTGTAAAATAGTGTAGCAGGAACTGAAGATCACAGTGCTATGAGAATGTGTAGATATGGGGAAAAACCCCCTATAATTTCATTACTTTTTTTGGTTGCAGTACATAGTATCTGGTTATTTTTTTTRCTTCCTCTTCCTTTGCATTATTTTCATTATTAATGTAAACCTGTCTGTCTATTCAGATGTCATTAATTAAGATTTTGCTGTAGAGTATATCTTGATAGGTTTAATTTTTGTTTCACATTAAAGATCACTTTTTCCTTCTTTTAGCAATGTGGTTTCTCTTTTGTTTTTCCTTCAGTTCAGTAGGTGAGTTTGTTAACCATGAAGTTAATTTAGCTGTGTAAGCAGTACTACACTATTTTCCTGAAGTGCAGGTCAGAAGTAAGGTTGCTAGCTGCAACTAATAGGGCCACAAACCCTAAATGCTCTGCTTAAGTCAGCAAAAAGTTTTTAGATACATCAACTAATAAGCTCTTGTTGAGTTAGTATGTCAGAGATTGGCTTGGAAGCCACCTCAAAGCTCATCCAGTTCCAATTCCCCTCCGGTGKCAGGGACTCCTTCCACTAAACCAGGTTGCTCTGATCCCCATCCAATCTGGCCTGGAACACTGCCAGGGATGGGGCATCCACAGCTTCTCTTGGAGGACCTTTTCCAGAGCTTCACCACCTTCACAGGGAAGAATTTCTTCCTAATATCTAAGCTAAGCCTGACCTCCTTCAGCTGAAGCCATTTCCCCCTTATTCTGTCACTACATTCCTGTGTGAATGGACAGGTGCAGGTAACCAGGGTGATGATCAAAGCACAGCTGAAATGCAAAGAGGAGATTCATTTCATTACCTCTCTARCAATGCTGGGCAGCAGAGACTCACAGGGATGGGGACTCAGGCTCTGTTAGGCTCAGCTCATCCAAGGGCCACTGYCTGCCCCAATATTCAAGGAGCTTTGTTCATACACAGTTTATCACAAGGTTGTGCCTTTCCCATTACTCTCTCCCAGCAGAAGACTCGAGCTCGAGTTTCAGAATGTGTTATCTCCACACAGGAACTGGTCCTCTCAAAACAGGCAGAGGATGCACAATAACAGGTATGAATGAATGAAGGTTTCCCACAGCAACACTGCTAGCATTCTCAGCTGCAGAGTCCTGTCCCCAGCAGCTGAACTGTGCTGATCCTGGTTCATCACCTCTGTTCCAGCCAGCTCCACTTAYATCAGCTTTCTGTTCCTTGCATAAGATCAATGAATATTCCTGCTGCAAAGAGAAGTGCCACTGAAATATCTGTAAATTGACAAGGAGTCTGAATGCAGCAGTGAAAACTGTCAGGCAGGGTGAAGAGAGATGTTCACACTCCTCCTAGACAGGAGCAAAGTGGCAAAGAATTCTTGGAAAATTATTTTTCTTCTCTGTGGTAAGAGCCAGAAGTGATCATCTTTAAATCACTGGTATTAAGTTAGTAAAAAGGAATAGAAATCATCCTTCCTCAGGTTCATCGCTACTGCATATCCGCCTCATATTTGCTTATCATGAACAATCAAGCATTAAAGATTATCTAAGAGTAAATCAGAAGTTGTATGGCTAAAGAGAATGACATAGGGTGAAAATGTTTCAGTGCTTCTCTTTGCTCTAAACTGATACCTTTGTTTCCCCCCTCATCTTTATTAGACACGCATTTCACAAAATTCTGGGAAAAAGTGTAAGATTAGGAAAATAAATCTATGCTCAATTTGGTAGYTATATCTTGTTGCTGCCTTGAAAATTTTGCTGAGATGATTTTTTTCCCCCAGTTGGCACATTGAACAATACTGGCCTAGGTAGTTTCATAGGATATTTCATATCATATTTTAACCCTCTTATGTGACATCTTTTGTGGTAATTGGTATCACTTTCCATCACCATCTACCCCTTATTGTAGCATGATCTTCTCTTGCCAGGTTCCCTGAGATTTCTGTGTGGTGCTGGGATAAATCTAAAATCTAGATGAATTATGTTCACACTGTCTGCCTACATTGCCCTATCATCCACTGTGGTGTACAAATCTTTCAGGGTAGATTGTGCCAATATCTGTTTCTCAGATTTTTTTTTAAATTATTTTTKTCCTGTGTCTCAGTAAGTATTATCTATAATACTTAGAAATACACTTCTTTTTTATTTTTGTGCTTACTTAGTATTGTGCCTATATTGCAAAGCAAGTTCAGAGGTTGAAATCCATTTCTGAATTTTCCTAGACATGAACATTAAGACAGAGATTTTGGAGCTRCCTAAGGGATCCTCACGCCAGTGTCTCACTAAACTGAGAAGGAACAAAATATCTGATTCCTTAACATCATTGGTTTGTAGAAAACTTAATAATTTGCCTAATAGCAAAACCATTGAACTTCTCATTAAATTAAATTTGTGTCAGCACAAAAGGCTTAGAGTTTTCTGCAGACAAAATGCCGTATGCTGAAAAATACAAAGTTCATCTTAAAGGTCTTGTTTCTATTTTGCCTTCAGATCAACTGGAATTCTGTTTTGCAAATGTTAGCACATTAGAAGTCATTCCCCTGTTTGCTTTTTTCTCTTCTTTGTTCTTGAGGTTCCTGTTTCTTCTTCCAAAAGTGGCAGGTATCACCTTGGAGTAGCAGCAGCTGCTGTGGTGGGGACAGCATCTGTAGGGAGAAGATTAAAAGCACTAAGATGTGTGTTCAGCAACTTCTGTAAATGTCAGAGATTTAAATTTGTTTCTGCATGTAAATCACAATCTTCAAACCTGAAAGACTCCAGGGGGACTGGGACTCTGCCTTGGGATGTGATGGAGAACTGAAGAAAATCTGGACTTTGATGCAGAACYTTTTTCAAGCTCTGCCTGGGGAAGGAGCTGTTCAAGGTAGAAAACCTACAAACCTACTCAGTGTCTCAAACCTATAGAAAGGATCACCTTGATTAACAGCTATTTTTAAGATTATCTTTTAAGATAATGCAAACCACTCTGGTGAACTGGTGACGAGTCTTCTAAAATCTGTTTTACAAAGTGTTTGTGTGGGTTGACGTTTCATTTTTGCCACAGTTCTGGATGTACAATACAGTTCTAGAAACATAGGAAACACACAAAGGACCCAATCCATCCTCTGTTTCCACCAGAGGACAGATTTTTTTTCTGAATGAAAGTAACACAAAGCATTCAAAGCAAAATTATAACCTTAAGGATGGGTCTAGAAAAATCAAATATGCATTAAATATGAAATATGTTTATACATGGAATAAGTAAAAAATAATTACCTTACCGTGTTTCAGTACTTCATCTGTGCAGGTTCCTGTGTAGCATTGTGCAAAGAAAATATTTTTTCTAGTTTTAAGACAGGTCCCTGGGTTTTTCTTGTCTGTGAACAGGCATTTGATTGTACACTATAAGATATCTTTTTGCAAACACTAATAATTTTTAATGAGTATTTATGGATGTTTATATTTACAAAAAACATTCAATATGCAAACTATATCCCTTTAAAATGTTCTGTAAACTAGGTAAGGCTTAATGGATCAAGCCCAAGTCTTTTGAGTCCTGATGTGTCATCAAAAGTTGATAAACCTTCTTAATCCTCAGAAGTGTTGTCCCCTATTTCCAAATAATTTTGTGAGCTGAGATTTATTCATGTGGATCTTGTGCACATCTTGGGACTCTGAAAGAAGCCCAGAACATTACTGGTAAAAGTCAGTGAGTTTTTAATGATTAATAGCAACTCAAATGAAGGACATGTGACAAGGTGTACCCTTAACACTTTGGGTTGTTTACTAATGACACCAGTAAATAGAGAATAATCCATGATTAAAAAATATTTTTGATAGGCGCTGATTATTAGAAGCATTTCGTCAGGCTTGAAACAAATTTAGATTCTGGCTGTCTTCTCTACTACAGCACCAGAATTTATATCTAAAGAAGACAGAATAGAGCAAATGGAGCCCATTGCTGCTACAATAGATCATCTTATGTATTTTTCATTTAATTCTATTCACTATCCCAATTAGGGAACAGAAAAAAGCATTTCAAATGGAACTTGTTTTGCTATTCCAGCCTTGCTCTTCTGAAATTTGAAAACAATACAGCCTGCGAAGACCAGTGGTTCATTTACAATTCTATTAAATTAGTCTTTGTATGTTTGTATGCATACAATAACACAATAGCTGTGTGTTATTAATGAATACAGTGAAGCTGCTTTTTAATATGTACTTTATCTTCTTTTCTCCCCCCTTCTTTTTTTTTTAATTCTAGTTAACAGTAAACATTTATTTCCATGGGGATAAAAAAAGGAAAAAGCTCACATTCCCTCTAATTGTAGTTTTCCAAATGTTTGCTGTAGTCCTTCCCCAGTCACTGGGCAAATATTATTGAGATAAAGTATTGTTCCGTATCTAAATATAACCAGATTTTTTTTTTTTTTTGTTTAAGAGCATATGAAAATATTGACAATACTTTTAACTTCAGAAATAAATTATCATTTTCTTCCAACTTCAGAAATGGAATCATATGGAACTAAATATTAAATAAATATTTTGAAAGTACAAGGTCTTTATTTCTGCCTGAAACTGTACTCTTTCTCCAAATACTGGATCTGACAGTATGTTTTGCTTGTTATTCATTTCATAAAAGAGAAAAAAAGTGCAGTGTGTTTTTACTTTGTTTGGATTGGGTAGGAGTAAARGTTTAAATGGCCTGGTTCTATCATTTCCCTTTTCTCATACTATGAGAGTAAATGTTGCATAAAAATTTTAAATAGGTAAAATTAAAGGGTAGATTTTACTTTTCCTAGATATCCTGGATTTTTTAATTTATTTAATTCCTACTTTAGGTTGTTTTTCCTGATGTGCAGAACATAGAAAACAGAGGCAGGTACCAGAGTGTTTCAAGGAAGGTCTTTGCAGCTACCACATGCAGCATCAAGCTGTTCCAAACCCATTCAAAGAGGTTTTGTCTTGTTTGTACTCACTGCAGAATTAGACCTGCTTATTAAACAGATTCATGATTCRAGGCTTCAAGGCTCTCTGGGAGCTTCAGGAGCCAAGCTCTGTTCTCTGCTATTTCGGATACAATAAAAAAAGCATTCTTTTCTTCTGATTCATGGGCTGGTAGGTTTTGCTATAAATGGTGTAACTGTGTGTCTGCTTTTGWATTCTTCTCCTAGAGGAAGGATAATGCTGACAGTAACTACCATATCCAGATTTCTTTTCTTCTTTTCAAAGGGCCGTGTTCACTGTCAGTATTTCTGCAGCAATTTATTTCCAGCATTTCCCTTTATTTATTTTTATGCTGTAACTGCACACAGTTGTCTGAGAAAACTTATTTCAAACAAAAAAAAATTGCTTTCAGAAAGCTAACAAGAAATYTTATGCCATTCAAAACAGGTTGGCACAACAATATGTGACTGGCAGCTAGGCCACTAATGACAGTATGGTGATTCAAAGCTCTAATAGTTTTAAATKGTCTGAAAAGAGTAAGCTTGGATTTGGAGGATTTGCTATGTGTTTGAAGAAAAAAAGAAGGTAGGAAAACCTATGGTAATCTATTTCAATTAAAAGCTTGGAGTAGGGTGGTGGTTGTGATCGGGTCATGGAAGGTTTACTGCAGATRAATAACTTGCTGAAAGGATTGTATCTTCCTTTTTTAAAGGAATGGGTTTGTGTGGGAAAGGCAATTCAAGGCAAGTGTATTAAACWCTCAGATAAAGGAGCCTGGTTAATTCACCCTCAGAATTGCAGAATTCAGAAACAGCCTTCTTTGTTATTGTAGCAATGTCCAGTCTCTCTGATTTTGGGCTGTAAGTAGGACATTAGGATCTAAAAGTTTCAATTAGTTGAAGTCTATTGAATCTGAGGCACATATTGCAGGTAAAATTCCTTTGCATGGCATAATGTTTTATTTTTGCTTTTTCATTTGTTATTTTTCTTATCGACTTTACATTTTCTTTTGTACAGCAATGTTTGGTTAGATGGGKTGAGTTTCTGTAAGATTATTGGCAATGCTGTCAGGTTTTTAGGCATCCTCTATTCAAGGTATTAAAGCAAGACTTTTTTTTTTAGGGCAAGACAGCTTTGGAGGACACCATTGAGTTTATAAGGATGGTTATCTTTTGCAGGGATTTAATGGAATAATTATTAAATATCCAGAGGAAGACTGTGTGAGGTAGAAAACCCTTGATTCCATTGCAGGAAACCCTTTAGCTTTCATCATACTCAGCATAAATAATAATTAAAAGGTATTATGCTTTCCACTTGGCAACCATTGCCTAATAAATCCAAAATTTCTCTTACAGCAAAGAAACTCAATTGTTGGATGTTGCTGTCTTCAAATGGAAAGCAAGTAACAAACTCATTGTTCATTTCSCAGAAGGTGTACTCTGCGTCTATAAAGCATAGTTTTTATAGCAAGGACAACAATTTTATTACTGAGTTTTTTTTCAGAATTGCTAAAATTCAAATGACTTAAGCTATGAATTTTTCAATTATTTAATTTACTGTATTTAAACAAATTGAATCTGAGTGTTGTGAAAGAAACATTAGGCTCTCACCTCCCTGCTGCATGGTCTTCAGTCAAAACCAAATGTAGAGGTTTGGCCACAGATTCATTGTGATTGAACTCAGTATTTTAAAAGTATGGCTCTGCTTGTGGTCAGTATTATTCCATAAGCATGTAGCTGATAATGTAATGGATAGTTATTATTTTTTTAATAATTCTTGAGATATCTTGAGTCAGATGGAGTGAGAAGAGAGGAGCTGGACCCTCAAGATGATAGTATTTGTGTGTAAAAGGAAATGGTCCTATTGTGTAATATTTTTGGCTTTTTGTGTTTTTCTCCTGTGTTTGGCAGTATGGCAGAACATTGTATTTTCATGAGCTTGGTAGGGGTACCTTGTATTCCCCTGCTTCTTTTTTATTTTTCTGYCTTTTTCAACTTTTATCTGTGGGCACAATGAGGGTAGAAAAGAAATGTGTCTGAGGGATAGCACTGACATCAAGACCCCATTTACCCTTGCCAGTGAACAGCGCAGGCACACCATAATTGAATCTTCTTTTAGAAATGAAATTGTCAGCAAATAGAACATGCTGCACTTCTTTKTATAGTGTTCCCCAAGATTCAGGTGTGAAAAAAAAAAAAAGAAAAATACAGAAGTTGTAGGTAATGGGTAATGCAACATGTTGGAAAGGTGAAGTATTGTCACTAGGTCTGTGCTCAGATATGCATGTGCAAGTCCCATTGGATTTTAACAAATTAATCCAAAGGCACAAATCAGCTTTAGGAAAAAAATTTATTTCGGTTTGGAAGGCAGTTAGATTTTTTGTGATTTTTAGCCTACAGAAAACCCTAAGGCTTTTGCCTGTCTACTGTGCTGTATAACMTAGAGTAACAAAGAGACAAATTTGTGTTGCCACGACATTCCTTCCTACTTAGCAGATGGAAGGGGTGAAAAGGGAAATTGGARGTCTATAAAGGATGACCAGAATCTCTAAGATTACCTTTGTCAGTTGTCTGGGAGGATCAAACAAACAGAAATGTCACAAATCCTTCAGGCTCACATTAGTAAAACAGCCAGTCAAGTTTGCTGCATAATTATTTTGAAAGCATTTTGATCTGTGATGGAAGAAATAGTACCTGCTCTGAGAATGTCTTGTGTCAGACATTGGTATAAGTGTGTCTAAGCAAGAGGCTCTGTCAGTATGGAGCATATACTCAGGTATTGAGGGTGTTTAATTAGGGATATGCTTGGATTTCAATGCTTGTGAATGCCACATTCAGATTTTGCTCTGCATGTGTGTGCATGTTGCAACAKGAAGGACTTCAACTTCAGTGTAGAATTATGAGGGCCTTGAAATTGTAGTATAAAGCTTTTACTAGCATGTGTTTGACATAATTGTACTTCTTATTACTTGAAAACTTGATTGCAACCAGTCTTTCCTCTTTGCCACACCACTGTGTGTGGAGARAAAGCAAAGGGTAAAGATTAGAGGAACTCCACTTTAGAGCTGCCTCAGAATGAGTTTGGTATCATTCTGCCATTTTAAACTGCGTGATTTTTCAATTTCTGGAAATCCAGCTGTCACCACAATGACCCAAACACCCCCATGGCTCTGGGCAAGCTGAATTTTGTCTTTCCTCTGTAAAAAAAAAAAAAAAAAAAAAAAAAAAAAAAAAAAAAAAGATGATATTAAACTTAAAGTGTTTTGAATTGTTCAGATGGGAAAAGACATAGTGAGCTAAACACAGTAACTATTTCTGATCCTTTAGACTGCTATACATTATTTTAAATAGTTTAAATATAAAATGTAAAGCAGTGTCGGATTTGAGACAGGCGGTGCTGAGGAGTGAGAAAAGGAGAGAGGAAATARTGCTGCTCTTATCCACCCCTCCCTGGGTACGTGAACAATGTCTACTCTGTTTCATAATCTGGAATTTATACCRTGCTTAAATGTGCTTAGTACAGTGCTGGTGCAGAGATGGGCTGTGTATTGCTGGCACCTCATAAAGGAATGCTGTGAATGGCATTCACAACTGGTGTGATATTCTTTAACTGTAGTAAATCATCCTAACCATGATGCCAGGATTTTTATCCTTTAGGATAACTGCTGTACTTGCATGAAATCTTTGGCTTGTTAAATTCAATTATCTTTTGMGTCCAAAGATACAATATAAGCAATGGTTTTACCTTTGTGCAGCTGAAGGTAACCTTTAAAGTTATTCAAATCTTGTGCAGAGATCATTTCATGCTCTGCTGAAAAGCTGTGAAACAAAGGGGCTGCTTAGCTGCACAGAAACCCATTCTGATCTGCATGGGAAGTTTGGGTTTACAAATTGTAATTACCTGAAGTTGAATCTGGCCAAGACACTGAGATTAACAATCTTGCACTTATAAGGAGAGCCATGGGAACTTTTAACAGCATCCATRGGTGGCTGGGATCTTGGTTTTACAGCTTGTGTTTATCCAGAGAGAGATATTATGTCCCCACTGACACAACAGCAACTGGACACCCGCAGCAGCCCCCAGGCCCCTCTGTCTCCTGTGCTTGGCTCACCATTGTAGAACACAGGAGGAGTGGTATTTGTGCACCCTGAAAATTAGACTGTGCTGGCTGAACATGAATCTTGACTCACACAGCTGTGCTGAAAAAAMCAAAATAAAGGGACAATTGTGCCAGTGAAACTGGACTCTTGTCACTATAGCTTTTTTTCCATGAAAACAGCTTTTTTTGAAAGAGGAGGTGAGCTTGGGGCTCATACCATGATGCAGAATTTGGCCTTGCTGGCAGGGTTGTGTCTGCACTAAGCAGGTGAGGAGGTACACCAGTGCACAGATCGCTTTCTGCTTTCTCTGCAGGGCATTGTCATTTTCTCAATATGCTGGTGCAAATGCTGCTTCATTGCACTTGGTCAGCATGAGCTGCATGTAGCAAAACCCGGCCTTTTTGAGGTGTTTAAGTAGTCTGTTCCATTCCAGCTGGAAAAAAAAATTGTGAGGGTCTCACAGGCAGCTCCGTCTGCAGGTCAGGTGGGAGGGAGGGAGGGCAGTGATGAGCAGCAAGGAGTGCTCCTTTGTAGGCAGTGCATTTCTGGTGTGAGCATAATAATMTCTCAGGATGCTACCTATATGTTGTTTCAACACTTAACCTGGCTAATTTGCCTGGTTAATTGCCAGTTTGATTTGGTAGGAGGTGTTTTGGGAGCTGAATCTGAGTGGACTTTGGGAGCTGCCCGGGGACGTGTTGGAGTCAGTGTCCCTGAAGATGTAGGCACAGCTCTCAGGGACATGGCTTAGAGGTGGATTTGGCAGTGCTGGGTWRGTGGTTGGACCTGGTGATTTTAGGGGTCTTTTTACAACCTAAACAATCCTATGRTTCTTATATTCAGGCATCCTAATTCAGCAGCTAATCATCTGGGTCAATGATGATTCAAAATAAACACAGTATGAAAACAAAGAGGGTTTAGTGTATTGAACTTTAACATCCAGTAGAGTTTTTACATGCTTTGCTAAATTGAAATTTCATATACAGAGAATACCTGCAGTACCACAGTGGCTTCTGAATCCYGTGCTTTTGTGATAACTTCCTTTGTAGAGGAGAAAATAAAATGTAAACTTAATTGCTTAAACTCTGAAAAATGCTTTTATTTGAACTCAATGAAGCACAAAGATGAATAGTTTATTACTAAAGGGAATTTAGCTCTATTTACAACTGCTTGTACTGTGAAATTGGTTATTTGTGATCTCTAAAGACTTGCTTTCTTTTGAGGGATATTCCACTGTAGCTCAGACTACAGAGGAAAGCCAGACTCTAAGAAAATTACAGACTCTAGGACAGCCTGTTTCAGTTTTTATGGAAAGTAAATATGGAACCTTACTAATGTTAGGATTCAAAGCAGGGAACTTGTTAAAAATCACTGAAATGTAAACTAACCAACATGGATGGGTTTAAAAGCAATTATTCTGAAATACTAGATAAATGTTGTTCTGTTGGTGCCTGCTACCTCATTTGCATCAYCATCACTGCTAGATCAGCTTTGAAAAACAATCCTGAATACAGCTATAACAAAATCAGTTCTGTGTGATGGACAAATGCATCCCACACAAAGTTCTTCAYGTATTTGTGAAACTTGTGATCACTCTCTGGTGACCTCCTGCACAACAGAAATGTAGGCCAGTAATTTAGCACATGCACATGGATTTCTCAGCTGTTCYGGAAGTTCCCAGCTAAGCTGGCCAACTAAAATTAGAGTTCTTCCTTGTGTAGCAGGATAAACCAAGATTTTTAGGTCTACCAGCATTTTCTGGGTCATCTTGACACACAGAAGGATTGTGTCCACCCTGTGCAGCTTTGCTCCAGAGCAACTTGCACACTGACCTGAATTCAGGGAAGAGCAGGGGGCCCATCACTGGAACAGTGAGATTCTCTTACTCAAAGAGACAGAAAGGGCCTSATCTGTTCAGCTTTGGCAAGAACTGAAAAGAATCATCTTTGCAATGTTTTTTCCCATAGAGCTGTGTGGATGTGGGGATATTGGAGGAGGTAAGAAAGCTGACACTTCTCAAATAGCATTTGATAGCTTGATAAGTGGGATTATATAAAGAGGGTAAACCCACCAAAATAGCAGAGCAGGGAGACTGCTGATGCAGGAGGCACATTCTAGGTCTCTGTTCTTGTGAACAGGTTGTCTTTAACAAATAGTTCWACTCTGTTAGGAAAAATACTGAAGGGCTACTTAAAAAAAATTTTTGACATGATACATTTGGGTTTTGAAGTGCAGCTCAGAAGGCACAGAATAAGTGATGAGGATTTCTGGTTAGATTTTAAAATATGACTGGAACCAACTGTGATATGCAGGGCAATGAAAATGAATAGTTTTCACTAATTACTTGCACATAGTAAGTCAAACTAAAAGCACGGTTTCTAGTGTACACACCCTGTTAGCTCCTAGTTTCAATAGTGCACAATACTTGCTAAATTAACTGGAAACACCCATGCTTTAGATGTACAGATAACCTGAATGTCATACACATAGTCAAAGGACCTGGTTTTCAGTGAAAGAAGAAGGTGTTATGTTTAGTCACATTTCCATGAAAGACTGGTACAGTAGGTTTCATGCAAGATGAGCAGCTTCTTAGATCACGCCAATGACACCATTTTGGTACAAAATAATTTTAAAATGCTTTAAACCACCCATCTAATGTATTTTAAGGACATCCAGTTATCAATATTGCCAGTTTATTAAATTTAATTTAAATTAAAAAAAATACCCAAAAATGTTGACATCTGAAACATGTTTTCGAAGACCCAGAGGACCACATGTTTCTTGAAGAACTTATGCTTTTGGGGTGTGTTTTCCTTCTGCATCTCAGTTTTGGCAAACAAATCCCTTGTTTAAGATCTGAGGAGATGGATCATGGATGGAACACTATTCTGACTGGTTTGGTCTTAGCCCTGAGCATCTACTCGGAGTTTTGGCTCAGAGATTGTGCAAAGCATGTGTCACATCTGTCTGTGGTAGAGTAAGTATACACATTACCAGTACATCTGTATTACTTGGTACTCGTGATCCTCCTGCTCTCAGCCATGGAGTTGGAATTTTAAACCCAATATTTTAACCAAGTCATATACAACATTTATAGGGAAGGATGAAGCAATTGGAATTGGCATCTGAGGCATTGTTTGGTGAAGTGTTTAAACTGCCATATTCATTTTGCTTAGAGCTCTGATAAGGAATGTTTTTGCCAATTCATTTTTCTTGCAATAGGAGTTATGCCTTAGAAAAGTGTTTAATATTCCTATCTTGTCTAATAGGAATCAAAGTATTTAGAAGGAAATATGAGGCTGTTTGCCAAATGAAAATGCCAAAGAAATTCTAAGTTTGCAAGTGGTATTTCARAAGTCACATTTCTGTACACTCAAAGTTTAAGCTTTGGTATTTCTGCTGGGGAACTGCCAGAAAACAAGTACAAAAAAAATCAAATACTAATCACAGAAATTACATGAACCTTTCCATCAGGACAACAGAGCTCCAGTTCTTGTGAAGGATACTTTATGACAGGATAGCACTCTAAGATGATATAGGACTGCAGAAAAAAAGAAAATTGACAGCATGTGACTTCTCATTCATACACATGTGAAAATGAAATAATTTATTGAACACAACTGCGTCTTTYTCTTGGACCTAGGGGTATCCAATATGTTCATTAATTTCAGGTGAAATTTTGTTGACTAAAATTTACTTCTGCCTTCAGGAGGATGAGAGAGCATAAGAAAGTTTGCAGATATAATTTAGAGCTCAGGTGATCTTGACATAAAAGAGATGTGGACTTTGAAAGCGAGATTTTGCTTAGATATAAGTGCTGATGGGCACAAATACAGGTTGAGAAACAGACTTTGTTCCAATTCTCTGTGCTRTATCGTGAAATGCTGGATTTGTCTTATCAAGGTTTTCTTTTGTATTCTGAATAGTTCATGAAACAGTAGAAAAGAAGGAGAGAACTTGGATTTTGGTGAATCTAATAGTCTATGAAAAAAAATTAAATCAATGAGTGGATTTAAAAAAACTCAACAAAACACCACCTTAAGCAGAAAAATAGAGAAAATTGATTGGGAAAATTATTTGTTTTGAATTATTCACTCTAGCTTGATTTCTAAGTTTTGCTTATTATTGATGCTTAAATAGAATAATGGAGCAATATGCAAATTTAATTGTTTTTATTATCACTCTGAACACAGGTRTTCTCTTGTTGCTTTAAAAATGTGCATCTTTAGAGGTTCTTTTGAACAGTCAGTTTACATATTGATAGCTGATAATTTTGTGCTGAAATCCATGCAGTCTCATTCTGTGAATATTGGAAAAGTAAGGGCAAGTAAACATGATTAACTGCAGGCTGTGATGCTAAACATATTCCATTATTCAAGCAAATGTTTCTCTCTCTTTCAGCTAATGAGAAATTTATGGATTAGCCTTTTCCTCCTTCCCTGGTGGTTATTCCCTCCTATTGTTAAGAATCTAGGGGATAATATAATGAGATGCTCCCTTGGTTACTATCAATAAGACTTCTATTTTTATTTTTTTTTTTGTTAGGGAGAAGCAGCCCAATTCATCCCATGTGCAACATCAATCAAAATCAATAATATAACAGTAATGAATGAAGCAAACTGCCTACACCAGTGCAAAATGTCTGTCTGATAATTTTGCTTGMAAACATGTTTTAATTTTCAAACTCCTTTTTTTAAGACATTAAATCTCGCAATATTTATCCAGAAGCTCAGGCTGGAAAAATGGCCATTCTATTGAAAATATGTGTCAGCGTATTCATGTCACACACACCTTGCTGACCTCAAGAAGRGGCAGGGCTCAGTTCATGGGTGTAGATTGTTAAGGGCTGAAGAGTGAGACATTCCCAGAGATGAGCAGCTGAACCTCTCAAAGCCAAGCACCTCTTTGGAAAACAAACATCTCCATTAAAGCCTGATTTCATAAGAAAGATTTTATTTTAAAGCCTTTTTCTCATTTTCTTTCTTGGAATTTCATTTTAACACATGGCTTATAATAAAAAAAATACTAGAACTGTGCACTCTTTCTATTGATATGAAACAAATCTATCATGATCTTATTGCTCATTTTTAATTAAAATTTTCTATTCTGTAAAGCTTGAGTCTTATGTTGACTGGCAATCATTCAGGCTCTTAGAACAGAAGATCTTAGCACAGCTTCATAGAAAATTCAGTGAGAACCTCCTGCAGGAGTTSCTTTTCCCACAATGAGATTTCAGTAAATTACTCCATCCCTTTCAAGAGYAATTGCAATAAATCTGGTATAACCAGCAAACATGAAATATGTCAGTGCATCACAGTTCATTACAATAGAATCTCTATTGTGGACTAATAATAAATAGTAATGCTCAGATAATGGYCAAGAAAGTGTAACATCTGAGCATTGAAGGAACATAAATAAGGATCTGAATTCATTGGATTGTGTTGGGAAGAGAATAAATGGATACCCTGTGGACTTCTATCAAAGTGATGGATGAAGAGTTTTCTTTTTTGACTAGTGAAAATACAAAGAAATAAAAAATGTATGCAATGCCCAGACTTCCAATAGTCTCCCTGAGCTTGCAGCAGCTCTCCCCTTCTATGGATGATTGAGGATGGTGAGCCTGGAACGTGAAGGACAGCTGCTCTGCCAGGAATATTTGAGATCATAATCCAAGCTCTAGCAGTACCTTGGGCATTTAAGGGGGAATGGTCAAAGAATTCTGCTGTGGGTTTTGTTTTGCTTTTCTTCTCAGTGTTTGTAAAAAATCATGATTTCTGGAAACCATGAGTGCATTTCTTTTTGTTCTCAGTTTGTCCTCATTTAGAAAGTGTTGATTCCTTCCCTTCATTTCTCTTTGGAGCACGATCCAATTTCCTGTGTTGTTTCTGCAGTGCCTATCCTGTCAATCAATAGTTAGCAGTTATATTCCTTTTTAATGCTATTTTYTCCTCTTTCAAGCAACTCTGTCAAAGCACACTGGAACATATTTCAGCTGCAGCACAACACACTTCATTTTAATCTTTCACTGATACCAGCRGATGCACAGAAAACGCGACTTTCTTGCAAATTATAACAGAATAATTTAAAGCACAGTCAGATTATTATTGTGAGCTCATGAAGGAGAAAATTAAAGGTTTAAGGGACAAACTCAATTCTGATCYAAAACTGSCATAACATGTGGAAATAATAAAACRTACMTCAGTAGTGAAAATTGGTCCAAATATAATTTCTRAATTGACAGTGTGTGTGGATAATCTTTTGATGACATTTTATTATTTTTCAGGCTGAGACAGAAGTTATCAAATCTCATTTGTCAAGGCTGGTTTCTTATTTTAAGCATCTGAGGGGGAATGTTTCTGCAGCATGGCAGGTGTACTGAAGGACTTTAAATTTAAGGTATATGGCAGAGGACAGAGACAGGACACCAGATTTGACTGCTGAATGTTCTGAACCATTATTCAAGCCCCATTCTTTCTTTATTCTCTATTTCCAGCAATTTACAGTTGCTTAAAACTTCAGATGTATTTAATTGTTTGTCATGATGTTTTCTTTGTAGAAATATTATTTATGCAGTGCCTGAGTGCATAATGAATATTATTTACAATGGATCTACTTGTTTAATTTAAAGCTTCAAACAGTTATGTAATATACCCGAACCAGATAAAGCACACATATCTATTTCAAACTTCTGTTAAAGTGGCTCAGTTTCCATGGCTCAACAGAATTTTGAGAGATGCAGTGTGTCGGAGTTAGAATAAAATTTTTCCACCTGAATCCAGGAGGGTTGCTTTGCTTCTGCAGTGGTTTTAAAACTTAATCATCTTGTCTCCTTCTCTCTTGTCTGAAACAATAACAGCTTTGTTACCTTTAGAAAATCAGAGGTGATTGAGACATGGGACTGAAAGAAAAACCCTGTTGTCTGGGATCCCAGTGCTGCAGCTGATTGTTAGACAGCAGGCCTGGTGATTTCAGAGCTAACATGCATAATGTCTCAGCAAACTCCTGCTCTACACTTGCCCAGGTGTTATGATAATTTTCCAGTCCTGTGGGCCTAAAGATTTCAAAATCCAAACTGGGTTACTGAGATTGCCTGGTGTRATCTCCTGGATGGCATAAACTGTAAAATAGAAGCTTCAGATTTTGATAACAAGAACATAATTTTGTTTGGAACTTATACATGCTTTTTTTTCAGCTTTATTTCTGTTTGTTTTTCAGAAGGAAAGTAATCCCKGGAAAATACACCCTTTCTTTTCCAAGCCTGTCTCTCTCCTACCATTTTCGTTCCAATGTTAGTAGTCCTAGCACAGGCTAAAATCACTCACAATTTTTTGTCTAATTTTGCCTCAACCAAATTCTGACCTTGTTATTGGATTTGRTTGGGTCACTTACAACAAGTTTCTGTCATTAGAAAATCACTTCCTGAAGAAGCAGTTGCAGGCAGTGAGCAAGTTTCCTACTTGTTCCTCTCTTGGGTCAAATACAGACTGGGAATCAGGGCTTCCAGGCTTGTCATTGCTCATACAGGGTGTATGGCATGGAACCCCTCCTCCCCAACTTTTAATAATCAATGTCAGAATTTACACAACCCCAATATATATATTTAAGGTTCTGACTTGATAATCTGTTCTTTAAACTTAGCTATAAGACACAGAATTGTGAGTAGCATGGCTGTTGTTTTGACTTTGGAAGTCCTGCCCACGTCTGCATTTAGCCAGGATATTGTAGAAGTCTGAGGGTGCTGTGCTTGTGCTGAGGGGCAAACCCAGCCCAGTTCTGTTCATCCTTTTTGCAGCTTTTCTTTCTCAATTATTTTAATATCAAATCCAAATGCAGTCCTTCAGGTTCCAACATTCTTACCACATAGAGCCCCTTTTCATACTGTTTTTTTTCCTCCCTTATGTTCTCTGAAGGGCGGTCAYATATACTGCTTCAGATCTTCCTAAATTTAATTTTTAAACAGTG
Source organism: Malurus melanocephalus (assembly GCF_030028575.1). Classification (NCBI taxonomy): domain Eukaryota; kingdom Metazoa; phylum Chordata; class Aves; order Passeriformes; family Maluridae; genus Malurus; species Malurus melanocephalus. The sequence goes on from NW_026623253.1 coordinate 4,115,809, forward strand.
TCATAGTTCTCAGCAGAAAGATCAAACCAGAATTGCATCAAATTGCATTCTGACCTCAAGGTATTATCCTCAAACTGCAATCYATGGTGCTTCCCCTCATTAGTTTAATGAATGCTACAGCAGTTTGTCTCGGTTGACTTTTTTCATAAATAATTGGAAGTCCTTTGTTGTCATGGYTTAATATCATTTCATGCCCTATCCCTTAATGATTCACAGTCAATTTGTTAATCCAGAACTCTATTTTCCCTGAAACAYTCCTGTCCATGGTGATTATTCCCGTAACTGCACCAAGCTGATTGAGAACTCCAGCTCCTGCTTGTGAACCATTGCTCCATCTCCATCATGACAGATGCTAAGGAAATTCACTACTTTACTCTGTTGATTCTTTYTTGACTGGAAAATTTTGATCAGGTGCTTATTATGTGAACAGAGTGTTTGACAGTAACTAATTTACATTACTTATGTGTTATCTTCTGATCTAGGGAAGTTACAGATTCAATGTGCTGCCTGCTGACTCAAGCTGAGCAGTTGCCTGTGTGATTTTAGAAATTGCTCATGCTGAATTTGCTGATTCCATTGCAAGATAGAAGTTGTTGGGTGAGTGGCAGAAGAGGAAAAATAGGCCCTACTTCTCCTTGACAAATCTGCCTTTGCTTTCCAGAGAGGTCTTTTTCACTGATGAGCTTCCAGAAACTTAAAAAATTRTGTCCTGATAGCTGTCGTGTGTCCATATTCTGTGGATGCAGATGTTCRGAAGTTAAGAGCTGGTTTATTTGGTAGTATTTGCAAACCTTAACACTGTATTTCTGATCAGAAGTGGACTTCAGGAGGAAATCTTCTGATGGTTACCACTCACCACACTTTGCCCCATGAATTCCCCAAATTGGATGTAATTTGGACAAGAACAGAGTCAGGCACTTGGCTATAACCAGGGATTATGAAAAGCAGAGAAGAGTGACCTCTTATTTTTCTTCTTTTTAAAATGTTTCTYCTGAGTGCTGAGATGATGTAGCTATTAATGCCAGTCCTGGAATAATCTGAAAATTTTAAAGTATTTTGTGAATGTGCATTTTTATACCCCTATGGTAGCATGTGGAGAAGGGCAGTGAATATCTGTCYCTCCTGTGCATTTCAGTGCTTTTCTTTGTGTACTTAAAAACACTGGGGGTGTATTTTACAGTACATCGTGTTGAAGTAGTCTGCAAGAAAGGAAGTGTGGTTGGGAGACAGAGCAACCTAAGAATATGTATTTACAGGTAAAAAAGTAACAATATTGTCCCAGAATGAGTAAATCCCAAATAATATTCAGTTTTATCTCTACAAAAGTGTGCAGACTTCAGTGACCAAGGATGTAATGAGGACCGATTTAGTGGTAACAGCACAGCACAAATCGAAAGAAAATAGAGATGCACACTTGTACTCTTTGTTTGCAGAAATAAATTCCTGATCTGAAACACTTTTGTGGCCTTGTGCCCACTGTATTCCAATTTTTCTTGATGCAGTGGTGGAGGAGTGGGGAGGAAAATCATGAAGTAGAGCTACCAGCCTATTTATGGAATRCACTGATTCACAGGCAAGGCATGTAGGTGCCCTGTTCTTGCACACAGCCAGAAAAACAGATTGGTTTGGTGCTGAGGAACACATGGGCTGTGTGCTGGCATCGGATTTAGCGTGAACTTGAGCAGTTTAATTTTTAGGAGGACATTTTTCCATATGTTCGCTGATTTTGAATGGTGTATTTTGTTAATATAAATCATGTTGCTGATTTTTTGGTGATCTCAAATATATTAAATTCCCAGTAGTTTGGCCAGTGGTCTTGATTTATGTTTTCATTAAAAACAAAACMAAAAAAATGAACAAAGCRAAGAAGTTTTTGTTCACCTATTTTGGAYACATCCTTTTCCAATATATTCTAATTTTGTTGGCTTACATAGGATTTTTCTGACTCCACTGGATTGTCACCAGTAGTGTAGCTGGCAGAGCTGATCGTAGCATTGAGCTGAAGAAGTGCTTAGCTCTTAGATGATCTTAAAGAGACTTTTCTTTTTGAATTTTTTTTGTTTGTTTTGTTGTTGCTGTTTTTTAATTGTCATTGATGGCAACTTGAAGAATTATATCCTCTGTGAAATGGCCGGCACTTAAAAAATTAAGCTATTACAGCTTTAAGCATTAATAAACACAGAGCAGTTTAAAAGTTGTGCGYACCCATACATTCTACTCTCAAGCAAAATAAAAAGCAACATTTTATGCAGAAAAGCCCACATATTTCACAGATCAGCACATTGCTATTCCTATGCAAAATATTTATAGACAAGTCAGTGARTTTTAAACTCAATTCAATATGGATTAGAGAAAAACTAAAGTTTGAATGAATCAATAAGTTTCTCATTAATACCAGCCTTAGAGTGAGAATGTTTTTTATTAATACAAAGCAGCATGCTTTGTCTGCAAATGAACCTGTCATATCATTTTKTCTTTTGTACTTCTTTCTGCTCAATAATTATTGATCTATCAACAGGAAAAATCTGTGGAATTTCTATACAGTACCAGTTATTTTTCWCATGTAGGAGTGTCTGGTTATTTTACATCAAGCTGATGCTGTAAAACACCCTATGAAATACGTCTAAGTTGTGCAAATGGGAATAGATTTCACTTGTTTAGGGGTTTGATGGACCTCACCTTCTGTGATTGAAGGTGGGGTTTTGTGTAGGAAGTGTCATTTTATTGAAATTGCACAAGTGAGTGTTACTTTAACTTTGGGTTTCTAAGCTCAGATAGGTAACTTCACAGCATTGCCAATTGCATGAATAAAGAAGAAATCTCTCTGAGTTACAAGGAAAACTGTTCCACATTTGCAGCTCCAGGGTTCTGCTGGGCTCAAGCTGAGTGCCAAATCAGAACACAGGAAAAGAAAATCACCTGTCTATCCTGCAAGGATCTTCTTCTCTTGGGCCTGCTTTTACATTTGTAGGGCTGAGCAGTTTGGCATCTAGTTCACATCTAAACCCTGCATTTGATACTCTTCTCTTACAGCATTTCTGCTGTATTTSTCCTTGATGAATTTTAGGGAAATAGGAGATGTGTTTGATGTTGGGAATCCCTCATGCTGACCTGTGCTCCTCTATTGTGAGCACTTGTGGGATTCATTGATTTAAGGAGTCAGCAAAAATCTTTGACATATCACAGAAATAAYTCATGTGCATGTTGTTCTGGAAGACACTGTAAATAAATTATAAAAGGAACTAACAGGAGTCAGCTCACAAGTGAATCTATTCAACTACTGACACRTAAAATCAGAGGAGCTGAATCTTACTCTCTGTGTCCAAGTCAAGAATATGGATTATGTGTGATCTAAAACCTAAGAGGCAATGCTCAAAGGCTTGCTTATATCTTCACAAATGTTTTCTAGAGAGCCCCAAGAGTTACGTGCAGTCATCTTCCTTGCATGTGCCCACAGTTTGATGGGAAATAGGCCAGAAAAAACCAGGGAGTGCTTGAATATCCCTAAAAGGGACTTTTAGACAAAGTGGTGGTTTTGTAACAATACATTGGTCCTGAGGAAGTCAATCAGGAGGGGAAAAGGGGTGCATCTTGTTGTGGTATATCCAGACAATTGAGCGTGGGGAACCTTTTCTCACCTATTAATGAGATCTGGATTTGCAGCATGCTTTTCAAAAGCAAATTGTTTTACAGCCATGCTCTTGTCACACACCTGCAGATTATTGCCAGCCAGGCTGAGTGGGCTGTGCTCTTCAATTATGATGAATTAATCACAGGAGTAACCTCTGCCTGTTGTTGTTTCCCCTTTTGAGGGCTGGGATGGAGAAACAGAGGCAGGATGAGGGCAGAGCTGAGAGCTCTGGACTGTCAGTCTTGAACCAAAGTGACAATATTTGTTTGCTTGGTCACACACATGTGCCATATGTTAATCTATGCTGCGCCAGAGGTTGCAGAAATATTTATGGAAAGCGGGGACTTGAAGGTCCCCGCTTCTATGTACAATTTTGGCAGTGAATTTAGATATTACATTGAAAAGGTAAAATCACACATAATGATGTAACGGGGGAAAATACATGTGCTGTGTACACAACTGAATGCATGTTGTCTAAATAATTCACAATCTGATGGATTTATAAGTAACTTAATTATTCTTTTTCCATATAGGTCTATCTCCTATTGAAGAAGACATAAATAGGAATATCTCTTTATACAGTTTTGAGCATAACAATCATTATCTAGAAAAGAAACCCCTTAATTAATGTGTCCATTTGTCATTATATTACCAATGATAATCACCTAATGAATACACTGATCCACAGTTATATTAGGAATTGCTTTTGATGCCCAAGCCCCTCTAATTGCTACCTGTGCAATTGTGTAGCTCTTGTAAATTGGTTAAGACAGGTTGATATAAACACATTGTTTGAATTTAGAAGGAGTGACAGTCCTAATATAGCAAAATAATCAGAATAGATCTRTTTGACAAAGCCAGTAATTATTAATTTGAATACCAATTAGTTCTGAGTAAGTAGGTTTATTCCAGTTTTTCCCTTGGACTTCAGAATACTCATATTCCTTTTCCAAACTATCCAGAAAAATAAAGGCAAAAATTCATTATGCAAAACCAACATGTGCCTGGCACTTGCCTTTTCAGTGTTTCTATTTACTATCATGCTGTAAATCCATCTGCTCAAAACAGACAAATTATTACCCCATTGTTGAATTGAAGTAATAAAATCTATCTGCAAGAGACCTCTGCAGGTGGGAAAATCGATCCAAGTAGGAAACAGTGTGAAACACTGAGGGAAAAACTGCTCAGAGGCTTTTGAGGATGTATTGACATTGCATCTGCTTTTCTCACAGCAGTTTATCTCACATTTGAAACTATTGCCTTGAATGATATCCTCATAATGCAAGAGGCTTCTGATCTTCTCTTGGGAGTGATATATCATCTATTTATCAATCAATCAATCAATCAATCAATCAACTATTTTTAATAGGAACAAAACACCCTGTTTCCCCTCACATTTCCTTTGGAATTACCATGGGGACTAAGTGAATAAAATTGGAACTTCATGATTTTTTATTAGCTCTGAAATGCAAATAAGTGCCTGTACTGTCTGTAACCAACCATTAGCTGAGCAAATACAAATTTGCATAACTTAGGAAGTTGGAGTATGGGTTGATTGCAAAACCTGATGTTGCAGAAGCAAAACTTGTTRGAATGAACTCTCAAGGAGAAGTGGTGAAAGTTTTATCACTTGGGATATCTTAAACTGAGCTGGAAAAGGCATTGACATTACAGTGGTTTGTGCTCAGATAGGGATGAATTTGCTTACTCAAAATAATGGTAGGCCTTTTTAACAATGCAAATGTTGGCAGGAATGAAAATAATATGTTCTCTACATATAATTGAATGTATAATTTTGGCTAAACCCTTGAAAGTGCTGTTATTTTTTTATTCTAGCAGCTGCAAAATATGAAATTAATTAAATAAAAACATGAGAGTATGTTATTARCCTTATGGAAATTATTTTCCTTCCTGCTTTTAAATATATAGAGGAAAAATATCACTTAGTTCAAGGAAGTTCAAGATTTTAATTYTTTTTCTGGAAATTAATTTGAGACAAATCCTGAGTCTGAAATTTGTACTGCCTACCAATTATTAGGAGAAATAAACTCTAACAGAGGTAAAGTGGTAAAGTAAGGTAAACAACTCTGTCATGTCACTGCAAAATTAGGTGTTTTTTCTGCTTTGAGCATACATTTGCATTAGGTACAGTACAGATTTTGCCTTCTTTTTTGCTGGCTGTGATGCACTAATGACAGGGCCTCGTTTATTTTACTGTTGGATTTGTTAATACTGAGAAGAACATGGAAAAGTGGATGTTGGAAATAAGCAACCTTCCAAGATTTTTTTTCTCCCAGACTTTTGGAGTTTGGGTTAAGCTTTTTGAAACGTGGCACACTGTTGTTTTCAGGTTCTTTATTTTAGGTGAGAATGTGAGGCATAGTCTTACTAAAGTGAAGAGATTATTTATGATTTTCTGAAAAAAGCCAGCACCTTTGCAGGGTGATCCTCTGACACTGTTACATATTTTGCCAAGCAGTACTTTTAATTTTTTTTAAAATCATGATACATTAATTAATATAATAATGAGAGATTTTTAAATAACAAAGATTTGCATAAAAGAGATTAAGATGTGGATTCTCTGACGGTCTCATGTTACAGATTAGTGAAACGATTGTTGAAGAATTAGGAAGACTATCAGAGAGAGAGGATGAGTTGATGAGAGGGTGAGGTGATGGGGTTTAGTAAGCCTTGAGAAATGTCAAAAGAAAATATCATGCAATGGGTCTTTTGAAAGTAGATTCACAATAGWTGGGCAGATCTGAGAATTTTCAAGGAAATAAGCCTGAAAGGAATTTCTTTGCTGACTTGCATCTGCTTTGGTGTTTTACATCCTAACAGACGTTGTAAGTTCAATTTGGCAAATCCTTTGTTATTTGCTTTTTGTGCATGTTGCTGATGTTTTCTTTTGCAAAGTGGGCAAAATTCAGAAGAAATTTATTGCAGATGAATCAAATTTCTTTTCTTCTGAACAGGAAATGTATTTTCTGRTAATCTAAGATCTTGAAAAGCCACACTGAGCTCAAACTCTTTGTTCTCTCTGACACTTGATTTCATACTGCATAGACATCAATTATGCCACTTGAAATCTAAAGCATTTTTTGCAATGCACACACACAAAAATCTAATTAATTAGCATAGAGAAAAAGGTACAGGTTAGATCCATTGAGTAAATAAGGGGCATGTTTTGATAAACCTTTTTTTCCCCAGGTGTTATGATTTAAAACATTATGGAGAACTCTGGGCTATCAGGTATACAAATAGCAAGACTAAGTTGGAAACCTTTTAATTTTTTGGAAGTCTGGTTTAGAACATGGTATGTGTTTTAGGTTAATTAGGTGAAACTTGTCTAACAATGAATGTTTGCTCTCTGTAAACACTGTAACAAGAAAACCACTCAGCTTTGTTCAACAAAGTTCAAGATGTGCTTCTTGTAGAAAGAATCAGTAGCACACAACTATTTCAGTTTAGGTTCCTACTTTTCTCCTTTTGCAGTTCCTGTGACCAATTACATAAAGAATTTAAATCTGACAGCATATCAAGCACAATTTGGATATCTCAAACTGACAGAACGATATATACTCTGCTTTAAACTTTATTGCATCAGCTMATAAAGAATTAAAATAAACAAATATGGCAGGAGACAGCAGTTGGCAGGTGACCATGGCTCCATGAAGTCCCTTTAGCTTTTCCTGGTAACCTGTCCTGCCTCCCTGGCTCTGCTTTGATTTGATGCYGCTGCTCCCAGCCCACATCACACCTTAGCATGAGCTGGGGTGGCCAAAATGTCTGCAGGAGTTGAGTGAAGTCCCACAGCACCCYTGTTTTCTTAGTTTAGTCCTTCATATCTGTCCAAAAGCCCCTGACCAAAGACTGCAGCCAACTGCCTTTGGATAACATTTATGCATAGCAAAGGGGATATTTTGAGGAAGGAAAATATAAATAAATKAGATGCTTTTTGCATAGGTGGAGGYACAGTATACCCAGAATGAGACTGGAAACTGATACCAAATCTCATTAAGCAGATGAACATAGCASACATATTTTCTAAGCCCAGGTCAGGTTCAGGAGAGTTAATGACAGTCACCCAATAATCCATCAGCACTGATCAATACAGGTTCTTGTCCTCATCACTCTGTGTGCAGAGGGTCTCTGTGCTCTCTTTAATTTTCTGTTACAGAGCACACTTTTATTGTCCATAAGTCTTCAGTTCTATGTTCATTTTATTCTTGCTGTCTTTCTCTTTCTAGGAGTTAACACTCCAGTCAGGAGAGCTTCCTCTAACTCAGAAAATGCAGGCCCAGAAGCTCTCCTGTGTAAAACCCTTAGCACGTGATTCAGTCTCTACAATCATGGCTGATTATATACTTGATTATATACTGAGATGTGCTGGCCCTCATGAGGGCACATGAATGAGAGACATGAAYAAAACCAACACTAAATATTAAATCTGTTGGTGATAAGAATTGTTTGGGTGCTCTCAAGACTGTTTTTCTTTGTGTTGTCCCCCAGAAAAGAGCAGTCCTTCCTTCAGCTATTAACACTAACAGGTATCTCATGGGTTAAAATCAACCACTCCTTTACATTTCAAATTTATTTTTCTTATCTGTATCCTTCCATCACAATCCTTTGCTCTCTCTAACTTTTCTCACCTAAACTCAGCCCTGTATAGAGAAAGGTAGGAAATAAAAAAAACCCTATTGTTAATAAACAGACACTGTTTTAATTAAAGAGTTCAAAAGTGTTGGATTCCAGTGAGTCTCACCTCCAGCATTTATGCATATTAACTACCCTAAATTATCTTCCTTCAGATTTTCTGTGAAACTCCAAAGAAGAGAATTAAAACAAGAACTTCTAAGAGATTTTATCCTAGAACTATTAATTATTAATGACATATTAAAATTCCTATGCTTTCTATTAAAATTACTTTAATCATCAAGACAGCAGAACAAAGAAKTGCCTCTGTAGTTGAAGATATTATACAGGTGGTTGTTTCAAATAAAGCTGGAGAATTCTAAGAGATCTATGTAGGAGTGTTTAAAAGTATCTTTTTGTAATATATTGATTTCCTCAAGGACTGGAAATCAGTGGAAAATTGTTTACGTGGCTGATATTGTCCTTGCACACCACAATGATGCACTGTTGAGGTGGTGAAAGTAAAATTTATCCATTAAACTGYAACTACAGGCTTAATCTGCTGTGAGTAAGAAAAATGGGGGGTTAATTAATGTCTGTATGCCCATGGCTTTCACTTTCAATTACTACTTTAAATTCTATCTAGGTTGGTATTCTTTTCTGAGAACCTTAACAAAAAATCCTTWAAAAAATCACAGCTGATATGTTCTTTCCTGCAAGATGGTTAGTGCCTTCATTTCTCATCAAAGTCATTGCAAAATGAATGAATGCAACAGATTAAGAAATTGAATCTTGAATTATTCATTCATTACTCGGAGGACTGGGAATCTGATGTAGCCAGGAGGATTCATAGGGGAAAAAATGCAGGCTACTGTGGGAATTATTCTCATCTTGGATGTGAAGTTCAAGTGACAAGGTCCAATCACGAACAAACTGAGCAAACTTGAGAACTGTAACAAAAGAGTTTGTCAGAATATGTGGTTGAAAGAAAGTTGTAGATAAATGCAATTTAGTGCATATTTAGTTTTAAATTGTGAAGTTTGGGAAATTCCTTTCAGYAATTAAAACTGAACAAATTAATTGGAAGATAGTTGAGGGTGAGATCAGTACATCTACAAAATTAATCTCTGTTGTCCAGTACCTCATTGCAACTGTAAAATAGAGTCAACACAATATTTAATATGGACATCTTAGGGAATCGAATTTTTTAGTTGGGATAATCATATAAAGGCAGATGGGAGTACAGAAGGTTAAATTAAGAAAAAAAAATTGTGGATGGAGAGATTGAGGACAAAAATAAACTGAATGGATCAGTCCCTTCAGAAGGATGTTTTAACTATGGAGGTCCATGACTGGAGAAGGTACATAATACTATACTAATCTGAGAAAATTTGCTATCTACTTAATGAATTTTTTTCTCTTTCTGTCTTGCAAGAGGGAGAGCTTTTTTCAACCCAGATTGCTGGAGGAAGTTTTTATCATGGTCTCATTCAAAGGTCTCCAGTCCTTAGAAACATTTCAGGTTACTTGAAATAAGGATCTGTGTGTGTGGTGTGTCCGATTGTAGTTCCATAGACCTCTACAACCCTGATCCAAACTTCAGGGTCAAGCTTCAGGTTTTAAAGTCAGGACATTTTTCAGCAGTCTGTGAATGCAAATCACTCCCTTCTGCAAGGTTTTCTTCTGATTTGGGGGGGGNGGGGGGAAATATTTGAATCCTTAATACAAAAAATTACTTATATTGTGAAATTTTAACAGAGAAAAACTCACTAAAAAGAAAAAAAAAGCCTTCAGTGATACATCATGCTTGCAAAACTAAAAMTAATACCTTTAAGATCAAGTTTTTACAATTAATTTAAAGAATTTTTATGCTACCTTTATCATCACCCAGAGTTATAATTTTCATTGGAAAATAACTATTTCTTAATAGAAAAATAATTTAGGGCAATCAATGCAAGTAAAATATTGGCAATWTTATGTATCCACTTAAAACCTGAAATAATTATTTAAAAAATAGGGATAAGATGCAATAGGGACAGGTACTTCTCCCAATAAAAAGTGCAAGACAAAAAAGAAAAAAAGGTAGCTATTTTTCATGAGGCAGAAGAATAATGAGTTAAAGCATAAMGGTTAACTTGATTGACCTATCTTTCCTGGAAATATGCTGAAATTCATGGTTCAACAAAATATTTGTTTGCATCCAGAAGACAAAAAGAAGATAAGAACCCATGTTCATTTATCAAGAAAAAAAGTCACTTGAGACTCGTTTAATTTCATTCTAAGACAGAATCGTAACTCATTGGAAAAGGGAGAAGAAATAGATGTCAGAAACCTGATAAAGTTTTTGGCATTTTCTCAGATGGCATTCTTATCCACAAAATAGAGAAACATAAATGAAATGGGAGAAAATGCAAACTCTGTGTGGATGTATTTGGAATTCCAGAATGAGAAAATCATTGGGGTTTGCTGTCAAAATGGAGGGATGCATGAAATGATGTTTGACAGATCCCAGCATGCCTTAAATTTGTCATTAGTGACTTGGGTGGGAGAATGTGGAATGGACTTACAGAATTTGTAGGTGACGTGTTAACCAGTGATGCTTAAAACAGAGTGGAGAACCCAATGCAGATTCAGGGTGACTTTGCTGAGGTAGAGAAAGGGACCAAATGTGCACAATACAATAAGAGCGAGGTAGAAATCCTGGGAAACAATTGCCTGCAACAATATAGGCTGGAAAACTCCTGGGAGCCAATTTTGAAGGAAAAAATTGCACAATTATCAGGTGAACATGAGTTAATAGCATCATGTTCTTGCAGAAACAACAATGTAATGATGCAGACAATATAATGATGTACATAAATGGGACCACCTACACAAGGCATGAAAAAGAATCCTTTTGCTTCACTCAGTATTATATCCTTAGCCTCAGCTGGAGTTCAGTGCCCACTTTCCTGCAAAGATGTGCAGTTGGGGCTGTTCCCTCTGAAAACATTACCAATTTTCCTCTCCTTCCTCCTTTCTTATCCATTTGTTCTCTAATTGTATTATTTCTCTGGTCTACTGCTTAACTATGCCACGCTTATTTCTCTGGCTGCTCCAGCCCCCAAACCTCATGGCAACAGCAATTCCTAAAATGCAGTTTCATTGTTTATAAAATGATCCTTGCTTGATGTTTTCTCTGATCAGCTTCAGGAGCTGGTGATGCTCGTGCACTTGCAGCCAAGGGGTCTCTGCTCCATGCTGAGCAGTCAGAGTTGTTCTCTGGCTTTTAATGTATGTTAAAATAGAGGCCTTAATAATTGAGTAGCCTTTCAGTGGCAATATTTACAGAGAAAAGCCTGGGAACACAACACAAGCAGGCTTATCTCCCTTAAAATAGCTCCACAGATGGAGACCTATGTGATAAGCGTGTAACMGGGCAGAAAAATCTCCCTTTCCTAACTGGTAAATTAATGTCACTTGTTAATCCTGGTTACAACTTGTTTAATTGCATCTTATTTCACTGATTAATGTTAAATGAGAATTAACTATTTCTGACAGCCCAGCAGCACCCTAAGTACTGYGCAACTGTCTCCTTGCATTTGTTTCACCTGCTGTGGGCAGGTGAGAGCCTCTGCCTTCCCAGCTGTGAGAGCATCGCTCCCGAGCTGCTGCTCTGCTCCACATCCCACATCCATCAGCCCTGCAGAGCATCCAGCGCCCTGCAGAGGCAGCTGCTGGCTCACACCAGCACCTCCAGACAGGAAACTCAACTCTCTATTTCTTATATCAGTAACAACCATTTCACTTCTGTTTCAGCTGCCCCTATTCTTTGTCAAACTAATGCTCATCTTTGTTTTTTTTCTTTTTTTTTTTCTTTTGTTTTTTCTTTCTTTTTTTTTTTTTCCTGTAATTTATTTATTTTCTGGAAAAGACAGTTTTCACCTTATTGACAAGGAATTTTGCCTGTGTATCTGTTCGAGTGTTTCTCCTGACAGTAGGAAGACTTTCCTCAGTATGTCACCCAGCATACAGTAATTCCTCCCTTACATTCTGAGTTTTTTGAAATGGGTTGAAATCTAAAAATATTTCTGACAGAAGCAGTTACAGCAGACATCTTAATTATTATGTTTCCAAGGGGATGACAGCCAGTGTAAGGAAAGCTGATGTGTATCCCTGCAGCTATGTGCTTTTTATACTGGAACTTGAGGCCATTATAAATTACCTGGGAGTGAGACAGGCATGARCACCTCACATCAGATTTATACCAGGTGCCATGCTGTGGGGTAAGAGGGCTCACCCTTTCCATTCTCACTTTATTTTTGTGCTATTGACCTTACTGATGATCACAGATGTCTCAGGTAGATACYCAAACATGATAAAAGCAGCTGCTCTGCAGCCTGATCCCCCACAGTGACGGCAGGGAAGGCAGGGCTCACAGACAGGGCACAGGAGCAGTTGTTCAGAGAAACAGCACCTGTTTTCCTTGATAACCAGTTTGATTTTGAGGCACTGCTTATTTCCCCTGCTGCCAAATTTTTTTCATCTGTCAGGGCAGGGAGYGCTGCACCTGCTGCCTCCTGGTTAAATGGACGAGGAGGAGGCGTTCCCCACACCCCACAGTGTGTGGCTTCCAGGAGAAAAAAAGCACTAAGAGGGAAATAAATTTAAAAATAGACCCCACTAATCAGGTGTTGTGTTGTATTACACAGAGATCTAATTATTCAACCAGTTTGGAAGATATTAATTCCACAGGAAATGTATGACAGGAAAAGCAAAAGGGAAGACATTTTACAGTTTAATATTATGTGCTAGGATTATTCTGCTAATCTGAAACTCATCCTAAAAGAAAACAAGTAGCTAAAAGGGGCAAATARGTCAATGCTATTGTCAATGAAAATAGAGTGATCTCTAAATAACKTTAAATAATTTTATTGCTAGAGAAAAAAAAAAGATGATTTGAAAAAATTGCTATATCATCTTTTATGTAAAGGCTTCTCTGCAATATTGAGCACCAAGCAGTTGTCAACAGCAACTGAAACATCACACTCATAAAACAAATACTGACAGTCAGTAATTTGCAACTAAGATATATTGATGTCTGATTCYCTCCAGCTGTTAAAAACTAACTTAGCCACTTGTCACTCAGTTCCTTGATGTTTTCATCAACACTGGCTCCTATGAAGTCTGTTTGCCTGAATATTCAGTAAGGTATTAAGTTTGTGTATTGAGTTTTTAAATGTATGAGCTGTTAGGTTTATTTTTGTTCAACTATTTTAGTGCCCTCTGATTAAATCACAAAATCATCACTGATTAAAGATAATTCAGGGGCAGTAGCAGATGAAGTTGGAAGTTCCCCTGAAATATCTGAGAGAGGTGTTACTGTGCAAACAAAATATCTTTCCTGAACTAAAAGTGGGTAATTAGAYTTAATGAATAATCCTATTTCCAATAATGTCTAAAGGTCCTGAATTTTTCGCTGAGATTTTATGAACCATCAAGCTTAAAATTTCCAGTGGAAGAATGCCTTGAAAATATTTTAGGCTTCTTTTTGCCAAGATGTGTTTCATCAGTGAGCAAGATTTTGGAAAGCTTCRGAAAGATTAAGAGGTTTGGAGTTTTACTGSAGATTACCTACAGACAGTGCTCAAYCTGCTTCTGGCACTGAGTAGAGATGTTAATAAAGATTGAACTCATGTTATRTATTTCATATATTTRCACATGTATACATTTTTATTGTACCTGGCCTTGCAGAGAGTAGGCTGGAGCCAAGAAGGTGAAACAGCATGAGAGAATAATTCATTGCACTTTTGTCTGGATAAAGACATAATGAGACTTTATGAGAACTCACATATGCATGAAATAAAATGTCTTTAGGGTGTGAGCATTAATCTTTATTGTTCATTTTCAGTAACTATGAGAAAATCCTGCGTGTATAATTATAAGCACACATACACCGCAACATGTTCTTGCCTTTCTCTTGAGTATAATTCCTTATATTTAGTTACATTTTAGTGGATTCATTCATGAAGAGGCACTTACTGCCTTACTGCAGCAGATGAGAGCTGAGAGAATGAGAATCAACCTGTCTGCATTGAAGAGTGGCTTTAGTAGAGTAAGAGAAAAAAAGAATTATGCCTCTGATCTCAACTGACAGACTTTTTTGTGGCATCTTTCAATTTAAGGTTTCTGCCCTGGTGATCTCGTTAAYTCCTTGGGTTATTTCTGTATATCCAGGACAGTGACTATATTAAGAGGCTTTCCCCCCATATTTTGACAGGATTTATTGGCTTGGGGGAGATTCCYTGTACTTATATTTACAAGCACCAGTGGAACACTGGCAAAAAATGTCAAGACAGAAGGAAATGCAAATACCCTGCATTTGCCATTCGGAAGATGGATTACTGAGTAGGGTACAGGTTAAGGAATTTCTAAGGGTTGAGTTTTGCACAAACCCACAAYGGGTGATGCTCTAAGAAGCACTGATTTCATTAGGAATGGTGTAGCTGCATCCCACTCAAAAATCAATGGACAGRTAGGGTCAACTCTGAAGTCAGGAGAACCAGTTTTCTTACAGGTAATGGTAAATACTTCAAATTATGACTTCTTATGGGGAAAGAGTATGTCCCTCAGGTGTCTGCCTTGTGCTGGAGAGTTCAGTCTGAGAMACCTCATGTGGACAGGTCAGGGTGTCAGTGTCCTGTTGGAAGAGAAGACAGTGTTTTGGAGGTCCTTCCCGGGGCTGCTTCTTGGATACAATTTGATAAATTAAGACTTATAATCATCACATGCCATCTGTCTGGGTTCCTGTATGGATGGGAGGGTCAGGTAAGGGGTAAGAACACATTTCCTGCCTGTGCTGGAGTACAGAGCAGCAGTGGCAGTTTAAGAGGTGGGTCAGTTTAAAATGGGTGCTGTTGTCATGTTGATGGGCTCATTGGGCACAGGAGATTGGACTCTGCTGCACATTCAAATGGTTCTGCTGGGATTCTAGCACAGGTCAAATCCTTTCACTCATCTGCACATTGRTACCCAGCTACAGACTAGAAATAACCATCAATTTTTCCTGTTCCAGTTGTAGGGCCGTTAAGAAAATTCTATTTGTCCSTGTGTAAAGATGTCATCTGACACCTTTGGTGGGGGTAGCATAAAATTACTTGAGGGAAAATGCTGCTTTTCCTTTATAGTTGCCTCCTTTCCTGATAAAGTCAGAGCCTGAGGATTCATGTTGGATGCTAACCCTGGAAGAACTGGACTGAGGTCTTTTGGAAGGCTGCCTGTACTGGACTTGTGTTCTCAAATTCACAGATATAGTGAGCCTAAATTTCACTTGGAGCCTGTTTTGTAATTTGTTTGGATAGTTCATAGCTAATTTTTTAAATAAAACAGAGAAAAGAAGAAAAGGGAAATAAAAATTCTTCCCAAAACTTACCACAGGATGCAGAGGGAAAGATTTTGGGAAGGTAATTGTAGCCATTGCCTCACCAATTTTCTTTGTTTTTATGCTGCAACCCAGACACTGCACTTTTCATTAAATATATAATGATTTGCCAGTTCAAAATAACTTACTGTGCAGCTCAAAGCATGTATAGATCTAATTGGCTCAATGAAATACTGTGAAACAATGCCCAGAAAGTTGCTCCTGCTCTTTCCAATTTGGAGCAATGACCATTCTTTAAAAATTCTACATTTTTATTCAAGGCTTTCAGGCAATTAATACAATTAATATAAAAGTGCCATCAACTCTTCTCTGTGATTAACGAAAAAAATAATGCTACACAAATTTCTCCAGCCTTTTTAATTATCAGCTCTTTAAAATTAATTGAACTTGCAAAGATCATACTTTCCACGTTTTTCTTAACATCATCAGGTCAAGAGGTTATCAGACACCTTACATGTGTGAAAATACAGCATTGAACACAACTCATCCATGTTTAGCAGGGGCTTTAACTAAAAGGAAGATTTTTATCTCCATTATCTCCATTGCTATCTCCATTAGCAAATATTTCTGCAAATGATGGAGTCCTACCATAGAATCTGTCTGTCAGCACAAATATATATAAATAGAAAGCACATTTTACAGGGTATCAAGATTGTAGATTTAAACATTCACTCACATTTGTATGACAATTTTCATGGAAATTAGACATAAAATAACAGAGGACAAGAGGATACTTGGTATGAAACAAAATCATGTAAGCAGAAAAAAAATTACAGAGACAGTGTCTAGGATGTGTAGAAAGTCAGGTATGAAATTATGTGACTTCATCTTCATAAGTTCATGCATTTCTAGGCCTTAATTCTTGAAAAAAAGAAGTATTTAGAGGGGTTTTCTTTGCTGCTTCTTTTAAGTTTCCTCTAGAAGAGTTAGAACTCAGGCACCAAGTCTGAAAACCTAGGTCACAGTCCTCCTAAAAAATGAAAGAGCTTAGSTTTGAGGTCAGAAATTAAAGTGAAATCATTTACACTCCTTTTCTACCAAGGCAGGAGCCTAAGCAGGCAGATACCCGATGCTGGATGCCAATAGATACTTATCATCWATTACAAATTGAATGGATAGAGGTGTGGATTTTCCCCCATGACAATATTGTGAAATCCCTCAAGGATGTTAATTGGCAATTTTTCCAATGTCTCTATAAAACCTGGAAGATCAGAACTGAACAAAATATTCCTGATATAACTTAAAGGCTGCAAAGAACTGAGTGGTCCCTTTGTCTTTGTTCTTTTTTCCTCAACATTAGGATTTCTAAATTAAGAGCTTCCACTGAATATCCAGATGCATTTGCTATTACAGTCTTCTTCCATATCAAGGAATTAAAAAATTTATTTTCTGAGTGATCAGTGCAAACTGCTATGTTTCTATTTGAAGGAAGCTCGAAGGTCTTGGGGCCAGCAAAAYTGCTGACACAGAAGTTGACAAGAACATAGAATATCATAATGATTGAGTTCAACAGAGATTATTTAGCCTGTTAGATTTTATTTTAAAAGGAAAAGTTGTGATCCATAATTTTAATAGCAAATTTATACAGCACAGATGAATACTGTTACCATGTTTGTCTTCCTGACCGTTTCATCACACARAAATCTGGGTGTCTTTATATAACTCTAGTCCATTATGGATATAAAATCAGAATTTAATGAGGATTCTACAAAACTTCTGATCTTTAGYCACAATTTAAAGCATCAACAGTAARTCTTGGACTTWGATTCAGTGTTTTACAGAGAGAGAAGCTTTTCAGAAAACCCTGATTGTGATGCATGTCTCTCATGACATTTGTAGATGAATGTATTTGATATTTCATTAAGGATCCCCTTCTAGGATCTCAGCATCTGTAAGTTGGGAACCTCAACAAGCAGATATGGAGGTTTTTACTTTTCTAGCATAAGGCTAATTTGTGATATGAGTTAAGGAGAAAAACAGAACTGCCAGATTTCTTTACAGTCATTTCCATCAAAGAAAAATTATATTTTTATTTTTTTATCTCAARTATTTTTTTTTCATACTCAGTATATCCAGTATATGCACTTAAGAGTMTGTGTCTAAAAGAAAAATACTGCATGACTAGCATATTGGATGATTGATCCTATCTTTTATCATCTTTTTAGAGAGAGAAATTATACCTGTAGTGGACTTGATCACAATTTATGATTATGATTAATGGAGCCTTTTTTAAAAGCCCTACTATGTAGATTCTATTTCACATTTTCAAAAGCTTTAGTGCGCAGAARGTCTTCCAGAAGAAATATAATTGAAAAGTAGAAGAGTGTTTTTAGCTGAGCTTCTGTGTGGGAAAAGGCAACGTGAAAGACAGATAATTATCCCTAGATAAAACATCAATTACTTTTTCTATTTTAGTACATTAAATCTTCTTACCTTACCGTGTGCTGATAAAATGGAACAAATATTTTCCAGAAAACCTRAATCTTAATGTCTAGACTGCTTCTTAGACAAGGGGAGGGGAAGAGAGGGCAGCAAATAAACATCTCTGAGTGTTCACCATAACCAGGAAGGGTGAGGAGAGKCAGAGTCTGCATTGCCCCAGCCAGGCAAGCTGCATCGACCTCTCCTGCCTCAACTTCCTTTCTCTTTTGGGCTGCTTTTTGCAACACTGGCAATGACTTATCTRGCTCTTCCAATCAAGGGCAATAATATTTTCTGCCAAAGACTTGAATACATTTGTTTCTCTTACGCAGAGATCTGGTTGGGAATCACAGGCTGGGAAGGATGAGGAAAAGGCGGCAGGAACTCTTTAGCTCAATCCCAGCCCCAGTGCATGGTGAGAAATACTAATTCCCTACAGATTTTTTTTCTCCCAGCCTATTTTTTTTTTTTTTTTTTTTTTTTTTTTTTTGCACTGAAAGTCTGTAACAACTCCTTCAGTCTATCCTGCCACTGTATTACTCTTGATCTGGTTATATTTTTCAGGATGGCCTTTTTTTTACTTTTCCCAGCAGCATGATATTTCTGTCGAACTGGTATTAAGTCAGTTACATTTGATGGTTATTTCTCCTTGAATATAATAAGCTGATCCTCTAGAATATGATGATATGATTTTTTCAGAACATACCTCTAATATATTGAAACAGAGTTAGAATCCAACATTGTCTTCTGGAGTAGCTGCAGTTCCTTCTTCTCTTTAGTTTCATGCACACTCAATAGTTTTGTTAATGGAAAACCATCATCTCTCCAACACCAAAACACCTGATTTGGAATGACTCATTTTGGACAAGTGTTCCCCAAATTCAGAGTCAARGTCTGAGTTTTTGYCCAATATCTGTCCTCTCTTGGGGCYCCCTGGCAGTATCAGAGKGTCCAGGACCAAGGGCAGTRGGAGCCTGGTACTTTGGGGGAAGTGGATGCTCCATTCCCACAATACAGTTTTAATGAAACACCACAAGTAAGAACTTAAAACTCACTAGAAATTTTGAAGAAAAACAGTTTCGTCTGGTTTAGACTGATCAAGCATTGAAAATGCTGCTGTCCCTTCGGAAAGATTGCCAACAAGGCAAAGACTAAAAAATACACCTTACTACTGTGGATGAAAAGGGGCGTCTCAGATGAAATGAGAAAAGATCCATTCAGATCAGTTATAAATTGTTCTCTGACAGCAGCTGCTCTTTCATCCCCTTTCTGCCCCCGACACGCTGTCAGTGCCCTACAATGTCAGACTGGAGCCTGCACCAGTTCCTGGTGGACAGATGCCYGTGCCAGTAAAATACAGTCCAGTTCTGCTGGAAGACACAGGCCGAATACACATTCATGCAGAAACAGCCTTCTTAACCTTAGGGGGATTATTTATCACCTGAGTGGTGTCAGGGTAKGTGTACAGCATCATAAAGAAACCAAAGCTCTCACTGAAAGAACCTGATCACAGAGCAGAGTGCACCAAAGCTGAAGGGCTCTCTGTTGACATACTGGACTTTAGTTCTTGTCATTCTCACACCAAGTACTTAATTTGACATTGAAGGACAAAAAAAGATCGATTTGAAAAATGTATAAGAATGGCTTTCTTTGTTAACATGCACTGACTGTAAGAATTTGACGTGACCTTGGCTTTTCATTTTTCCCCTGTACAGTATTTCATTACTAATTCCTCCTTTAAAAGCAGGATATTTCTTTTCTTAAAAGATGATTCTAAACTTAAGCCTCTTTTCCTAATATTACAATATAATAATTTTGATACATTCTCCCAATCTTTTGAAGCCTACCTCTAAATTATTTGTTGAACAGCTGTTATCTTTCAATCATATRCTCTTGTCCTCTTTATTTACATAATTCAAGGTTCAGATATGTTTATTTCCTTCACAAGCCAAATTCCTCTAAGCCTATCCACCTACGACCCACCCAGTCTACAATATCCTCCCTCTAATACAGCAAAAATCTATTTTTGAACCCTGTGTAACAAATATAACTATCAACAAAAATTCTTTTTGATTCAGATGCCGCATGGCAGCTATTTCAATGTTTGATTGCACTTTGCTTTTCATCATAGTTTTTTATGTCTTCACTGATTATTTAATTAGTTGCTAGAAAGTATTTAAGAATGATGGGTTGYAAGAAGTTTAAAACTCAGCCTTCACTGACTTCTATTCCTCTGATTTATGGGACTCCTTCCCCACTTTTGACAGTGCACAGATCTATGGCATTTCTGTTTCACCCAAACAGAGGCTGCTTAGTGCAAATCCTTCTGGGCAGACGATTCTTAGGCATCCATGGTAATCCTAGCAAAGTTTTTGAGGCTTCTTACTTATTTGCCTGCCTTTAAGATGAAGAAGGAAATTTTCACATGCTAAAATCTATAGGGATAAAAGAATTCCGAAAACCAAACAACAAATAAAATTTTGTCCCACTATTTCTGCTGTTGAAGAAACAAACTGAATAAACAAACAAAAATGAGTTCTAGAACTTTGCAGCCACACTTGGACTGTTTGCAGCTGAAAACCCATTAGTAAAGCTATCACCTGAGCTATGYTTCCAGTTGCTAAACAGCTTGGGCATTATCTGAATCTTTTATCCATAAAGTATTTAGACTTTATAATGAGATTTTTGAAAGACATGGATTGATTACCTCTTATCCTCTTTTAGGAAATGATACCCCCTTCTGGATTTTAGTGTCTGTTTCCACTAATGTCTACAGTTTAGAATCCTATAATGCATTTAACTATGATCTGGCCATACAATATCTGCAAGGCAGGAAAACACCATTAAATTTGAAATGAGCAAGATTACAATAAGTTTTCTCAGCTTTATGGCTGTTGYTAATGCTAAAGGTTATAATATTTCACGGCTCTATTTCACACAGAATAGATTGAGCCTCTGTAATTCTTTGCTTCTCTCTTTGCCAATTGCCAATAATCCAGCTGTGTCCCATTCCCAGCTTGGGCTGCATTGCTGCTTGGTTTCCCTGTATTGTACAAAATCTGTGTTTCCATGAAGCCAAAGAACAGACTTGGTTTGCAAGTGCAAGGGTGAAGCTGAACACTGAGTTTTATGTTCTTAACCACAGATTAAAAAAAAAAATAATGCAGAGATAAGGAAATAAAAGATTGTGTGAGGAAGGTTAGGAAAAGGGGTAGGAGGATATAGCCAGACGAGCAAGGCAAACAATATTTTACTTCAGAGGATGCACAAGAAATTCCAGTAACAGGTATGGGCAAAGCAGAAGCAAGGATAAACTTTTTAAATTCCAGACRGGAATAGGAGATGTAGATCAATCCTGTATTTCATTCATGAGAGATGGGCAACTTTCTCTCCAATGGCATAGAAAGAGTGGAAGTAGATAAAAAATTAATAAAGTCACTGACTACTGAGAGCCAAATATTTACAGGAACCTTCTTTCCCATGGAAGAGAATTCTTACTTRCTGTTGGGATTAGGGCAGCAAAGAAGGACTCCAGTGCTGGTTGGGGTTTCTGCTTGTGATTGTCAGAGAAAGGGATACAGGACAAATCCAGTCCTGACATCCATTGACCTGACCTTGAAAGCTTTGTCAGGGCATGTGAGTGCCCATGTTTGAAACACAAGCAAAATCAAATTCCAATTAGCTGATGGTCTTGGACCTTTATTGTCCAGGCAAGCTAATTAATTTATCACTTTATTAAGGGTCTTGTAGAATGGAAAATCTTGCTTGTTAGAATGTTAACAAGGCTGTAAACTGAGCACTCTCTTTAGATTGTAATATAACCAGCTTTATGAGAGCAGGGGRATTATAAAAGCTTCTTCCACAGCACATATCTGATTTAAATTAATAAAAGCACTAATGAAAAATCATCTTGAGGATGAGATAATAGACCAGCTCTGAGACCTGCAGTAGCCAGGCCCCAAGGAATACAGACACTGAGAATCACAGCCTAAATTGATTGCTATTTACTCGAGTCTTTAGCATCAGAACTTTAATGTTTAAACCAAGATATAACCAATTCAAGGCCTTAATTTGTATCAGCAGTCCCTCTGTATTTTGGACATCACTCAAGGTTAGGGAACACACAATATTATTTCTACCCTAACATAATGTTTGTGCTTTCTTTGATAAGCTGCTTTTAATTTTGTATTTGCTGTTATTTACTGATGAAAGACACTCCCTAAATAATTGGTTGGCTTTGCTGCCTGCCATCAAGTCACATATTTTTTAAATAATTCTTATTTACATCTCTCAGTTTTCTTCATTATTCTTTACCAGCTTCAAGGAACTGGCCTTGCTAAGCCCTTCAGCTGAGGCAAAAATTATTTTTAGTTGCCCAGTTTGGATTCAACTGATAATTTTCTGCACTGCAGACAGRTAGCTTTTCTAATTTTCAGAAACTTCCTGGGGATTAGTGCCAGTAAAAAAAACACTGAACGCTCTCAATTTTTTATGGTTTCTCTTTCAGGAAAAGGTGKTTAAAGGTATTTCTTCTTTACTATCTAAACTGATAACACAACTATATCATGATGTTTAAAACAAAGTGGACTTTCTCAAGAGATTTAATTATACCAGGAATGGGAATTGTTGCAATTTAGCCCAGATGACATTATGACTTCATTAAACTTAATGTAATATGAATACGAACAGCAACATCCCCATCCCCTCCCCTCAAAATAAAAATTAAACCTTACCACAAAAATATTCATTGCCAACTATGCTTGCGAGGAAAAAAAGTAAACTAAGATATTGCATCTGGTTGGGATTTTTTCCCTGGATAGGAAAAAAATTACAATTATTCAAATATCTTCCAGAAATTTACAGTGTCCGTTGAAAAAAAAAAAAAAGATCTTTGAATTTCCAGCCCAGGAGTACAAAATTGTCTTTTCATTAGTTGTTSAAAATAGTGAACTTTGTTGGGGGTAAGTCCAGTTTCTTTCTCTTCTAGTCACAGACTACATATTACACATAGGTCAGGAAGCCACCAGAGTCCCCCTCAGAACCTGAAATAGATGAAACAAAAATGAGTTTGGGGACATGAGCTGAGCCTTCCCTGGCTCTGGCATATGAGARAGGTGTGGAGGAAGGAATCACAAAGTTGAAATTACAAAGATTCAAAAGAAGGACTGGAAAAAGTGTAGGAAAAAAGGCAGTCAGGGTGGGGTTTTAACAGTGGAAAGCAGGAATTGCAATGCTGGGAATGAGTTTTATAGCCAAGCACCTCCAAAGTGATGAATAGAGCCAGGCAATGCATTATGGTGAAAAACACAGCCTGAAGGCAAGTTTGGTAGTCTCCCTTTTTATCCTTGAAGATCTAGATGCTATAACTGAAAATAAATTCAGAATCCTGCAGGGAAATACTGAATTTTTATGGAAACAGCTAGGAAAGGCTCAAACAGTATTTATCATCTGCTCTGAGGGAAATAAATCTGTTTTGAGCATAGAGTCATGGTTTCTCTTTTAAAAATTTGATTTTATTTTGGTCTTCCATCTTCTGGAGGCTTCTCAAGTCTCTCAGGAGAATTGGAAAAACTGGAATTCAGACAACAACTGTCATCTTTGTCTAAGAATCACCCTCACCCTGCRTCTTAAGTAGGGTTAAACTCTTAACCCTTTTCATCTCATTTCACRTTCTTTCCATGTATTTCAAATCCTTTCTCTAGAACCTGGTTTATTTAAAATCTGCACAGGCTATATGTGGATATTATGGGATGTAAAATAGGAAAAAAAATARGAAGAGAGAARCAGTTTTGCTCCTGAATTGAAAGAGGAAACCAATAGTAGACATAAAGGTTAAGATAAACACAGAGATTTCTGCAAAATTGCAGCACCAGCAGCTAGGAGGTGCAAAGTTCTGCCYACGTGCTTCAATCAGCAGCACTGGCCTGGACAGATTTGTGTTTCCTTTCTCCTTGTTTAACTGYTTTTACTCCATGACCACTGCTTTTTATTTTCTTCAAACTTCTAAATAGCGTGGCAGCTTCTGCAAAGAGGAGTTTGAATGTTTTTGAGTCAGAACRTTTCCTTTGTTGTCTTTAAATGGGAGGAGAATTGATATGATATCCTTGTAGTAGTTTGACAGAAGCAGGAATTGTGAACCTGGACCTGTGCAGTGGGGCTGGTCCTGTGCTGGAAAGCAGCATGAGGGGGCAGGCAGAGGTGCTGCTGATTGTACTGTTAGAAAGGTAGAAAATGACATTTCTTTAGATTTAATTTTCCAATTTTATCAACTCTCCTACCAATTCTTAACTAGAATTGCCACGTATTTCAGAGAGAATTCAGCAGTGCTGAGATYTGCCTCCAGGCAGCTGTTCTAGTCAAGATTTCATGTTATTCTGAAGCAGACGTGACCCTCACAATGCTGCTGACACCTCTAGGAAAGTAGGGGACAAAAAGAAGGAAAATGTTTAGGTTAGATACCCAGAGAAAAGCCTTCCACATGCTGTGCATGTTTTCTTTTTATTAAGAGAGGTTTATTAAAGGTCTTATGTTAATTAAAATGCTTGTGCAATCAGCCACTGCAAGTATTTCTGCAAGAAATGATAATATGCCCTTTACTGTGCCTCAAAAGGGATTCTTATTTTAAACTTCATGTGCTAATAGAGCAACCTTGCTTTGAAGTCAGTGACCACTGGAAATATCAAACATATTAATAGATAGATACAAATATCCATTTGTGAGCTGTCTGTCAACTTGCTCTCTTTCATCCTATCCCAGGGTTTAGGGAGATTGCCTGGACTGTCACTCTGTCATCTAAAACCACAATGAGAGCTCGCCAGCTTGTGGAGATAAAGCACCAAGAGCACAGTGTTTCCTGTCACAGCTACAGCTGATGCAGTATCTGAAATTTATTTTTCTTTCTTTCAGTTTTTGTTTGTTTGTTTGTTTTGGTTTGATTTGGTTTATTTTTTTTTTGTATTCTCTTGAAATGCACTATTCTTCACAAATCATCCAGCTTGTTTTATCATTAGGCWGCAGTGAGACAACAGAAAGAAGCTTCTCTCTAAAAAATCATTTAACTCCCAAGGGAACAAAAATATGTCTTATTTCCATGCATAAATTCATTGTAACAAGGAAAATGTAATGGAATAAATTCTAGGAAAAGAAGTCTATTTCTATTCATACCACTATTTCCCACACTTTTGCAATTTATTTTATGTTCAGTAAAATCTTTATCATGTCAAGTGACATATTTCTAAAGTTCTGTCCTAATGGCAAACTTTGGACAGAAATTTCTTTCTGGTCATCTCTCTTCCTGTCTGAGAACAGAAGTGTCTGGACCACAACTTGCTGACATCAACAGTKCTTTTCTCTGGATTCAGTGGACTTTGGGAGAAAATTGTTTGGATTTTACTGGATTATCACCGCTCAGAAGAGAGTAAACTGGAACTGCCTCTTGCTGGGTCAAAAGGAAACTCTGTCGCTGTCTTTTGCAAGGCAATGATTACATCTCAGATTTCACTGGTCCTTAGTGAAATATTCACACCTTGTGGACTCACACGTTTCTGTTTGCAACAACATTTGTAAACGTTGACAAAAAAAAATGAGGCTTAGATGAACATATCTGCATCTCAGAGAAAAATGAGAACACGTGTTAGCTTTGGAACTCAAAGCCACGACATTTCTCTCTCTCACCCTTATACTTTTTTTAATCTTTAGGTAAATTATGAGTTATATTCAGTGGGTGCTGTTTTCTGCTTTCTAAGCCGTCCAAGCTCTGCAGAAATCAGAGAAGCCCTAAAAGCTTGGAAGTGTGTGGAACAAAACAGCCACAAGACCAGCACTCTATGAGTCAATGAAGGCCACATCTGTGCAATAAATCCACACCTCCTGTGTATGACAGACCTTTCAAAATCATGACAAACATCGTTTGAAGTGGCTTGAAGAATTAAATGTTTTCCCCWTATTCTCTTTTCTCCTATACTTTAAGATATTTAGTCAGTCTCTCATTCCCTACATGCATCTCATCTCTAAACACATCCCTGGAATCAGAGCCTGCTTTTCCTTTTTGGAACAGCCTGCTGACAAACTTGAAAACAGCACCTCAACCCACACCCAGAGTTTTGAAAAAGAAATAAATTCTTGCAGAGCTGCAGAATCTGTCCCTGCTCCCACAGAAGTAGTTAAGAGGGTTGAATGTGCTCAGCGGGATTCTGAAAAATGAAACAATTTGGAAGAAACGAGCGGTGACCTGTGCTAATCAAAGCAGTTTTGTCTCTCTGCCATGACATGTTTACACTTCTAGATGCAGCTCAAGTTGGCAGGATTTTTTCTCATCACAGCTATGTGGAATTTTTCTGCATATTTCAGTCATCATGAATCTTCTGACAATAATTGGAAATCAACTTCTGTTGCCATTACTGCTTCAAGTAAATTGGGGTAACTCTAGAGTAAATCAGCTGAAATTCTTCGCAGTGCTGTAATAGTGGATTTCTTAAATTTCACATTTTGTGCTAGCAGAGAAAAAGGCTTTTAATATGACTGCAGCCACAACACTTGATGTAGCTTGGACAGGTATTGCCTCCTCTCAGATGCTTTTAAAAGCAGATTATGAAAAAGATCCCTCTCCTTATYCAGTGACACAGCCTTTGGAAAATAAATACACAACCCAGCGTAATTTTTCCAAGTCCTCCTGTGATTCATGAATCCCAATTCCAGAGGCTGTGGACATTTTCAGCTCAGGAAGGCTGAAGATATCAACAGCCCCAGTGTAGAATGAGGAATTTTCTGTCCCTTCCATCATTTCTTTGTGTGCAAGGAGGAGCCTCTGTGCTCTTGGAACTTCAGCAGTGGGATGGGAGTCTGCATCTCCCTCAAATAATCCAGAAGAGAGGAAAAAGGCTTCAGCAGTGGGACAGGAGTCTGTATCTCCCTCAAATAATCCAGAAGAGAGGAAAAAGGCTTCCCCAGGGAATGCCAGAACTCAGAAAATGCACATAGAACAAAGACTTTGTCAAATGCGAACTGTTGGCTGCCCACCAAAACACATTTAGAAATATGGTCTGTGGCTTAGAGCAAATTTAATTTTACTGACTTTGAGACTCGAAAAGGCTCAGAAATTGATTTTATGAAATTTCCGTGAAACTATGTCATTGGCTTTTGGCCTGCCTCTGAGGTAAAAATACTGTTCTTACAACAAAACATGCACATTCAAATTCACATCCAGGATCTAAACCCCAGCCTGTTCTGCCTTCAAGATCAAGGGTTTCTGATCAAAGGCTCCAGTTTTCAGAATTCTTTTCTTTAGTTCTAGACAATTTGGCTCAGTTCTTCAAAAAGCAAAAACAAAAAGACAACCAAACAGAAACAGAAGTTTTTAAAATGTGTATTTTGATATCTTATTTTCTCTACTTTTCAATCCAGAAGGGCTGTAACTAAGACAAGTGCTCTCCATAGGACACAGATCCTCAGTAGTAAGATCTTTTCTTTACAAGTGCTTTTTACCAATATGCCAGTTACAGASGCTTTTTTATTTGAAACAGCTGCTAGAACAGTATCTTTATGCGAGAGCATAAAAAAGAGTGATAAATATATATGTGTACACCCTCATACAGATTGCAGCCTTTCAACAGGGTGAACTACTCACTGYTAAAACAAACCTCCTCTGGGTTTCTATCTATCCATCC
Organism: Malurus melanocephalus; assembly: GCF_030028575.1. Taxonomy (NCBI): domain Eukaryota; kingdom Metazoa; phylum Chordata; class Aves; order Passeriformes; family Maluridae; genus Malurus; species Malurus melanocephalus. The sequence goes on from NW_026623253.1 coordinate 4,143,581, forward strand.
TGTCAGCCAAATTCCCATTAGCACTCTACTCTTCCAGGTGCATCCTTCTGCCAGCACAAATCCACACAAATACATCTTGGTAAAGRTGCCTGGCTGTTTTTTCAGTGATTTATATTTGAATCTTTATTTCCTTCAGAAGGGCTACAGAAGAGGCACTGCAATAACCTCAGAGGAGSCTAAAAACCCCTGGATCCAGACATATAAATAGAAATAATAGCTGAAAACTGGTAGGATTACAGGAGGGGGTGAGGGTGGGGAGGGAAGGGAGTGGTTTTTAAATATCTTTGTACTTCACAGTAAAAGACAATCCCTGTCCCCAAGGACTGCCAGTGTAAATGCCCAAGGGAACAAAAGTCAGACAAGGAGGAACAATTTGCTCCAGGATCATTTCTGTGGTGGACCTTGGAGCTCCTGACTCCCCATCCAGAATCCAAATCCCCCAAACTGTGTTCTGAAGGTCGGATTTATTGTCAGTTCTTATAGAGGAGAAAATACTATTTTAGCAAAATATTTCCAAATAGATCTCTCAATATTGGAAGGCAGTGGTTTGTGTTAGGCTATATTAATTATATTATATTAAAGATTATATTAGTGTAGGCTGTTTCTTTCTGGCCTGCAGAAATAGCACTGTACACCGACGGCACTTGCACACATTACTCCAGAAGACAGGAACATGTGCAGCATCTGCCTTTTTTGCTTGACTGATTGTGTTTATTTCGTTTCACTCCGTGCTACTGCTGCTTCTAATTTCCTACAGAATACACCTTCCCAGGAAGGTCAGATTGGCACCAGATGCTGAAGWTGACTTATATTTACATTTCCAGTAACTAGCAAGCACTTTCCACTTCATTTCTGTCATAAGCCATGCATGGACCGAACAAACCATCCACCTGCTTTTGAAGAAAACCCATATTGCTCTATGACCAAAATAAAAGAAAATGGATATTTATGGAYAAGCAGTTGTGTTTCTGGCACATGCTTTAGCAGTGGCTGTTGCAGCRTCACAATGAAATCTCCCTTTTAATGAACTGTTAAGTACTAATCACTGTTAATGTGCAGAAGAGCAGATCAAGCTCTGGTGGTTTGAAGGAGGAATTCACACACACCCAGAATCTGCTCTGCTGTGAGGTAAAGGGACACCTCTGAGAGGGAGACCTTCACCTAATTGTGGAACATTAGGTTCTTACAAAATGACAATCTACTCCTAAAATGTGTGGTTCTTCTGATCAGAAATGCAATGTTGTATTTCTCAGGATTGTTTTTGACCATTGCCAATAGGTTCCCATCAGTTGGATTTATTTGTGTCCTGCAGCTTTTCCTTGTATTTACACTGCACTYCCTTAGCCAAGCACAAGTTTCCTTGTCACACTGTAATAAAAACCATAAAAGATTAATAYGTTTTATGCCAATTTATGTGGGATAATGAAGCAGTGCCTTTCAGCACCATGGAGGGGTGCATTTTCACACTGTCACATTTCACAAGGGGGRGTCACATTTGTGACAGCTTGAGATTATGCTTCTAAGCTCTCAACAGATCCTGCCAGATCAGTGCTTCAGCTGCACAGATTTGTGTTCGAGCTGCTCCTTGTTGATCAGGAGCTTTCCCAGAAACAAAACTCCCAAGGGAAGGCAGTAGCATCAAGGCATTTTGCTGGTCCCCATAAGCAGCAGGCTCTGATGAGGCAGCTGGGGACAAGAGGTTTCCCAGTGCCAACAAAGCAGCTGAAGGACATTGCTGGGWGGGAGTGCTGTGTCTTGCTGATATGTGGTGTTGAACTCGGCTTCACCCAGCACAGGGCATCAGCGTATTGTGCCTCATAACTCTGGCACACTRTGCTCTGACCACCACAAAATATTTAAGCCCACTCTTGTCCTACAGGGCTTGTAGTAGCCAAGTAATAGATTGACAGAAATACAACATTTGCCATTTAAAAGAGGAGAGAGATTGTGTGTATGAAACAAGAAATGTACATGTACGTGACCCACTGGAATGCAGTGCTGTAGGCAAAGGACAAAGAGGTGCTGGGGAAGGATTTATTGATTGGCAATAGCATTTATAAACATAGGAGAAATCTTAAGGCAAAGAGTCAGCATGGGAATTGAATACTCAATGTTATACATTATTTTAGTWTATAGATCAGTAATAAAAGTCCCAAGGAAGACTGACTTGGAGCATAGAACTTCTGACTGTAGCTGCTCCAAACTAAAAGTGTTCATGCATGTGATCTGGTTATCTGCTGAACTGCAGGGCACTTGCCCCAAACTCCCCAGAAGTTTTAAGTTTAAAAAGTTTCCTTCGGCTTTATTTATGTAATGTCCTTTTCGGCCTTTTTCTGTGGAAGTGAAAAGCTAGTCATTTTATCTGTCCCCTTTTTTTTCCCCAGCCTCAATTATTTTTAATGGATGTTTCAAGTTTTCCTTTTACAATGTGCTGAGAGATGCTCATACACCAGGAAAAAAAATAAAAAAACATTCAGCAAGTAAGCTATAAATGCCACAGTTTTCAATGGTGAAAAAGACTAACTTTCTGAATCTTGATAGCAGTACTTTGGAAACCACTTCACAGAGTGCCTTTTTTTTTTTTTTTTTTTAACAAAAGTCAAACAGTCCACATGCTGCCAGCCCGACAATGTAAACAAATCTGTTTTTCCGGATTCCCTTTGTCAAATCAGCCTCCAGCTGAAATGTGTTATCTCAGATGAAGTGTATCAGGCACATAAAGCAATAATTACAGCTGCCTGGCTTTGTGTTGAGAATAAAGACCTAGACTTAGATCAAGGTCAGCAAGAGAGGCTGCAGAAAATACACAATTTTTGTGTAGAAGCTGGGTGTGTGGTTACTATATAGACACAGACAAAGCAGGAAGCCCAAGCCTAGGGAATGCCATGCTGAGAGGATGCTAGGAAGAACACAGTGATCAACAGGGTGTAGAAATTACWCTTTACACGTCTGGAGAGTCCTTTYTCTGGCTGCATGTTGTTCTTGGGCACTGTGAACATCACCTGAGGGCCACCCTGCCCAGCCTCTCTTAGTTCAAACAGGGATCTGCAGAGACACGGAGAAGATTCCTCTGGGATTGTTCTGAACCAGCCTCCCACAGGACTTGGATTAACTTTCATATCTTTCAGGACTATCTTCATTGCAATAATTGTTCCCAAAAGACCTTAGTAGAGGAAAATCTAGTGTTGGTTTGTATGGAAAAAAACCTCTTTATAAAATCCTGAGCACCAGGTCCTGCGAGCTGTGAGAGTCTGAGAGTGACACTACAAGCCTCAGAGAATTTGCTCTTTCTGAGTGGTTTTTAATGTGCCCTCAGGRCCAAGCACCTTTGCCATTCAAAGCTTCCTGCAGCCTGGCTGCACTGAGCAAGTGTCATGGCAAATTTCTGAGTGAGTGGAGCAGTTGGTTAAAGCTGTTCTTGCCTTGGCCAGGGTCAAGTTTTGGAAAAACATGGTGAACTCCTAATAAGAGCTGATTACTTCTTAAGAGCCACTCCAGCCTGTCACAATGGACACCACAGCAGTGACTGCCAGGCTCCATCCTGCCATTTCAAACCCTCTGGAGATCCCCAGGCACAGAAACTCCCTGCAGAGCTCCTGTCAGTCCAATGCTGCTGCCACAYGAATGAGCCAGGAAAAGTACCAAGGATCCCAAATAACTCAACTGGCACAGGCAGTAATTCCCCATTCTGGAACCGAGTGGCCTGGCAGGAAATCTGAGCTTGTCCCCTGATGCATACAAAGGCTGGAGAAAAAATCAAATTACATCACAGTGCTCTCAGTAAGGCCATGCTCAGCAAGAGAAAAGGAAAGCAGAGAGTAGGGATGAAATCCTACACAAGGATCATTCCTTAAGAGATCCTCCTGACCGCTCCTTAAGAGCTCATCCCAAACCATTTTCTCAGGACAGCAAATAACAATAGTTTGTGCATTTTTCTTCAGAAAACAGCATTATGAAAACAAATAAAAACTGGTGAACTGTGATAGTGTTGTCTTTGAAGGCCACAATTCTAAGAGATACTAACATACCACACTCAACACTGCTCCATAGAATAATTTAACAGCATTAAAAATTATGTTATTTGTTGAGATTTTTTTTTTTGTTCACTAAAGTTTAAACCTACCCTGAAAAATTGTGAAGAAACAGGGCAATAACAAACACACAAGAGCAGAATTATCCCTATTTTATCTCCAGTAACTTTGTTTCATATGGTTTTTTACTGCAGGGTTGAAGGAAGTTTTCAGTCTGAATATTTATTTAGGCATTACTTAGAACATTTCTTATTCAGACTATCATTGTTTGTTCTTTGAGAAAAAAAAAAAACAAACCAGCCAAACAAAACAGAGAACAAACAAACAAAACCTCAAGCCCCTATTATTTAGTTTAAAAGTCATGAGTTTTTATTTGGTAAATAGGATTTGTTTAGAATTAATCTGAAATTAACACTGCAGTTTTTAAGTTGTCAGCTTTTGATTGTCAACAGCTTCATTTTTCTACAGCATTTATGTGCAATAGCATAACGAATTCATATCAGTACAGAGACAAATTTATTTGCTGCTGCAGACTCAGAGAGGAAAAAATATGTATTCCCTTGAAATAAGGGGGTTTAGACTTAATAATSTAATTAAAATTGTGTTTAAAAGGCTTCAAACTTTGAGTACATACTTTTCTCATTATTCTCATCTTCTCTGCAAAACTGGGATTTTTATCCAGGTACTCTATCAGGGAAAGAAGTAGTTTTGCCTATTGAACATAGCAATTCAATTTTCAAGTTAACCATTCTCTGGCACTGTTTCAGTCCATTCTCCTGTTCACAGAATCACAGMATATGCTGAGTTGGAAGGGACCCACGAGGATTGAGCCCAATTCCTGGCACTGTAGTGGACACCCCAAGAGTCACACCCTGTGCCTGAGAACATTGTCCAAACACTTCTTGAACTGTGTCAGGCTGATGCCGTGACCACCACCCTGAGGAGCCTGTTCGAGTGCCCAGCCACCCTCTGGATGAAGAGCCTTTCCCCAATATCCAACCTGAACCTGATACAACTTCAAGCCAATCCCTCAGATCCTGTCCCTGATCACCACAAAAGAGACCAGTGCCAGTGCCTGTCCCTCCTCTTCCCCTCATGAGGAAGGTGAAGACTGCAATGAGGTCTTCCCTCAGTCTCCTGTTCAGAGCTCCTTAGCTTCTGGCTTGGGGATATTTATTTTGTATTTAAGATAGTACTATTTTTTTTTTTTTTCAGGAATTGGCTTTTTTTTATGGTTAATTTACTGCATTGCCAAAAAAAATGGTCCTCCCTCTGGGAGCAGCAATGCTGTGTTTGAAATCTTATCTAAAATATTAAGGTCCAAAGTACTGTAGCAGAATTTTCATTGTAGGAAAGAAGATAGAACTGAGCACTTGGCTGCTTTTGATTGCTCCTATTTAAGTTTGCTTTTCTATGTAATGAGATGCACTCTCTGTATTTCCAGTAGCATTGTTATTCAACTCATGGGTTTTGTTATGTTTAATTGGGAAGACCTTTCCCCCTATTTTCCCAACACTCCRCCAAAAAGTTAGTTGTGCCGTTTATTTTTTACCTGAAACTGTATTTTGTCTGTCAAAACACTAAAGAATGCTGCTCTCTTTTGACTTACAGTTTTTATCTGGATAGACAGGTCTGCCTTTAAGCAACTCAAATCATCTCTTTTTTTTTTTTTTTTTTTTTTTTTTTCCCAAATGAAAAACACCTCAAAAATCATTTGATGGGAATGAGAAACATGAAAACAACCCCTTAAAATTAATGAGCAGGTTTGAAAATCTTCTTCTTGGTCAATAATTTAAGTAATAAAAGGCCATGAAGTTCTAATTTTGTTAATATCCATTAGAGCTTTTCTCTTTTTGTTAAATACGCTGCCTCTGAATTTCAATTTATCACAAATACACTAGAATATAATAGGTAGTGGGGTTTTTCCCAAASATTCCCATGGATGTACTGCCTACAGGCAGGAACTTACACAGGCTGTGTCTGTGTGTATGATCTGCTTTTTATCTCTTTATTTAAGGCAGCTAACCAACATGGTCTAAGCTATTAATAATGAGAAAAGCATTCCAGATGGATTTGTTGTTTTGTTCTCTATTAGCAGAATTAAGGAATTGGTAGGGTGCAAGTTCTTGGTGACACATATTTTTATATAATTAAAGAACCACACCAGCAGCTAACACAAAATAATTTTCTGAGTACACTAATAAATTTGTAGAAGAATTTGAAGATAGATTGTTGTTTTTTTTGTCTGGATTCAAGCTATTTGAGTTGTTGTTTTTTTTTAAACTGTCTCAATAGTCATCAAGCATTTACTCACAATTATTTTTCCTCCAACTGATGGTGTAAATAATTAATATGATAAAAGGTTTTAACACATCAAATCAGTAAACAACCTTCAAGAAGAACTGGCACACATCCAATCCCCCAGACACCCAGCAAGAATAACTTATGCCAATTAAACCTGTGAAATGGATTTATATTTTTGGCCTATGATAGTTAGTCAAGATCTGTGGGTTCAGTTGCCCCTAAACTGTTCAGGAAGATAACTCAAATATTTTGGGTGGCTGGAGCTAATAGAATGTAGAGTTAGGAGATGGCATTGTTGGGCTCAGCCTTTTGCTCAGTAGCTTAGGGGTGGGGATGTTCCCCAAGGTTCAGGGAATCCTAATTCTGTCAGTTCTTCAAACYTGCCTCTCCTCCCTCCAGTGAAATGCCCCCATGGCGAGGTTATTCTGAGCAGGAGCTCTCAGCTCTTCCTGTCAATGCTTCCAGACTTTGGTGTCCACTGGAGCATGGCCTGGCCCCATGTGAGCATCCAGCCACTGGTCCTATGCACGGTGGTGGGAAATTTTTATCCAAGTATTGCTCCTTTTTAAACCCTTGCTCTAATTAACAGTCATTCTCACAGAACAAAACAGCATCAGTAGAAGAAGTTCGAAGGTGTCCCTCCAAATACTCCCTTTGCTTCATSCGTAGTATATCTCATCACATATTTTACTTTGTGGGTTTTATTTTTTTTTTCCAAATGTTACTYTGTGCACTTTTGGTCAACTTGTTTTCCTTTCTTATGATAAAGAAAGCATTTTTTTTTTCTAAGTGAGGTTAAGGAGGATTTTCTAAACATTGCAGTGAGTATATAACTTAATATTMGTCAGAAAAGCCTTGTGGCTGAAACTATATGAGGAAGAAATGCACAGTTGTAATTTTAATTTTTATGATATCAAAATTTGTTTTTCTCATTGCCTTCATTTAATACCTAATTGAGAATATCTGACCTTTTTTTTTTTTTTTTGTTTTTTGTTCTTAGCAAAAATTTACACTGGCAGAAAAATACATGTGGGAAATACATTCCAGCAGAAAGTTTAATTATAACGTGGAAGTGTCATATCACACAGTAGCTGATTCTTTGGTAACATCTGAAACAGGTCTTTTGGTATTTCTTTTGGAGAAGGGGATTAACTATCYAGTTGACTCCAGCATGAGTGTTTTAGGAACTTGTTGGGTTTGATTGTGACAAAGAATCAACTCCTTCCAGATCGATTCTCTTAAAGCAGTTTGCTCAAAGAGCATGTGGAGCATGCTCCAGTTGAACACAAAGGTGGGTGTTTGAATTGGGAACTGGCAGAACTGGGCAGAGGGCTTTGTCAAAGTGCAGAGCTCTGAGCTATCAGAGAGCATTCTTTATTTCCATCTTTCTGGTTTTCCCCATTTTTCTGTCCCTTTTGCAGATGATGGCTCCAAGGCAATGTTATACACCTTACCACCTGTTGATTACAAGGCTCAGGTAGCCTGCTCAGTGTTGCATGGTGCTCCCACTAGGAAGACCCCAAAGATCCTGGATTTTACAAGGATTTCCAGTCCCAGCAAGGGACTAACAAATGCTGCTGGGGCTTCTTTCCTGGGGTCCAGTCAGGTTCAGGTCAGAACAACAACACAAATTACTCTAACAGACATAGAGTTTTTAACTACATTAGTTCA
>NW_026623253.1:4151951-4314434 GCF_030028575.1 Malurus melanocephalus
CCTTGAAATGCTTACAGAAAACTACCTTAGAAACCCAAAGTAATGGAACATTAAAAAACCATCTGGAGATCTGAACTAACTTTAAGGAGTCAGAGTAACACTGATGCATCACGACAAAGACAGATATGATCCATTGTGAGTGTGGCACAAAACTTGCAGTTRTATGGAGGAACACAAAATTCTGATATATACATATAAAAAAAAACTTGAGATAGCTAAGTAATCACAGARTGAGTATGACAGAAACTAATCTTTGGCTGCATAAATGTAATAAGACTTCATTTAGTGAATCCTTACCTTATTCTGGAAGGGTTACACACACCAGAAATACCTAAACTTGTGCTAAACTATTGGCATTGGCTTGATGGAAATGTTGTGTACAAGTATTTAAACAAAAATTATTTCTTATGTCACACATATATCTTTGTCTTTCCCCAAACCATAGGTAGTTCCAAGTTGTTAACTGAATTTTAACAATTACTTTCAGGATTTATTTTTAGGTTTTGGTACTTTAAAAATKCTTTGTAAAGACATACAATGTGATATGAAGATACAAAACATTGYTTCCCATGGAAACATGCTGGAGTCATACAGACTTTTCAGTTTCTTCACAGAAGAGCAGCAGTCTGTTTAAAGAGAGGTWGGAATCCTCAATCTTTTTCATGCTCAATTATTTTCCAGATTCTCTGTGTGTGTGTGTATATGCATGTGGGGTTTATTTTAGGACAATTTGGTTGCAATGAAAATGAGGTTTGTAGCTATTTGGGTTATTATCTCTAGAAATACAGCAATATAAAAGCATAAAAATAACACTGAAGAAAATGCATAASAAAGAAGGGATAAGAACAGAAAGATATCACCACCCATGGATCCAGAAGAAGGACTTGGTTGTTGCAATTYTGATGTCTGTTGGTCGAYRGTCCCACCTTGATCCATYTGGGGTGGGGGGAGCCKATGAAACACAAAGKTYAATGGATTAATAAATGCTCAGGTTTACATGGAAACACCCAGGTACCTTCCTGAGGCAGGGGGAGTTTTACACTGTCTGATGAAACACTGGTGAGTGGTGTGCAGTCCTCTGGTGAAAACCCCAGAAATGAGACCCCCAGAAATGGGGGTCTTTGATGACTGATGACCCCATCTAAGACACAAGACTGCCTCATTGAGTCAATTGTGCACCATCAGAAGAGATTAATTCCTTCAAGCCTGCTTGTGAATGTCCCAGTACCTTCCCGGGGGGGGGGGGGGGGGGGGGGGGGGGGGGGGGGGGGGGGGGGGGGGGGGGGGGGGGGGGGTTATGCCTGAGCCAGTTGCATAAGAGAGGGCATTGACATGATATAAAGCACTGTCCTGCTTCCACAGGGTCAGCTTCTTATCAGCTTTCTCCCTTATCTGGCTCAAACCTCAGTCTGTGTGCCCACCCCCTYTACATCTGGGTGTTTACCCTGCAAAGCCCAACAAAGCACCACCTGCTTTTGAAACTGGCTTTGTTTGGGTCATTAGCAATTACCATTTCCCACCTGGATTGCACCCAGTGCTGCACATGGATGGAACTGCAAACACAGCCAGCCCAGGCCCTCSTGTCTGCTGTGCTGCTGCTCTGCTGCCTTCATCCTGCAAGATTAATGTGATCCGTGTCACAACAAGCAGACTTAAAATCAATAGGAAATAGTCTCCAGTGAAGCTCTTGAGACCCCATCTCCTGGGATAATAAGGGAGGTCAGCATCCTTCAATATCAAGCTGTGTGTCAGGGAGATTCCTGCCAAAATCAATGGAGCTGAAGCAGTAACTGTTTCAGTAGGGCCGTCTCCCACATGACACCCATCCAACACATCCTTTCACTGCAGCGTCAACAGCTGACAGAAACTGCTAGGAGGGAATCTCAGTTTCCCTGACTCACTGCAGATGAGCAGTCCTCAGCATCTCCACAAAACAAGTCACCTAAGGAGTTGTTGTGGGTTAAGATTTCCCCTTTTGTTTCCTTTCTTGGGGAATTTTTCTTTCCCATTTTGTTGCTGGGATACACTGATTGCCAGGTGGCTCAGTGATTAGTAAAGACAATAAGACCTATGCCCCACCTAAATGTCCTTGCTGAGCACTGGGAGAGAATCAGTGTGTGTGTGTGGGGGGGGTAACTTCACTTCCTGCGCTGCTTGGCTGGGAGAAGGAGTTCAATCTGCCAGCTGCGGGGGAGAGCTGGCCTGCCCTTTTTCTGCAGAGCCCAGCATCTCTGCTCATTGGTTCCTTTTTTTTGCTGCACTGTGATCTTCTCCCCTGTGCCTTGCTGGGGACCCCCTGAGATTCCAGCTTCAGGGGTGAGCTCTGCTCCATCCTGTTTCGCAGCCGTGGGATTCTGCTCGTCTCTTTGCCATCCTGGGTTTYTCTTGCTGTCCAGAGGASCACCGAGATCGACGTTTCYGCTGTGAGTTTTGCAGAGAAACTTTTCTCCATCCACCTCTGCCATTTTTGTGTCCACCATTGTCAACGCGGGAGATCTGAGCCAGCCGGGACCCGCGCCACAGCGCCCCCTGCAGGTGCCGGAGAATCACTGCACCCGCCCTGCCCAGCCGGGAGCCAACAGCGCCCCTGCCGACTGGGACTGTAACTGCACCAAAGGGGAGGCTGTGTCTCTGTAAGGCTGTCACTGGGTTTGGGACTGGGCTGGTTGTTGCTATTGTTATTGTTACTTGTGTCGCCTTGTTATATATATTAGTAAAAACTGTTATTCCCTTTTACCCTTATTCTTGCCTGAAAGCCAGTGATTTTTTCAAAGCTATAATAATTCGGAGAGAAGGGGGGTCATAGCCACCACTCCAAGGGGCGTCCCTGCCTTCATTGGCAAACACCTGTCTTTCAAACCAAGACAGGAGTGTAGAATTTACTGCATATTCAGATCCTGCATTTATATTTTCATTTGTATGATTTCACTTTTTATGGAAAAATTGCTTGGACTGAACATAAGTCTCAACATACACCTAATTTTTTTAGGTTTACAATAAAAGCATAAATTTATTTAGGTTCAACACCTTTTTAGTGAGGTCCCATGCTATTTGTTCGGTGACATGGCCTGAATAATTCACCAAGAATTCAGAGATACCTGGAAGTGGCAGTATTTTTTGGACACAAAGAGCAGAACACTTGTTGGATGAAAAGGAACTGAAAATAAGGTGGATTTATCCAACTATCTACCACACAGTGAAATAGAAAAGTATTATCATATTCAGTACTACTTTAATTATTGATGGATAGTTCAAATATCTTTCATCTCTTCTGCAAAGAATATAAATCTATTTTTTCTTGTTCAAACTGATCCAATTTATAAGTTTTCTACTCAAGGTTTGTGTTTCCTAAAAAGGCATTTAAATTCTTTTAATATTTAATACTGTTTCTGAACTACCWGATATAAAAGGAGGATCTTCTCAAAAAAGAGGACACAACATTGTTGCTCAAAACACTGTTTGACCAACCCTGTATGTTCCTTAAATACATAAGCTTTCCCAAACAGAAATTCTCCTATTAAAAATATACTAAAATTTGATCCACAAAAAAAGTTGCTGTTTTCTTGCTTTATCCTTGGAAGAACTCAAGTGGTATTTGTGTAGGAGCTTTTCTTCTTGTGTGTTAATCATAATTTTTTCCTTTTCCATTAGGAGCAAAAAAGGAAAACTCTGAAGAATCCTTTTAAAAAAATTCTTTTTAAAGGTATTTGGAAAATGATGGGGAGTRGTGCACAAACTTGAGTGTCCTGCAACACACTGTTTCCCCTTTGATTTTGGGAGTTAAGAATGGAAATCCCAGACTACCTAATGCAATTGGAAGCAAAAAAATTCCCAGGCATTCCCATGGTATCAGGTGAAGGGAAATTGAGTGCAGTGGCTTGATTTTAGAGTAACARGATTTTGGGGCAGCAGTGCTTTTTRMGACTGTCAGAAAGTCTCCARGGATATTRTTTCCTGCTTCCTGCCAGGAGAACCTCTGAAATCATAGAATCATRGAAYGATTTGAGTTGGGAGGGGCTTTAAACATCCCAGCCTACAAAAATACTCCTGTGGGAAATCTCGCAATGAAAACTTCCCTGCCTCTTTTATTTTCAGCAGAAGGAGCAGGAACTCCTCGACGTGGGGGCAGCAAAGCTGTTCCTTTGTTGTGTTCAAGTTGGTTTCATTAAGTGCTTGGAATTGAGTTCCAGAGAAAGCAAAGGCAACAAGTCTGGTTCCAAACTCTCATCAAATGGCTTYGTAGAGATGTTAAGAGCTGCACATTTTGGATGTCTGTGACAAATTTTTCAGATTAAAGCACTAAACTATGCAKAAATGAAGGCACAAAACTCATTTAGGCTGCAATTCTGTCCTTAGTACTCTCTGAATTACTGTGCATAGAGTACAGTTTGTGAAATTACTTCTGTTTGGAGACCTGTTAGATCCTCACACTTTACACTGAGCTACAGAAAAATTTTTGTCATGGCCTCTGAATTTTTCATGCTAGAGTTGCATAAACTTGCTAAACAAAATATGGAGCGATTCCTTTGATTGTTCCAATTTTTTTTCCTGAATTAAAAAAAAAAAAGCATGTACAGGGAGGAGAAAGGAAATACAGGAAGGTGTGCAAAACTGTGGATAGATTTCAGAGTTCTCTYCTGGTAAATTAGTGTGAATCAGTGAGGGTGAGTGGAGTGGTAATTTTCTGAAGAAGGCAGGCTTGATTTCAGGCTTGGGTGGACATGGACCAGAAGAAGCCTTGAGATCACCATGAGACGAGACAGTTAATTCTGCTGCCAGGGATCWCTGCAGAGACTCTGGATATGGAAAGGTCCTAGTTTATCATATTTTGCTCTGAAGGGAAGGACGGGCTGCACAATGCAGCCTAGAGGGTATCTGGTTGGGAAGAAGCTGGGCTAAAGGCATGGCCTCRGAAGCTCACAGATCATGGGAGTGTGGGAGAATGATAACAGAGGAGAAGACTGAKGTTTAAAATGTATTAAACTTTAAATAAATAAGACCTAGTCCCCTGAAGAATACAATCTGAAATAGAATGGCTGGGAGGTRTTGCTTGATGCCTCAGTTAGCAATTTGGTCTAGAGGCACACAAGGTTTGTCAAACAATTTAACAAAGTTTTGAACATTCTCAAATTTCTAGAGAAGCAAAAAATCCGAACAAAAACCCAAATTAAATAACCCATGTACTGGGAACTGGCAAGAACCGATGTTTTAAATACTTTGTGCTGAGTAATTTGTCAGAAGATTTTGTAGGCAGTCACTATCACACCAGTGAGGTGCCCCTATAAACGTGTCAGACATTTCAACAATTTTAATTATGGTAGGGAACAAGATCTGCTGAGAAGAAGGAAAGAGTTTGGGATAAAAAAATTATCTGGAAAATATGAGATGTTGGCTAAGATTTCACAGGTGTTTTTTCAAAGCAGAAAGAGAAGTCTTCAGGGCTAATGCTGAGAAAGAAAGGGTAAAATTAGGGGCAGCAAGATTACTCAAGGTTACTCAAGGTTACTCAAGATTAGCTGTGTGATGAATGGTCCACAGAATGCTGCATAAATCAAGATAACTAAGATAAATGGAAGCCTAATTTAAGGAGTGTGCTGTCTCTGGATCAGAACTAAAAGGAACCAGATGCATGACTGTCAATTAGGAGGTACAAAAGCAGTACCAAAATCAGGGCAGACCTGTACAAGAGACTGTTTCCTAATGTTTTTACCAAAGATGCTAGAGAAAAATCCTTCAGGAACTGGAGTTGGGCAGYAGTATCAATTTTTAATGTGTTTTCCCTCTCACAAGGGGAAACTTTTGGACTGTTTAGACTGGAATTTCTTTCCCCTGTGACAATGACATGACTCTTTTCTACAGCCTTTCTTTCCCATGCCTAACTGTACATTTGTCATTGCACTTCCTTCTCATTGTCCACTCAAACCTCTTCTCATCTTTAATTCCATTCCTTTCCTAATTACCTTTTTGAACAGTTAGGAACTATGACCAGAGGACTCCTCTGCCTGTGCTATGCAAGGATTGGGGTACTTTTAAAGAAAAAAACAAGAAAATYCTCTACAGAAGTGTATTTTTAAAGCTGAGATATCTTTACACTTGGATTTATGTTCAAAAATTAATCTTTCAGAGAATTATTTTTGTTGTGCATGCAGAAAGCAACATTGTGAACACCACTGAGAGGACACACAGCCTTCTGAGACCAGAGAGGAGAGAAAAACCCTGTCTCCTGGTGGTAGAGTCTCAGTGAGAATATTCATCAAAGGAAATTTATAATGCTCTGACTTCATCCAAAAGAGCAAAGATGATGCTGGATCTTCTGAAAGAGGTGATCCAAAGGAAAGTTGAAGYGCTGACAGCATTTGACCAATAACTGGGGTGAAAATCTAAAGGATGGGGCCACCAGCTGCACCGGCTTTGAGGGGGCATTTGAGTTGTGGTCCAGGCATAGCAGGGATAATAAACYCTACACCCCTTGGGAATGAGAATTTGGAGATGCCTAAAATCTGGAGTTCCTGAGAATGGACCACAAACTGTGGTTAGGTGACAGCTGCTAGAAGAAGGTGACAGCTAAGCCTGAGCATCTGTCAAATGGAGGAAGACTGATTTGGGATTACAGCCAATGTGCTCTGGGAAGGAAGGGAAAGAAGTTCCCATTCCCAAGAGCCTTATGGAACAGACACTTCCCAAAGAGCAGTAACTGGCACACACACCTGACTCTTCCAAGATGCTTTCCCTTTCTCTCCCTCACCTCACACACAGTAGTGTTTCTTTAAATGATGTTTATTTTAAAATCAGGAATCACCCTGAAATCCTCAGAGCCAGATGAATAACTCTGTTTCATGAAAACTTAAATCAGAAATTAGGCTTGTTTGTAGGTGGTTTCAATGTTTCTTCAGCTTAATTATTACCTWCCCTTTGTGTTCCTTCCACTTACTGTTCCCCCTCCCACAGCTTCCAGCCAGTCACTCCTTTCCTTTTTCCCATCCATGAGCTTGTGGGATTTTARGGTGAGTCAAACTGCAGAAATTATTGTAATTTTAAAGGAATAAAATTAATGAAAAAAGAAAAACTTAAGCAATTTAAACAGCAATTTAAAATTTTTGCTTTTAACCTGGATTTTTGCAGGGGCCCAGTTTGCAGAGTACATCCCCAAGGTATTTTAATCTGTCTGAAAACCCCTGAGGAACAGATTCAAGAATAATAATAATAAAATAATATGTAAAGTGCTGTCATATTAATGGTAGTCTCATCACAAATGTTCTCTTCATTTATCCTTCTTTAAGAAACTAGAAATACACACAGATCCAAGGAAGAAAAATGAAAATTGTCACAGGCACAGAGGGGCTTTTGCTCTTTAGTTAAGGGAGTTATTTCTGACTAAAAATTCTATTCTTTCCCAATTCTCAGCATTATGTAACCAGGCAATTTGTTCTATATGAGAGTTAATACCTGTCTTCCAGCATCTGCACCCACCTACATATATTAAAATAAGYAATTTAATTCTCTGATTCGGTGCAGCAATTGCTGTGTGCCTRCATGCCAGCAATTTGGGGGCTAATTTTTATTTTTAGTTTGAAATAGAGGAGACAAGGGGGYGTATCTATAATCTAATACACATTTATGTACCTGCTTCTCCCCCTGGTAGATTATTCAAGAGTTAATGCATTGTGATGGAACTGTTTATATTTGTTAGTTATAGATTATTGCACTGTGCATGAAAGAAATCTGGCACCTTCATAAATCACACTTTTATTCTGTATTCTGCTTAGCCAAAAATATGCACATATGTACAGGAACATTTTATTACACAGAGGCACTGCTGAATATAAATAGAATATTTGTCAAACTTCAGATTAACATAAAAATAACATTGTGCAAATACCTTGTTCTGCCAACCCACTGGCACATTTTCCACATTTTRAAGTGTTCTGCCTAAAGCAGCATAGCTAAAAGATTGCATTAGTGGAAAGAAATAGGTGAAAATTCACCACAAATTACACAAATAGTGGAGAGACAGCAGATGTCACTAATTTGAGAAAACATTGCTGACACGCCAGGGAACCCTCCACTTAAATGATATCAGAGAATTAATGATGAAGCACTGACAAGATACGGGTAGAATTGGCTTCTCAGAAAGGAGACAATATCTCTCATACATCGTGGTGTCTGCTAGAATCAAGAAAATTACAACTTCTCTGAGTGAATTCACAATTTAAAATAGAGGAATGAGTAAAATCATATAGAATATTTAAAGATTTAGCTCTCTGTTTCATGTATTTTGTATAAGAAATCAATATCAGTTGCCTACACTCGGCAACAATGTTCCAAATGCTTCCTAAATCCTCCACAAATCGTGTCAACCTAAAGAGAGGCTGTGGGTTACGTAAGAGATAAGGTGCTGCCAGGTGCTCTTACCTGAGCATCCACAAAGGTCTGAATGCCACTGACTACACAAACTTTTGCCAAAAAGGTGAGGTTTTAACTGCAGATTAAAAAGACCTGCACCTTGACACTAACCACTTCCTGGGAAAGGACTTAAGTGACACTTAAGTGACAGCTTCAATAGAGACCATGGGTTCTATGAAAGGGCACACAACTTCTCATGGTGCTACAGCAGAACTTGATAGAAATAGAAACTAAACCCCCTTTTCCCAATTTGCCAAATAATACCGAAGATTTTAACGCGTAAGGTAGACGATGCAGAGAGGATATTTGGCCTTCTTCTGCTCCTTGCTCTATGTTCCACTCCAACCATGGGCATTTGAGAAGGATGAAAGAAACAAGGATCTTGGGTTCCTTGGGTTTTATTGATTATGTTTGTAGGCATTATTCTAGAAAATAATGCTTGTAGGGGATGAAGTGGGGTGGGGCAGTGAAAGCTCCAGAAGCCCCAAATAGCTAATTTGACCATGATTTACGTGATAAAAGATGTTAATTATCACCCAAAACACTGTTGCACTCCAGGGCTTCTTGCCAGATTCCATCAGATCCAGAATACTTGAAACAGATTGCACATGATTGTGTCAGTAAGTATCTAAGGAAAAAAAAAAGTGTAAAATTATATTTACATTTTAAAAAGTGTAAAATTATATTTACATTTTACATTTTTAAGGGCAGAGAAAAAATTATAAAATCTACTTACTGTACTCAAAATGGCAAATTGCCAGTTTCATTGTTCATACATTGGTCAACATCAGCACAGGAATTTCTGTGAATRAAAGGGAATAGATTTTGCCACCTTTCTCACAAATATGTGGGCCCCCACCATGACTGCTTTGCTTTATAGGTCCTGGTGTACTAAGACCACATCTCAATCCCATGAAACACAGTTCTGTCAGAGCTGAGTAAGGAACTGGGAGTATTTCATACACATTGCAGCTGCAGTCAATTCTGGAAGTGCACCTACTGTCAGAACTCAGCCTCAAAATGTAATGAATACATCAATGTTAATCAGAAAAATAAATCTAAAAGGAAAACCCTCTCTCAAGCCTGATCTCATGATGATTTGAAGGGGAGTAGTGGGTGAATGAAATGGAAACTGTTAAACTAATAGGGGTTTGCTTTTTCTTTCTTTGAGGTCTGAAAGCATTTATAAAAAATAAATCCCACAACTTTTAGCCTGATCTCTCAGCTAAGGAAGTTCTTAGTAGCTGACAGTGAAAACAATTCAGACTTCTTTATCWCTGTCCCACAAAATAGGTGGATTTATGTATTATACAGAGGAATTCCAARTCAAAGCTGAGAGTTTTGAATTGCTTTACAATGTAAGATAAAGGGAGTCTGGAGCAGAATTTAAAAATGCAGAAGCCAGTGGCTTTGATGACTGTGATGACTGTTTATTTGTGTCCCATTTTTTGTAGATTCTGTGTGAAATCTATTCRGTGTACATTTCAATAAAGTGCAAGTAGATGCCTGCAGGACTTTWAATTTTATTTTGCTATTGCTATGAGAGCTCAGCAGTTGTTAGAGCAGGAGCTCAGAAAGTTTGGGTTCAGCTCCTCACTTGGGAACTGGTTTGCTCTGCAGCCTTGGAAAAGATACTCTTAATTACTGATGAGATGGCAATCTGGAAGTAGCATTTTATGTTCTGTCTTGCCAAAATAATGCAAGAATTAATTAAAGTTTGCAAAACACTGTGAAATCCTGAGGCTAAATATTCTATAGAAGCACTAATGATCTGTCTTGTCTGGTTTTGACCATATGCACACAGTCAGTTGGATGTTTTTCCAGAAAAAACTCCTCTTGTCAGAATCACAAACTTGAGCTCTTCCTTATTGCTCCATGCCATGGTTTTTAATGTAGAACAAAACTAGCTGTAATTGATAGAGATTTGCTGCAAATATATCCTTGATATTTCTCCATGAGTTAAATAATTTATTCCTACATTTATTTAAATTATTTGCTCAGTACRCGGTATTTTCTGGTCTTCCAAAGATTGTCTTCCAAAAAAATTGCAAACCAAACCATTCATCTTACACCTTATCTTCAGTAACTGCACCACTTCCTCCAYCAAAATACAAAATTATCATTGGAGAAAACTCACATCTAAACCCACATCCCTGTGGATGGCCAATGTCTTTCCCTGTCWATTTAAAGCCTAATGTGATCACAGGAAAGAAGTTATCTCAAGTATGTTGCCTGGAAATCTGGAATCACAGCCTTTCCATACAGAACTGATGCAGAGAAAACTCTTTCAAGGTAAAATTTTGYGTGTCTATCCAACCCCTGGAAGACAACATGGCTTTTAGTTTTTTTTAAATTTTTTCTAATAGTTACAATGCAACTCAGGAACTCAAATAAATCTTAAAAGAGAAAAACTAAGGGGAAAAAGGGGACACAACAGTGTCATTTATCAAAACTGGGATTTGTGAGCTAAAAATTATTTTGGAAGTGATCCGTATGAACAGTGAAGTCTGAAGGGCACGGGTCCCTGGCTGTTGGACAAAAAAGTCAAAAATTGGTCCAAAAGACTATAAATGGGTCAATTCCTATGCTGAAGGCAAGTCACAAAGTGGCCAAGTCCTTTCTAGATGTAAATCTCTTAACAAATGAGAAGAAACCTCTTGCAATTTCACGCACAATTTCTATGCTCTGTCTTGCTCRGCTTTAGGGTGTATTATACACTTAAAATGTCTTTATATTTAGCTGGAAATATCAGTGATCCTACTTTCCTTCATTATTCCAATGTAGCAAGGAAAATTTTGGAGAAAGTATCACTCACAGCTGCAAGAAGTTAATTGCGCATGTGATAACAGAACTTGATCTTGACTGAAGGATGGAAAATCATGCTGCACTCCAGATGAGTAATTTTTGCACTGAATAGTTATTAGTCAGATCGTGTTTTGGTGTCAGGAGCCAAAGCTTCTGCTTTTTGTATCTTAGTGAGAAGCTTAGGCAGGTCTTTCCACTTTATCTTTAAGAAGATAAAAAACTTTTATGGTCTTCTCCTCTGTAAGAAAATAACAACTTGAGACATGTGGATGAAGGCATATCRGAGTAGAGCTGATTGAATTTCTTTCACTCAAAACTGCTTTGATTGAAAACTTCTCAGTTCTACCAAAAAGCAGTCTTTCTTAAAATGTGCTTCTATTGCCTGTTTCTTTGTGGATGAGGGGAAAACACCTTGTTGTCTTTAAWTTTTTTAATTTAAAAGCAATTTAACAGTTTTTATTGCATGGATTATTTCTGGTTTATTTTTATAAATTAAAGGTAAAAAAGAACAACATTGGTGGTGCTTTTGACGGATTCTGAACTTGCTGTCTGAAGTGATACAGCCTTTTTCAAAAATATTTTTTTTTGCCTTGCCATATCTCAAAATAATGTGAACACATCACAAATTTCGATGTCATTAAGTACTTGAGGCGACTCAGTTTAGTGAGTCAGTATTTATGTTAAAAGAAAACACGTGTCAGAGGATACGGAGATCTGTGCCAGCCCCGAAAGTCTTTCCTGAGTTCTGGGCATAACAACAGACTTTTCAGTGTGGGTTTTTGTTTTTGTTTTTTTGGTTTTGGGTTTTTTTTTTTTTTTTTTTTTTTTTTTTTTTTTTTTTTGTTTTGTTTGTTTTTTGTTTTTTGTTTTGTTTTTTGTTTTTATATCTGCCTGCTGTAGCTGTTGAATGTAAAATTAGGCAATGTTATCCAGCCTGCTTAGCGACTTAATGATGAAAAAGGTGATGTTTTCACAGCCGTGTGGGAACAGCAAGGCTCAGTGCCTATCTGTTAACATCCTCCCAAGGAAGGYGTTCAGGCTCGCATGCAATCAGTAGGCTACGATCAGACTTATTATTACACACAAGAAATTTGGTTGGGAATTATATCTTCGTGAACCATTGTGAGTAGCTGGGGTTATGGCTACAACTGTTTTATCATTATACCCGCTGGGATTTTACTCGCAGCAGCACACATCAGTTTGTGCAAGGCCGTGCTGTATTGCWGCTATGCTGGCTTGTTTCCTCGTAYCCACAACCAAACCCATTAAAATATTACAGCAAGGCACACTGGATTTCCCCAGCTCAAGGTTGTAGCATGCATGTAAATGATGCAAAAGATGATTTTTTCATAACGGGGACAAGCAAAAAAAAAAAAAAATAAATCAAGCCCAGCATCCAGCTCAATTTTCTCAGCATAAGTGACTCATTTTCTCGATGCCCTGCACCACCATGGGGCTCTGCCCAGAACTTGTGCTGCCCCCCTGCCACGCTCTGATGTGGGCCCRGGCACCCCGGCTGGGTTTAAGTTGGACATCAGCAGGAATTTTTTCACAGAAAGGGTGATGAGACATAGGAATGAGCTGCCCAGGGCGGTGTTGGAGTCCCCTGGAGGTTTTTAAGGTGGCACTCAGTGGCATGGCGGTGATCAGTCGCAGGTTGGGCTCGATAAGGGACTCAGAGATTTTTCCCAAACTGATTGCTGGTGTGTTTTTTTTGAGGTGAGGAGCCCTACGAAGACTCAGAAGCGCACCCATGGGGGCCGTCGCTGCGGCCCCTCCCTCAGCCGCAGGTGCCGCTGGGCCAGGGGCGGCCCTGCCCCGTGCAGTTCCCGCCCGCTCCCGGCTGTTCCTCCGGGCTTTTCCAGGCGGAATTTCGATTTCTGAGCGTTCCCCTCCGWTGCTGGAGGAGAGTGTAACCCGTGGGGAGAGGCAGGAGCCCGGCTCCGGCTGGCCCTGGGTGCTGGGGGATGGCTGTGGTTTCTGAGCGCTGCTCAATGTTTCAGGGTTTGCAGCAGTAACGCGGTTTGGCGCTGGCGCTCGTATTGGGGTGAATTCTGATACTGAGAGCACAGAAGTGTTAATGCAGCCTCCAGAACTGCAGCATTGCCAGCCTTGTGGGCTCAGTAATTCAATGAACCAGAGAACTGGTCCAGCAGATGAAACTCTGGATGCAGAAAAGCCTGTTCCTCATGTGACCTCTTTATTCCCAGATTTGGTATTTCAAGTAACAGATTATTTTAGTGCCCTGGGAAGGAGACTGTTCAACACTACAAATGGCCTGGTTTTGCCAGCACAACTTTTTTTGAGATCACAAAAAGGTTTCTTGCTTGCACCAGCTAGTTTTATTCCAAAATAACTTTGAAATTTACGATGTTTAAGGCAAGTGACTAAGCCTGTCCTTACAGAAGTGTGGCTACAAAGGAATAAAAGTGTCCCTGCTAAGGGTGACCCAGTGTTCAGGAATTGAACAGGAAATGTAACCAGTCACCTAAAATTAACCCCAGAATGCTTATTCCATTTGCCTTTCTCTGATGAATTGCCTTTGGCTGATGTCTGCCAGCTTCTCCAAAACCCCTCTGCATTTTGCATCACTTTTCTAGGCTTGGGGAGTGCAAAACTGATACCTGCAAGTCAAATCATCACCCAAAGTTATACTWTTCTAATGCCTGGATTGTTTTTCTGAAATTATTGCTCAGACTTGACTTTGAAAGGCTGCCACATCATCCGTAGGTCAAGAAATGCAAAARATTAGCTCTTAGGCCCTGATTGCAYTCAGCTAAATTCCAGGTGGCAGCGATTTTAGGTGCTCATTTGTTGTATTTTAGGCTCTTGGGGTAGGGCAGCCATCTCAAAGGTCCACGTTAGGGAATAAGAAAAATAAATACCTACAGGGAATTAAAAAATAAATAATGCTCCTGCTAATCTAAGATGACAGCTTTTTACAAAAGAATCCGGCATCAAAAGGAGGGAACAAGCACTGCTGGGAATTTTCTGTTTTTAGAGCTGGCAGATTACARCCCTGAACAGCACACAAGGAACTGGTGAGTAATACCCGTTGTATTCTTACTGGCACCTGGAAGGCTGCCAACATCTTCATTTCAGTAATTGTGCTCTCATTGCTGTACTATGTGAGAAGCAGATCCTGAGGACAATGAGAAAGAACTTTTGTGGTTTTTTAAGGTAGTTATAAATGACTGAATGTTTAACCAAGAAAGATAACACAATTTAATAACGCTAGTGGGATCTGGATTAGTATTGCACAATGAAATGAATGCAAGTAGCCTTAAATGTTAGCTTAAATATTTCAGTTTGATTGCTTAAACTTGTATTAATTTTTCAGTTTCATGAATAGCCAGGAAATATGAATTTTATGAGAAAGATATTTCTTCAGTATATAGTAATATGTGTTTGTTTTGGTGTAGTTAAATTTGTATAGTAAACTTAACTCTTGTTGTGCAAGGGAGTCCTCATGTTTAGTAAATCCCCTTTTCTTTTTCCGCACTGAATGTGTCACATAGCCAGTTAGTCATGGAAATCAATTTTTAAATACTTGTGCATGTCTGTTTTCAGAAGTAGGTTACATTTGTTCATCCAGTTAGGAAAGGGAAAAATACCAGATAATCTTTTTTGAACACAGCTCAGCAACCCTCTGAATATTGGCAGCTGAGCTCTACGTGGGGAAACGCTGCAGGGAAATTTGGCTGCATTTGAATAATGCAATTCCATTCACGGTATTCTAGGAACACGATGAAAAGAGAGAGAGGCTAAGTTTGTCAGACGTATTGTTTGTGGCAAATTATTCATTCAGCTTTAACAAGAACTCAGCAGCTGCTGTGCTTTGCATGCTGCTAAAGCTGTCCTGAAAAAGTGACAGGTATTGGGGAGTCTCYGCCCTTGCTTGGCATGCACACTGCATCATCAGAAGTGTTTTCCCGTAGCCCCAGGCTGTATCACCCTTCCTCATCTCATCCTCAGTTCAATTAAGACATGATGTGCTTTTCTTCCTCACTGTTTTCCTTTTATCTCCTCTTCTTCTGTTTCTATGACATTTTTCTTCTCCGTATTAGAGTTGGTCCTGAATACTGATAAGGTTAAATTTGCTGTAAATTACTTGGAGAAATAGGCCAGCCCTRTGGTGCCTGGTATCTTGCAAACATCAAACCTTTTATGTTCAGAGAGTTCCAAGAATTGTCTGAGTTTTCAGCCTTTATTTTTCGTAAGGTTTAAACGCAAATGTTTTCTTGGTTTCTTTTCCAAACTGCTTTTTTACTTCTCCACTTGCTAAGTTTCTCTGTGAAGGCTCCATGCAAAATGAAATAAAATTCCCTCTTAGGAAGGTTTAGAAAACTGCGGAAGCTGGGCTGGCACAACATAGGGGCTGCATAGTAGTAGTAGAGTTTGGGCTTTTTTTTTTTTGTGTTTTATTTTGTTCCTCTTAATTTTTAATCGTATTTTTTGATTTTCAATTCTTTCATCCCCCAAGCTTCTACTCCACTTCTTGACTTTATTCCAGTGGCAAGACTTTTTGATGTATATAYATTATAGAGCTAGTGATACTGTTTATAAAGTTATTTTGAGATATTTTAAAGATTTTTCTAAAACTTAGTTTAAAATCTGTTCATGACATTTTCCATATGATACCAACACAATTAATCTTTATTATTTTCATTAGAAATTTCACAAAGAAASAGAAGTGATTGCCAGATTTTTAAACTTGGCAGAAAGGCTGAGAGATGAACTTGTTTGTCTTTGCCATTTGATACACAAAGTCTCAAAATCAAATTGTATCAGAGCTTTAAGATGGTTTACATTTAGGTTATTTGTTATGTGTGTGGTTTGATGGTTTTTGTTTTTGTTTCCTTTTATTCAAGAGCACTTTATGCCTGKGGAGGGTTATAGGATGATTGCCTTGTTCTTCAGGAACAAGTGATGTATCCAGTCTTCCTATTAATTTGATTATAATTTGATTATTATTTAGTTWGGATTTTTGACTTGACATAAAGTAGCAACAGCAAAAGCAACTTGGTCAGAATCAGAATGGCATTCGGTCTTTTCCAGCTGCATCTTATTTTGGTGTTTTGGTTTTTTAAGTACTTCAGCATCTGGATATTGCTTTCCAGGAAATGCACTTTTATCTGTTGTGGCTTTTAATGCTGTTGACYTCATGTGTATGCCTGCATATGTGGAGAATTAACTTGCTGGTTTATTGAGTCTTAGATTTCTGTGATCTATAGGCTGACCCTATTCAGTGTGTAAAATGTAACCCTGTGTTGAAGATTGCTTAATGTTGGAATACAAATTATTTAGTAGCATTTTATCATTGAAGTGCTGCATTTTTATTAAGCAGCCTTCAAGATAAGCTACGTGCTTCAATTGAAATTGAATATCCAGCCTATCTGTTATAAATGAATTTTCACWGCACCATAAGAAATAAGAGGGATATGAGAAGTTTCTCTAGGTACTCCATCCTTACTAACAGAGCTAAAAATCTGTACAAGTTTGGTAGAAATGGCTGCCAAAAATCTTAAAAATATTTGTTCAATTTTTATCAAAAATTCAATACTATTCACACAATCTATTGGAGTGATCAGTGTGTTTTAGTGCACAAAATCTTTGGGAAGCTTTTCCTGGGTGATTCACTCAGTTTATTTGCTTTTCCTGTTTCATTCTGCTAGACAACATTTTTGTGTTTCTGCTCCAGGGCCCAACTTGCTCCTACATACTCTGCTTCCTACTCCAGCAATTTTAAATATCTTCTTCGCCTGTTGCTTTTCAGAGACAGAACAAGGGGCCACACTTACCAGGAAGCAGAGAGTCAGCAGTTTATGAAAAACTGGCATCTTGTGGAATTTCCAGGCCTGCCATTTGTCMTCATTAGTGATTCCTGATATTGCTGGCATTTCTGTAGCTATTTATACAGAGCAGACCCAGTGCTGTTTTGTGATTTGGGAAGCTTCTTGTGTGAATGATGATATATCTAAGTGTTAGTTTGTACAGAATAACTATGGATTTTATCTTTTCCAAKGTAAAAACCGCTGTCTCTGCAAATGGCTTACCCAATTGGTCTTCAGACACCACAGGTTGCAGGGGCTGGTTTAGAGAAAATTGGGGTTTATAAACATGGGTTTCATCTTGGCAGAAACATTTGATTCATAATTTTACTTTTAACACTCCTTACCTAAATGTGTAAAACAGAGCATTTGCTATAATAGGCCTTCAAATCATGCCTCAGATAWTTAAGGGTAAAGATCCTGCTCTGGCACAGAAGGTTTCATGTTTCCATGAACTCTGCCACTGYGGCAAGCAAACCTCAGCGGGTATACTCAGAAAAGTGTGCACTTATCCTGATTTCCACTGTTCTGAAGATTGAGGAAAGGGTGAACAAGGGCTCCTAGAGCTTTATCTAACCTGAAAGAACTGGTTGAAAATACAGAGAGAACTAAATGACACTTTATATACAAAGTTCTTTTGGGTGCATAATAGGATTCTCATCAGTTGTCTGTATGTAGATAACTATGATCTATATACTGGAACTATAATCTATAATACTAGAAGTTACAAAAGTACAAGAAATGCTGCAGTTACTTGCTGTTGGGAATTTATTCTGCACTAGTGATAGTGTTTTAAAATGCTTTTAAGCAAAGCACTAGATGTCTGCTATAATTTTCTTAATTTAGCCCTGTGTAGTTCAATTTTCCCCATCGTCCATCATCTAATTAGGAAAATAAAATTGCTGGTTGGACTACTAGGAAGTTACAGTGTCTCTTGTGTGTGTAATTAGCAGCATCCTGGTACCTYGGTTTGAATGAGACCTAAATGGAAATCTGGGATTGTATCTGGGGACTGTGGTGCAGTCAAAACGAGTTCCATGGTGGGCTCCTCTCTGCCCTATCCCTTGTTCTCCTTTTTTAGTGCCATGCTGGTGAACTTGCTCTGATGGGAATTGAAGCCTTCCAAACTCAACCCCTGCCTTTGATTTTTTTAAAACTTTGCTAATGGTTTGAAGCAGATTGTGAGACATCCTGTTTCTAAACCTGTTTCATGTAGAAGATAGCTGGTTTTCAAAAACTGATAAGCTTGTCTATTTTTTTTTAATACAAACCTGCACAGAAGARCCAGAGAACAGAAGCTTATTGAACACTCTGAGTTTTCCCATTCAATGACAATTACAGAAGCCTCTTGTGTTAAATAACTGCTGATGATGTACTGTGAAAATTCTGTGTGTGATAGACCTTGGAATTTCTCTTTGCTGTTCTTGTGAATTTGTATAGGGACTTTTCATTTGTCTCCAGTGTAGCCAGTATTGACATACATAGCAAGATTTAACTAGGGAGGTTAGTGCTCTGCTTTATTAGGGTGCATTGTCAGACTTTCATATTAAGGCAGAGTGCTTGCTGCAAAGTTTCAAACATTTTCAAAATCCGATTTGTCAAAGTCAGACCTGTGTCTGACTGAGGTTGGTAAAGGCAGCTGATCCAATTGGCAAACAAAAGTAGCTTTTGTGAGTACCAGCCTTTTTTTTTTCCTGTTTCAGCTACATTACTCAGTCCAATAAACTATTTTTTTCCCTGCAGAATTTTCTTCCTTCCATTAGATTAATTTCACTGCTGCAATATAGAAATAATATGGGAATGTTACTATAAGGGAATAATTTAAAATAKATAGACATTAAAAGTATGCAACCCATGTCACATCGTCATTATTGAAAATTGCCAATTGCTTTGGTAGTGAGATGTATTTAGGTGAAAAATTTTTAGAAGTGATGCAACAACATTTTAAATCAGTGTAAATAAAAAGTTCTACAGTGTTCATTAGGAGATGATTATTGTGCTTAAATATAGAGGCATGTCTTCTGCTGAAATGCTTCTAGCTTTTATGGATGAAGAGTTGCTGTCTTATTTGTTAAGACATTCCTTCTGTTAAACCTGTGTTGTTTTAGGTTTTTCCCTAGTTAATTCTTACTAGTTGTGACATTTGAGTTTTGCATTGTGTTTAAATTTAGAGTTTCACACAGTAATGCTTTTAATGAAATTAGGATTAAGGCTTCAGCATTTTATTTTTAACAAGGAATCTCCGAACTRATAGAGACTCTGCACAGTAACCTTTGTAACGTGTCAGACTCCTCTTTTTCCATCTGCTTTTTTCCGTGACTGCTGCATGGAATCTGGGCTGATGCTAATCTAGAAGGACAGTCACACCTCATGAAAGAATCATCACTGCTAATCAAATCAGAGTGAAAACCCACCACTCTGCATCAGTGGAGACATTTAATGTGCTGAATATTTCATGCACTGGGGGCTGTGGCTGTAGACRAAACCCTCTCAACAGCTCCTTGTTGCGTGCAAATATTTACTCAGACACTCTGGAGTGGTTGAACTGGTGTGCAGCARCACCGGGAAGCCTTGAGTGATCCGTCTAAGTAATGGTAATTACAAGTGACTCCACACATGCTGGGTCACGGTGGCTTGCAGACAGCCCCTTGCTTTGTCAAAGCTCCCCTTGCCTGCATGATTAAGTGGGCAGTGTGCCACAGGAAATTTGATGCATACAGGATGACAAATGTCTGTTTTGGCTGCTGAGAATTGAACTCAATCGTAGATCTGCAGAAACATCAAAACACAATCAAGGGCTGACATCAAACCCGCGAGCCAAGAGAATTCCTCAGGCAAAAAGGGCTGAACTTSAAAGTACAAGAAAGGAGTGCTTTAGTTTGTGTGTTGGTACAGCAGTTTGTTTTGCTGATTCCTTGCAAGGAGGGGTAGAGGAAGTAACAAACCCAGAATAATGTCTCTCTGCTTTTCCAGTTGTTCTTTATGTTAGAMTTGTAGAGGTGGAGGGGCCAAAGAACAGACCACTCAGTTTCCTTTCAGTTTTTGTGCTGAGACTTTTGATTTTTCTTTCTACAATATATAATAATTGATCTTGGCTATCTGTAGTGGAAATATTCCTTCTTGTTTACCCTGGTAGAATCTCCTTGTGACACCTGGAAAACTGTTTGAAATAGGGGTGCAAATGCTTCATTCACCTGCTGTTTTTGCAATTGCTTKGTCTTAGAAGACTGTTTTAAAAAGCTGTCCTGTTTTGTTGCCTGCATGTTACTCACACTGTGATAAGTGATTTCACAAAGGGTCAGACTGTAGAATTAGATTCGTCCTGTACCTCCCARCAGAGGTAAGAATGTTATTTTCAGGCCCTAGGTCTGTACAATATGAATAGTCCTGTGGGTGGATGTGTGTGTGGTGAAATCCACTTCCAGGTTGGAAGCAGGCTGTAAGTTTGCAACCCAAACACATTATCTTTGAATGGAGAATTAGTGACTGTGCTCTTTTGCTCTATGTGAGTGATGGCAGAGGGTTGGTGGGTGCTACATCAATATTCATTTTAACTGGAACATTTCTGCATCGGGAATTCTGGTGTTTACCTTACAAGGTTTACAGCCCTTCCTGAATMTCCTGTGAAGATGCCACCATGGGTGCTTTTTCCTCTGCTGTTGTAGTACCACTACACTGAAGGTGGAGGCAAAATACTTTCACCTTGGCYGGTGTACTTGTCAGATAATAAAAACCATTATTCCTAAGTAGGAGTTCAGGACCTGTGAAAAAACTGCTGAAAGAGTCATTTGCTGGATTTGGACAGTCTGTGGAGCTGGTCAAATAATGAAGTGCTGAAAGGAATTTTGAGCAATTGCCAGTATTTGTCAGATAAATTGCTTTCAATAAATATATTTTTTTTTCAGTAGTCATCTGTCAGGAGACTTGATGATGATGGCTCTAAAGCGAAGACCTTCATAAGGAGTATGGGAGCATTGTGTTGGGATGCTTCTGGAGGCAGTGTCTCCAGAGGGGCAGAATTCCTAACCAGGGGAAGAGAGTGCAGCTGCTGCCTTCTCCCACTTGAACATTCTGCTGTGCAGCTCTGTTCTAAGGAARGAGGGAAAAGTAGTTACTTCTATCCCAGTTCATTTGAGTATTGGCAAATTCTGGGTGTTGAGGCTGTATCTGTGTTAAATACAGAGGATTAAAACCAATCCAGTTTTATACTCAGTGTGCCCTGTTTCACCTGCAGGGACCAGATAAAAACCACAAAACCCGAGGAACATCCCCACAAATGCACAAAGCAAACTATGAAAGCACCTTTAGCTTTCCTCTAAGAGCAGCAGTTTTAAGTTCTGAAAGTAACTGGCTAAATTTGTCACACTCCTAAGTGCTGCCTCTCTCCAGTATGCCAGCTGCTTGTGCATGCGTTAACACAAATGCTTATTGCCCCAGACTTACGTTCTTGAGTATTTCCTCCCAGTGCCTGGATCTGCAGTAGTAGAATGAAACTGTTGGTATTGGACAGGTTCTTTCTCAGGTGGTGGGATCAGTCTGGAGATTTTTCCATTCATAAAGAGTTTAGCTGTGGAAATTGAAATTGTGCATTAAAAGCTGGGGATTCAGAATTTTCGTAGGAAGCTTTTCTAGGAAAAGCTGATTTATAAATGACAGAACTTGCAYTTGTYTTTTCCACAAAAGCTTTCTATGCARAGCATGATTTTGTCCCACTGTAAGAAAAAGGGCATTCATAAAGAAACACTTTTTTCTCAATGTGTATTGTGTATACTTATGTACAACATTTCAGGAGAAGATCACAGTGTTAGTTCATGTAGCTTTACTGTGTCTACTTCTGGATRGATTTACATGACATCAGCCTCTTCAGAACAGACTCAATCTGAGAGATATAGTGATTTATTGAATTTTTTATTTCTTTTCGATGCAGGCCTCTGTTCCCCTTGCTGTTCAGAAACATTAGTTAAGAAGGAGCATTTTGAAAGTGGTGTATTGAATCCTTTTAAGGAAGCCTGTGAACTGCTGGKTAATCAGCCTTACATGCTGTTAGGCCTTTTGGAGAATTTCTTACATTGTGACCTTTTTCAAAAATTGTTCCTYCCCTCYCAGAGGAGACAAAACCCCATCTTGTTCCTGTCAAGAAATGTTGTAATGGTTGTGATATGTGTTCTGATGAGTTTCTGTTGAAAATAATTTTACTGTTTCGGATTTAATGGAAACAAATCCTGATACTTACTTTTAGCATTCATAACATCTCTTTGCATGGAAGAAGTGTTGCTGCTCTGAATGCTGAGTGGCTCCATGGTGTCACTTAATAAATTTTAGAGTTTGGCTCCTTGCAGTTTTCTTGGTACCTGGGAAGCAGTGAGTGGAGATTGAATGGAGAGTATGGTTCTACAGAAAATATACACAGCTAATCTTTTTATTTCCAAGCCTTTTCTTCCTTGTTTTCCCACTTCATTATGAACCTTAAAAACATTTTAGCCTGAAGGATTTCAGCTGAGCTTATCTGGAGTTTTCTTGAGTAAAATGGCAGGGATATGAGCAAGAATTACAGAATGTTATGAGGTGCACAGAGAGAAGACGAAATATGTATGAAAGATTTTTTTAATGTGAAAAGGTGTATCCTGTAGTCCTTTGAAAATGAAAAACTATGAGATTGAAGGAACTGCAGTCTATAACTGCACACAACTGACATTTCCTGGCTGTCTAAATCAATATTGTATGCCTGCACCAAGTTGGCTGAAACAGTGTAGCTCTTGGAAAATGCCTGCTGATGAAATCTTATGTATGCCAAAAGTCTTACATTCAGGAAAACCAGGCACCATAAGAGGCTTGTATTATGAGTGGAGGGACACTGAGAGTCACACCAGTTGTTCTATGAGGAACTTACTACATCTTTGATAATGGCTTGTGTGCATACCATGTCCCGGCTTCTTGTGTCCTAAACTCCAGCTAATTTTGAGAATTAAGAATTACAGTGATTATCAAATTATTTCAGAAAGACATGGATAAAAGCTGGTGATTCTTGTCATTTTCTCACTTAACTTGCCTAAAAGCACCTTAAGCTGTTCTGACCTAGAAGTGCAGAATATAGAGCAGTGTCTGCTTGCTGAGCACCCAGGAACACTGAGTTGTCTGTTCTGTTGACATCTGCGTGCCCTTATGTGCTTAAAAAAATTGAGTAAGGAAATGGGAATCTATTTGTTCGGCTCTTGTTTCTTAGTGGGAATATCTCAGAAATTAAACCACTTCCTCCACTCTTTTCCTACGAGGAACACAAGGATAATCCAGGCAGAATCAGAGCAGAAGCTTCAAGTTACTGAAGTTCTGCTTTATCTGCTTTTGATTCCCTAATGGAATCCTTCATCTCCAAAAGGATGAGATGAGATGGTTATGTTCTGATTAATGTGGACTATTTACCATTTCTGCTGATAAGCTGGGAGGATGCATTAAATCTGCCTCAGCAAGTGGCAGTGGAGTTTCAAATGGTAACAAGGACAGCTGCATCTTTCTTTGACTCCTGAAGGTCAAGCATTTCTAAATCCTTTCCCAGATTATAAATAAGACTGCTGATGTGATTTGGTTAGTTATGGAAACTGTAACCTCAAGGATATTTTCAGCCTTTTGTGTTGGTGGAAATACTTCTGGCTGTATTTATAATGATATTCCAGATAGTGCTTTTCAGTGGTTTTTTTTTGRACAGTGGCTCATGTCACGCAACAGATGTGTTTTGAATGAGTAGTGAGACTGCCTAAATCTTAAACTGGAAGCTGGAGTTAGAGCCAGACTTSAAGGTGACAATTACATGAGGAATGTGTGCCCAAAGCCCTCAGCTTCCTTTGGCTTGTGCATTTCAGAGTTTGTGGTTCAGTGCCGTGTGTCTGAGATGGAAGTAGAAATGATTACTTGCAAGATTACAAGCCCTTGCTTGTCAAGGTTAAGATTTTTAGGTTGATTTTTCTCCTCCCAGTGGTACTGAAGAGCTGCATAAAATTGAGATCTGAAATGCAGCTGGGTATAATCCTCATTTGAGAAAAGAGCATGGGGAAATGGCTACTGGTTAAAAAGGTGAAGAGTAAGAGCAGGGTCAGAGTTGCACAAAACCACTGCATCTTCCTGCGGCTTGACATTTGCCAGTGTCACAGCCTGGAATTCCAGTCTGGTGCTTGCAGGATTTCTCCTGCTGCTGGGGACCTCAGTGTGGGGAACAGTTTTTTATATTTTGAGCAGTAGTCCTGAATTTCTCAGCTTTTGTTTCCAGTCTTGTACCCTTTCTGCTGACTTCAGCTACTTCCAGTTCCTCGGTTCCAACATTCCTGAATGTTGCCAGCCCCTTCTCAGATCCCACTGTTGGGTGGGACAGGGATGACCACACTTGTCTGTCCCTCTGCCCATGGCAGATCCTGGGCAGGGGGAGCTGGGCTGTTACACTTCCCTCCAGTGTTGAACAGTTTTTCGCTCTTTTTCTGTGCCACAGCTGAATCTTTGCTCCTCAAGGATGAGATTTTGCTCAGAAGGACACAGTTGCCTTTGCAGAATCTAGAAGCCTTGAGCTGATCCTGAGTAATGGTTTGTTTATTCAGCCCGCAGATGATGGCTGTGCTTARCTTAGAGAAGTGTGGACTGTAATTACTGTTGCAAGTTCAGGGGTACCTGGCTCATAAAATACTGCCACCCTTGCTCTCCTGTGAAGTATTTTGATGCTAACCCTTCAGAGAGTTTAATCTGATCAGTAAAACTTCTTACCTCACTGCAGATCCTTTCTGTTGGAGTTTGCTCCAGTGTTCTTGGGAAGGTACTTTAGYATTTGAAGGTTTAATACAAAAGATCAAATATGTAATTGTGTAAAGGTGGTCAGTGCTACCGACAGGGCTGTCAGTTCTTCCTGAACACCTTCCTCACTTTTTGTGGGAGATACCGTCTGATCTGATTTGCATATTGCAAATATTTTGAGGATGTCACTGAAATTCAGATGATAATGATTTGAATTTGGGCAACAGTCAAACTTAGTTCAGTATTTAGTTTTGGTAGCAGTAGGTAAAAAATTTATGGAGAAATTTTTTTTTTAAAAATCAGAAATACATGAGATAAATCACTTGGTTCTTTAATGATTAGGTGTGTATTTCTCACATGA
The DNA here is from genome assembly GCF_030028575.1 of Malurus melanocephalus. Classification (NCBI taxonomy): domain Eukaryota; kingdom Metazoa; phylum Chordata; class Aves; order Passeriformes; family Maluridae; genus Malurus; species Malurus melanocephalus. Next base: position 4,177,125 of record NW_026623253.1, read on the forward strand.
TGTGGGAGGTATTACCAGTTTATAACCTGCAAGGTCTTTTCTGTGCAGAGAAAACAAGTATTTTTAAGTGGAGCCTTTACAGAGTCACCAAATTYATCAGACTAAGGTGTGGATAGACAATTGTGTAATTGAAATAATTTGGAGTTAGAGTGAATCTGGTTTGCTTTTGGRATTTTGGTATTGCTCTGGAACTGATAAAATCATGGCTCCTTTTACTGGAAGTGTTGCCATTATAAAGGTGCAGAGATTAAATATGTCATTATTTTTTTATTGCCTATTCCAAATAACTCCTCTTTATGCACAGCAATTTCAGTCAGATATTCCAAATTCTAATGAGGATGGTGGTATGTGTATTGCTGGTATTTTTAAAATCTTGTTGCCTTAAAAATTACTTTTTTTTTCTTAATGCACTGCTATRAACAACAAATATTTGTGCTGTTGAATTTCCTGGATTTGCACTGTAGAACTGTTTTCTAGTATTTTTTGCATGTTAAATACTCCTGAAATGTCTTATATCATTCTGGCAATTCGTCAGTAAACTTCAGGGATGAGGTGAAATGCCATGGGTTCTCTTCACAGTCAGGTATTTACCCTGAGCCTTTCAGCAAATCCAACAAGTGTATGTTAGAAGAATGTGAGAGAAGCATGTTGGYAGTTTGCTTCTCTGGAAGCGCAGCMGAATCAAATGTCTGTTTTTCARATGCCTGGTGATGGTTTCCAGCGAGAGTTGGCTGCTATGGCAGCACTCCCCTGATCCTTCACTTGTAAAACAGGGAGGGAAAGCCACAAATCAAACTGGGTTCATTTGCCTCATCAAAGTGAACTCAAATAAACACATTTCTCTTGTCTTTGATTTTGTTAATTTTTGAGAGATCTCCTGAGGAGATACCTGAATTTGAGGCATGTGGGGAGCTGCTACTTCTGWGAGCTTAAAATGCTTGCATCTCACATTAAAAAAAATCATGATGTGCTGGTGTATGACCAAACTGATGTGCATCCAGCTCCTGTGAAGCACAGGGCTTCATGTAAAGCTGTTCCAAGCACGATGAAAAGACACCTGCTGGTCACAGCTCASACTGAATCAATTGACCAAGTCATTGTTGCAGAGTTCCTGCTGTGTGCACATTCCATACACCAGCCCTGCCAAAATGGGATTGTTTTTGCTCAGCAGGTGTTTTGCCAGCAGAACTGCTATGATATTTGCTATTGGAAATATCCCCTCAAGCAGGTCATAGATGTCCTAGTTAGTGTCAATTACATACAATGTATGGATCTGGTTAATTAATAACTTAGTGCTAATAGCACAATAGACCTTCTACTGAATTACTGACMATGTGGTTTTGTGAAAAGCCTCCTTTCTCCAGCTTTCTTCTCTTGCCTCTGAAGTCTGGGATTCCTGAGGGCCACCCTCAGCAGTAAGGACCGAGGTAAAGGAGGTGTGTGGAAATTCCATCTTCTCTGTGCCTTCTGTTACCAGGACCAGTCCTCTTTGGCCCCYTATTCTTCTAGAGCCCTAAAGCATGGGAATTCTCCAAATTACATATTTGAAGAGGTCGAATTTAGCTCTCCAGAGAGAGACACCCTGCAGGGGMACCCTGTTACACTGTGGCAGAAGGATTGGCAGGTGATGGATTGCTAATGGTAGATGGAGGGCTGAGGAAAACAGCCCTTACAAATCAGTGGCTCTGAATTCTCTGTAGAGGCCAGTGCATCATGTTCACATATTCATAAGGAAGGCAAGTTTAAGAGGAAGATATTTTGTTTAAGAAACTCAGTGTTTCACAACACAATCTGCAAGATGCCTGTGGTTTCCACCAGGAAAGTACAAAATCAGTCTCATATAAAAAAGTTGCCAGCTGAGTCCTCTTAGTTTCTCTTTTTCTGTAAAAATGCAAGTAGGGATGCAACCTATAGACATAAAAATGGATATTTTGGTCACCATTAGCTTTTTACTCTTTTAAACGTTCTGTGAAAAACAACAATGCTTACAGTTCCCCATTGATTGCATGAAATTTGCTGTCATTGAATGTTGAGGTAACTGAAAATGCTGTCAGTCATTTCTGTAAATATATGTAAACTATGTTTGGGTGCCCATGTAGATGTGATCTTCCCTCTAAACCCTGTAGAATTAAGCCTTTGATACTTGATGGWAGTAGATGATTATCCATGTACAAGGTCTGGGGTTGCAATGTGCCTGCAGAATTGGAGACCAAGATCCTGAAAGATGGACTTGTGTGCATGCCATGTTTTAAAATGAAGGACAGCATTACTTCATGGGAACTGAAGGTCACTTCAGCCTCCTGGCTGAGGTGTTGGTGTTCTGCATCCTTGCACAGAGGAGTGAGTTTACATGCRGGTGAATGTAATGGGGTTCACAGTTGAGAGCTTTGTTTTCAGTGGGTGTCRTGTCTGAATGTGTTTCTTTAGCTGTCAAGTGACTTCCTCATTTCGTAACTGAGTTAGCTCCTGTCAGAACTGTCACACAGTTGTATTTTATGGCTGCTACAAAGATGGGTTGGTAAAAATTGAGCCATGCAATTATTTTGTGCCTTTTTAGCTTTCTSTTTTTCATTTTCCAGTGATCCAAACTCTGTAAATGTTGGCTGTTATGTACTGTTTTACTCTATTCTGCATGGTACAAAACATCAGATGTTGTATGTTTTTACAGTTACTTTGATATTGCAAACTTGAAATATTTCTTCAAATCAATTTTTTCCTGCAAGCCATAGACTGCACAATACAAAGGTAATTTGCCGTACTTAAAATCCAAGTCGGCTGTGGGAACTTCCTCCTGCCAGTTCCAAGACTTTGTATCACTGTTTTCTCCACATTGAATTTGTAATCACAGGTAAATGCAGGCGTATGACTGAAGTTAATTYATCCTGATCTGTGAAACTCTACATCTCAGCAGTAGTTTGAATGAATGTCTTTTAGCCTTTTAAATTGTATAGCAAAGTGATTATGTCAGCATTGCACCAGAGAAACCTTCCTAATGGCAGAGGAGTAGTATCTGTTCCTTCAGCWGGGAATTTCCTGATGGCATTAATGCAAGCTGAACAATAATATTAACTCTTTCATCTTAGTTTGAGTACATAATTTTTTTTGGTTTTGATACTCTATTTATAGCTTTGGCACAAAGTTGAACACACTTATCACGCCTCATTGGTTGCCCATTTTACCCTCAGAAAGATTAAGAGTCTCTTTCTTATTGATTCCCAAGCTGAGCAATTTMATTTTTGGCTTTTGTACCTTGACCTCTAACCCTGGGATCCATTAGGACCCCAAGCCAGCAAGATGTAGACACATCAACTACAGAGGGAAAGAACTAAAAAGACACTGTCTACAGCAAGGGATGCATTAATAGATTGAATTCAAACACAGAAAAGGCAATTTTTTTGCCTGCTGGGAAGYAGAATCCACAGGAGAGTCCTCTCAGGCCTAAGAACATGATATGAAAATCGATAAAGGCCCTATTGTGCTGGTGATGTGTCTGGGAAGTGTCATTTTATATCTTGTTAGTGGATATCTAAAGGAAGTTAAAACAACTTTGCTCATAATAACTGGATAAATTCTCTTTCATCAGWGGATTATTTTGCTATTCAAATAAAAGTGAAAAATGGTGGAGAGGCCAGTTTGGATATGATGAGACTGAATGAAGACAATTGCTCTTAAAGGTGTTTGATTGTTTGTTGGGCTGATACTGTTTACAGATCTGATTTCCAGCTCTGTTTTTCAATCAGAGATATAAGAATAATTAAAAATAGAAGGCTTTTTTTGTGTCTGTTTGATTGGAAGAAAATTCTGCGCTTGACATTTTTACTGTATTAATGCTTCAGATAAACTGTAAACACCATTTGCTTTAGTGCAGGGAATGAAGGAATTATGGCTCTTGGTTAAGTTTATCTCTATTATTAATGCTGTAGGCTGGATAAACTCAAATGATGGCAGTGATAACTRCACAGAGCCCTTGATATAGTTGTGGCCTTGCAAAATTAGCTTGGAATGTGGTAATATTATTATAGAAGATTCAATTAAGTTATTGATTAAAAACCCCCATATAGCTGGCAGGAGGAAGAACACGAGTTAGGGAAGAAAAAGGAAGAGTTATTGTGTGTACTGCAAYTCATTTTGCAGTTTCTTTCTGGGAGGAATTCTGCTTCTTTTGCAAAACTGCCCTACTAAGTGGGTTTTGTCTTCTTCTTTTTGATTTTTCTTAGTCTTTTCCTTTTACCTGTTAGCTTACTTAGTTTCTCAATGAAACTGAAGGTTTTCTAATTGGTTTGGTTTTTTGGACCATTTTCTCCTTSTAAAATTTAGTATCTCCATTTCTCCAGTGTATCTTCATGGTTTCTCTTGCTGTTTTTAGGTAATGCTTCCCTCCACTGAAAGTGACTGATGTCTTTTTTGTTCTCTTGTTTCTTTAAAATATGTAAAGAGAGGTGTAAAMCAAGGAGCTTCTCTTTTCCAGCTAGGAACTGTAGCAAGGTGGAAAGAAAGATGGCTTTACCTKCTGGGCTGTTGAATGGGTGAGTGATGCAAGAGGACAGGCAGAAAAGCTGATCTTTCCCTTTACAGTGTCAACTCTGATTTTATTTTTGTTCTTCCTAAATGGTGGGMTACCCTGTTCATTGAGTGAGTACAACGGAAGGCAAAGTCCATGTTGAGAACAGCTGGGTTTCTGTGTTTGCCTTTCTCCCTCTAACATGTGGACTTGCTTGAAATGAAGATGCTAATCACTAGTTGTGGGATAATCTGTCGCAGCATCCCCACATGTTATTTATTTTWTTAYTGTTAAAGTATCCTTAATGATTGGAAAGACTGTCCTATTGAAAAAAAAAAAAAAGAAAAAGGAAGTAGAACAAGTACGAGGCTCCAGAAGGTTTTGCTTTACTGGCATTTGAACTTACGTTGTTGATTGAGAAGAAATATAAAAACAATTAGGACCACCTTTATTTCTGGGGCTTTTTAAGATATCTATGAGACCAGAAGGCTTGGTAATAATAACAAGGTCTATCTAAGATGATTGATGTAGTGTAAGCATACAGAAGTTCAAAATATAAACTCCCCCCACAGATCTGAATGTATTTTTTTCAGCCTTTAGGAGCRGTATCATCAGTGCAGCATAGATGGCTTTCACCACCTACCTCTGATCTTGCAGGAGCTGTGGGTACAATGACTGCCCCTGGCAGTGTGAAGCTACTGTAGACTTTAGATGTGACCTCCCAAGAAGTGTGTTTACCAAGCACTGTAACTCCTATTTTGCTATCTCCATAAATATCAAGTTCATTTGAGGAACTGGTTAGGTTTGTGGGAGAGATGGGAAGGCATTTCCTTGCATGTTCCTCTTCATTTCAGCTACAGGCCAGTATATGTGTATTTTTCACCTGTGTCCACACATGTACAAAATTTCTGGTTTCTTACTGAATAGGTCAGAGGTTGCCTCTGTCACAGAATATTGTTCCCATTTTTGCTCTTTTCTATCTCATCTCTTTCACACAAACTCATTTTAACAATAGAATTCATTGCACATCTGCTATTAAATTTCTGATCTTGAATTTAAATGACTGTCTTAAATCCCATTAATTTGAATAATGCATTTTATTAAAATTGGACTCTAAATTCAGTGCTATCTGTGCTATGTCAGCTTCCTTATTTCCTCCTTTACCTTACTCATTGGAGGAAAATAGATGGAATGGTACTTTGGGTACTGCTTTAAAGAATATTTTCCGTTATAGTTGATTGTCCTTGGTTGACCCCAGTCAACAGCTAGGCCATCATCACCCAGTTGCTCCCTCACTTCCCCTTCTCAGCAATATGTGGGAGAGAAAAATTAGGAAATTGTAAGGCTAAAGGTGGTTAATAAGTGAGGGAAAGAGAAACAAACAAGAAAAGCCCAAAAGTGGTGCCTGATGTCCAGCCAGTCTCTGAGCAATAGCTACGTCCCAAAGCTGCCTTCTGCTTAGTTTTTTTTGTCGATGAGTATGACATTATATGGCATAGAATATCCCTTTGACCATTGAGGTCAGCAGTCTTGGTTGTGTCCCATGCCAGCTTCTTGCCCATCCCTGGCCTGCTTGCTGGGAGAGAGAGAGAATGTAGGAAAAAAAGAAAAACCTCCAAACTGTGCAAGAACGTCTCAGCACTGGTGTGTTCTCAGCACTGTCTCATCAGAAATTCARAACACAGCACGACATGCACTACTGTGAAGAAAATCAACCCCATCTAGGGTACATCCAGTAAATTGCTGCAATTGCAAGATTACATTTGGACTTTATGAAGTTCTTGTTTCTTTTTTTTCCACCAGCACACCTCCCTGCCCTGTGATAGTGGTTTTTCTAGGCTTTAGCTGTAGAAGCCAAGGGATTTAAAGTTCATGTACACTTATTTTAGGATGGGTATGTGGCCCTTTCTCACTCCTTTCCCGCATCATCTTGGCCTGTGAAGGATAGAATATCCTTAAAATSCTGGYTTGATCCTGAGATCCTTTCAGTGTSTGCAGACAGRAAAGTTTCAGTCAGTCGTTGCCTAATATCTCATTCCTCCCCTCTTCCTCAAAAGAAAGTACTATGTCCCAGTGTTCTTTTAAGTAGTAATGGACAGTGGGGGACTGTGGGTGTGGTGGGTTTAGAACAGGACTTTATTACCTTTATAGGTCTTCAAGAAATGTTTCTCTGCATTTGTGTTCACCATGATGAATCCCCTTGGAGGACATAAGTACTACAAGTCAAATCAGAGGSAGTTCAGCATAAAAGCAGGACCAGAATTTTTGCAAAGCAGATAATAATAATAATAATAATTTTCTTTATAACCCTGTTCACTGTAGACCAGGGATAAAGTACTTTGTGGTATGTTCCTAAGGAAAAAATGTTTCTTTGCAGAGGGATGTATGTGTCAAGCCAACCCACATATCTCTTTGTAAGATTCTGAACCATTATCACCTCTGCCAGGAGAGACAAATTATTTTATGGGTCAGTAGTTCCTTTMTAGGTTTTTTTCTAAGAAAACCCAAAAACCCCATACTATCCATCAAAACCCAAAGGAGACAAAACCAATACCACCCTGAGTGTGGTGACTCTACCTGCCAATGTAGTTATTGTTCCTYCTAAACTGAGTATCTTGAAGCCATATTTTCATTTCAGATGTGGGAAAGGCACCAGTTAGTGGTAAGATGAAGTTGCCCAGGGACAGGCAGATGCCTTGGAATGGAAGAACTGGTGGTGCTTGCATATGAAAAAACCTGGATGGGAGATGATAATCATTCTGGATATATGCCATGCGCTTTCTGACAGGGAGAAAGTAAGTGCTTTGTGTCTGTGATGGTTGATTTGTTGTTTGCTTTTTCAGTTTTGGTGGGTTTGGGGTGCTTTTGTTTTTTTTCCGTTGAACTAAAGAGATTCCATTCTGCTGCTTTTTGTGTATTGACAAACATTCTGTCTTGAAATAGAGAGTAGAGACAAAAAAWTTGCTACAGTGATATTGACAACAGATAGGAACGTTCTCCAGGTCTGCATTTGTCATTGCTTTGATATCTGTTCTGATCRTTATAATTGAAAGCGTTTAAGTCATCTTTTAGCAATGCTAAAACACACCCAGTATGATCTAGGAAAGAAAAACTAAGGCATTATTGACAATAAAGGAAACATTATCTGTTCCTAGYCCAGCTGCTGAGCTAAAGTTTAGGTGTGTTTGCAAGGTTTTAGGGTGGTTAGATGAAGTACAGCACTTTTTTCTTCTTTTCACCTTATGAAAATTGGAGGATGACATCTGCCTGTGGAGCTTCWCAATGTGGATTTTAATGTAGAGTAGGTCTACAAGCTTCAGATTAAAAAATGTTGCTCATTACAYTTTAGATGGACAAATTCCTATACTAATCCCTCTTCTAATGTGAGCTGAAGTACATTATATTCGTTTGTAGTCATTTTAAAAGTGATTTGAACATTCCTGTTAGCAAAAACACCCACACACAAAATGGGTCTCTATGAGGACAACCTGACCAGAAGGGATGTTCAGTACTGTACCAGGCAATTTTGTAGTGCCTYGTATATATTTCTGATGGCCTGGTGTTCAAGAGGGTTACAGCATTGCTGAAGTTATTTATGAGAAGTTAGATTCTTTTCTTCAAGTCAAAGAGAATGTCTCAACTCTGGAGCTTAAGAAGGAATTTGGCATGGTTTTAATGGTCAGATTTTAGAATGCTTCATTTTGTTCAAATTCGTGATACTTGTACTCCAGTCATAAGACTGGTTGTAGTGGTATTTTTTCCCTTAAAATTTGAGTAGAACTCTGAACTGTAAGATAAATATTCTTTGAAGTATGCCTTTGTGCTATTTGCACATTTGTAGTAGGAGACATTTGGAAATGTTTGCCTTGTGTAATAAAACATAATGGATCTCTCATGGCATTGGGTAGGAAGCATTAGTCTGACAGATTTTCCTGATACTGAAACAGTGTAAAGGGCATCATGCACATTGCATCTTRGAGCATTAAAAATCATTAGTGACTGAGAGCCACAAGGCTGTCCTTGTGGTCTACACAAGCAAGGGATTTTACTTTACCTCTGAGATTGCAACAAGTCTCAGTGGTTATTTTAAATGTGATACGGTCTGTGTTCCTGATTGGGTGGGAAAAGTAACATGAGAGCAGGTATCTTTCATATCCTGGTGTGCCTAACAGCTGTACAACTTTCCCTCCTCATTATAAAATTTTAGTGGAGGTCAGGGTATGTCAAGGGACCAGTGGGACAGGCAGCCTTTCCCATTTTACCTCCAGGATTCCAACTCAGCCAAATCATTAGCAGTTGCAAGTTGTTACCACCCAGTGGTTGAGTGCTCTGTGTAAAATYAATTTGGTAGTCTCAGCCCAGTTCTGAGTAAACATATTTTCACCTTACAAATATGATGAAACCTGGCACTAATTGGCACCCTTGCTAGCAGCCTTATCAGAGATGCCAAAACAGCTGAAATGTTTCTTTTTTTCTGCTGGTGGTCCCTCCAGGTCAGCGGTGAGATGTAGTTGATGGGGCAGTATGGGGAAGATGGCACAGCTGTTGCCCTCGCTGTTTTGTGGACTAGGTCTGCAAAGTTGTCAGTCTGGTGCATTTCTCATGCCAATACATGTGGAGTTATTAGGATTTTTCCACCACTGTTGGGGTACTTTCAGCAGTGTGTTGGCAGTCAGCTCCACAAACCTTTTTACCATCTGTGTGGTGGATGCAGTGATAGCAGAATAGCTAAGTGGTTCAAATGTGGGTTTATATGRTACATTTAGGAACTGAGAGGTACAGCCAGTGTAGGCAGAGCATACTGCTGACAGGTAGCTATTAATCACTTTTAGCCACTCTTTTTATTGCCAACTGCTTTGTAAATGAGGATTGGCACATAGTAGATGAGTACCTTCTCATTGTCCAAAATGACAGGAGTTCGTACCTTGTTTTCTGTGGTAGTAACCCTGTGAATTTCAGCAACCCCCACTGGAAATCATAGATTTCAAAGGGAGGGAGTCTTTTAATGTATATAATGTCAGGAGGTCTGCAGTTTTGGGGAAAATAATTATAGGGAGTTACAAAAGAGTTAAAAAGGAAAATTCTTTCGCGTTACTCATTTTTGTGAGTGACTGCATGGTGAGTAATTGGTTTTTCATTCTTGGCAATGAAGATTGAAGAAGGAGACAGTGGCTTTCAAGACCGAAATAAATTAATAAATTCAGGTCACTTTTTGTTTCTGATATTTTAAGAGTYCTCATTGTTGCAGAGTAAAAACCCRTCACAGAAGCCATATTCATCATACCAGGTCTTTCCTTGTCTTGCTGCTCTTCTGACCTGCCCAATGCCCACTGAGGTGCAACCCATAAAATTAAAGACAGTGAAAAGTAATGCTGGAGGTAGTAATTTAATGATTTCTTTACTGACTTTCTCTAATGTGTGAGACAGCAATGAAAACCCAGCAGTGTTTTAATGTTGCCAAAAAAAATGGTACTTCRGTTGCCACAGTTATAATCCATTCTAATTATAAACATAGAGGTCGAATTCAAAGCATTCTCAGCTCTCTCAAGGAAGAGTGTGACTTTTTTCCYACTATTGGCATAATATCAATTAATACCAATTAAATGTTAAGTATTTATCTCAGACAGCAAATGGTGCATCATGTTTCCATTCTCGTCAAAGCCTAGGGCTAGATCCTCAAAGGAACAGAATATCTATTCATTAAAGATCAAGTAGTACAATAAGAACAATTCTTCTGACCTTTTCTTGTATTCAAGAAAAAATAATCTGACACTGYAATGCTAATTCACTTAGCTGTATGTATTACAAATATTAAAAGATTGTGTTTGCATTTTTATTCTAAGAACATAAGGGCRCAGCACTGGCACCATTCATCTGCCATTCTCAAAAGAGTTTGGGTTTTTCTATGCAAACAATAAGAATTAGCTGTCTGTCATTTTCAATCCTTCACGTCTGCAGAATTCAGCAAACATACCTAGACCTGTGAGAACTGTGGCCCCTAAGTGTCATTATCTTTAAAATTAATAAACCAAARTAAGTGGAAAAAGTTTAGACTGCTGAAGTGTGAAGTAGTAAGAAACGCCTCTTCTCATCCAAAGCATCATTTGTCTTTGTTAAATATTGCTGTGGTATCTCAGACTGAAGCCTCWGTTCTGTGCTTTGTGAAATCAAAGGGATGATGACTCCATAAAGGTTATTGTTTTTGGCAATAACTTTTAAATAACAGAATTACTCTTTTTTTGCTCCTTGCAGCTCTCCTCTTGTAAAATATTTCCATCCTGATTTAGCCCACCTCAAATCACAACTTATTTCATCCTTAGAGTATGCCTGCTGCCAAGGTAATGAATTGTAGCAACTTTTCATATCAAAAGAATGAGCAAAATGCAAAAGAAAACTCAGGATGATGCAGTTCTATTTATACCTGGCACTATTTTAACTTCTCAGACTGGATGAATCTGGAAATGTTACACTTCAAGAAATGTGAACCCATCAACCCCATGTTACACAGCTCAAATCTAATTTTCCTGATAGAGAGTTATTAAACGAGTGCCCAGCAGTTGCTAATTTTACATTGCCAAGGATTAAAAGCAGTGCAAGGGCATATCCATGTGATGATGGATAAAATGAATGGTGGTGATCTGGTGACATGCACGGAACAGGCCTGTGGTGGCAGTGTCATTGTCACTTGCTGGGCACATGGCTTGTGAATGCCATGTGACAGCCACGTATTGGGTGTGCAGCATGTGTGTGTTTGGGATTTGTCCATTTTATTGGATTTTTTTTCCTTGCACAGCTTAGGTTTTGTGCCTGGCTTTGTCCCTAGCATGAATTCACCTTTCTTAACCGGGTTTTTCCTTTTCACTCAGGTAAGTTTTTTTGGTCTTACTGACTCACAAAACTGCATGTTGAGTGGAAAGTAGGTCAGAGAGACAGAGGCTTTTAAGCCCTGGGCTACAGCTAAAGCCCACAGTATTACTTGGTGCACCTGCAGTGCTTGGATCTTCTTCACTATAAAAGGAACTTCTTTCGAGAGAATGAAAATGCAGGTCACATTGATCTTAAAAGAGAGGGGAACCTGACATGGTAAAAACATCAGCATTTTCAAGAATACTCCACGAGAAAGCATTGGCTTATGGTGTAGGCTTAGAGAACTTTGAAGAGAAAAGGTGAGTTGAAAAGCTGTACACAGTTAATAGTGAAAGTGTTGATAAAGTGATGTTTTGGAAGGGTGAAAGCTTGAACAGCTGATGAAGTAGAACACCAGAGTTTCCAATATTCCCCCCCCCCCCCCAAATTAACAACGTCAGGCTACAGGAAATTTTCTTTTCTCCCCAAATATTTTTTAACAGTGATAAATTCATGATCTTGAACATAAGTCAAATATTAGGGTAAAGTCAGTGATGGAAAGTTTAATATAGAAGCAAAATGAAGAGTGTTAATCTTTGCATGCTTACATTTCCTTCTTTGTGAGAGGCTTAGCAGATATGTCCCCAGGCTTGGATTCCCAGTACAGAAAGCTTCTAAGAGGACAAGTTAATCATACATTGCAGTGTAAATTGCAGTTTCAAGTTTTGGGATTTTCTTACTAAAATCCTATAGTATGTTTAATGCAGCAGGACTCAAAAAAGTGAGCTGAGGAATATGTAGTGGCCTTGCCCCAGTTTGCCAAGACTGCTTCATGTGACTACGAAGGAAAAGGAAAAGTTGTGAGTATGGAAACTGTAGTTCTCWTATTGCAGAGAGTGATTTCTGGAGCTTTGCTGCACACATTCAACAAGGATTTCAGAAGATGTATCTTTTATAGTCCAGTCCTTTCATTCTTTTACCCTTGAGGGATGAAAAGAATGGTTGGGTTATAGTGGTTTGGCATTACTGTGGTAGAAGTTACRTGGAGGCGAAAATTTGGGGGATGAAGTAATAAATAGATTAGTTCTTAAACTTMCAGCACCTTCTTCACTTAATTGGCAGATGCTGCTCCTGGTTAACGTAAGACCCTGCAGTTAACACTGACACTGAGTTCAGAATATGTCAGGTTGTAGAGTAGCACATTTTGCTGAAAATTCACAGAGAATGAGAGACTTGTTGGCCTGTATCTTTTAGCAAACCCATTCTTTTATCAGATACTCACTTGAATAGATTCTGTTGCACTTCTATTATGAACAGAGCTGTGAAGAATGTTCAAATTAAATTTGGATAATGGGCACAGCTTCTATTTGTTGAAAACTTCAGCCATAATGGAGAGAACTGTATAATGAAGAGAGAAGGATGTGGTTCAMTGAAGGCTTTTATCTGATGTCATGGTCCTGGTCTTCTGAACAAAAATGTATTCTTCACTGATACTTTACAAACTTATTAAAAAAGGATTGAAATACCTCAGAAAAAGTGGATTTGAACTGTACTCTTATCACCATCTACACATGAACTCTTCCCTCCATGAGATAATAGATTTGTTGCCTGAAAATACTCCACATTCTTTCAGTTTTGCTCATTTGAATAAGGTGTGTAGAGCATGGGTGTGCTGTTGGGGGCTCTTGGAAATCTCCCACCTCTTTTGGAATTTATTTCTTCTAGGAGCACTATTAAACCATCTGTAGAGATGTCTGGGTGCCATAAAGTATTTGAAAAGCAATGTATGGCAAAGTTCAGGGCACAGGATGCAGGTGGATATACCCTGATGTTTTTATGAGGACTTTTTACAGGTACCAGTGACAAGTGCGAACAAGAAAAACAGAAGAGCTGCTGAGACTGTTGCATAAGCAGCTTGCAGGGGAATAAAATACAGCCCCATGTATGAACTGCTTGGTTGTCCTCATMCTGTTTCCTCAGCAAATTTGTGCGTGGAAGAGGGAGCTCTTTCTGAGCCTCTTCCCTGCTTTGTCCTTGTAGAGTCAGCCATGGTGACTATCCATATCTGAGTTCTGCATTTAATGCTCTTAGGAAATGGTGCAGTAGTTTATTTTTGAGGTTTTTGTGACAGTAGTGCATYATAAATGATAATTTTTTTAACTAATCAGAATGACACTTGGTGCCAAAGGAAGTTCTTTGTCTTCTTCAGCACCTTGATTTGAAGTAGAGCTGAGCTTCTGAGGGAAGGTACTTGTTCCATCTGGGAAAATATTTTTGCCTTCTCACTGTTAGATCAGGCTGTGAATCTGTTTTTACTGTTGCTTTTGTTTTGTTTATTTTCCACCTCTCTTAACACTTGGAAATCTGGCAGAGGAGGCTGTTAAAATTCATAAAATGGGAACAAGTGCAGTAATATTTCCTGCAAAACAGAGTCCGCTGTCCCAGAACTGACTGCCATCCTAGATATGAGTCCTSATCACGAGAAGAACTTATTGGAAATAGCCCTATGGAGAAGGACTTGGTGGTTCTGGTGGATAAAAAGCTTGGGGTTTATGAAAAAGAGGGAAGGTGACTCTTTACATGGACAGATACACATAGAACTGGGGGAAATGGTTTTGATTTAGATTCGATATTAGGAATCAAAGCTGTTGCTGTCTCTCAGTTTGAGGTGTGACATACTTTTGTTCCTTCAGACTCAACCATCTTCTCATTTCATTGTCAGCCATCTGATAACTTCTATTCTTGCCCATTTCCAGTCATCTGGCATATGAAGTTGTCTTTATTTTTGATGAACAAGCCTGGTGACCAGGGCAGGATTGTGCCACCTTCAGTTCATGGAGTTTCCAGGTGACAGTCCYGTGAGTTACAGAGCAGGATTAGCTTTGAGGGACAGTTCTCTGAGAGCACACTAAGGTCACTTCTTTCTCCAAGTAGAGCATGCTGGAAAATGAAATGTGATTAGAGTTAATGCCAGGGTGTCATAGAAAGTGGATATGGAAACATGTATCTTATAAAACACATGTATCTTATAAAACACAGCAATTTGAATCACAGCAGGGCTTGTATTATGATTAAAGTGTTTCAGAAGGCTGATAGGACTGCAAAGACTAATTGATATTTTAATTAAACAAAACCAAATGAACTACAGGTGTCATCCCAGATATAAGAAGTTTATGGAAGATTTCTTTTATTCTTTAGCGTTTAGAGATTTCAGAGATGTTCAGAGATGTATGAATTCTGGCAGTCATCCCCGGGGAGACATTCTCATTTTCAAGCTTTTGTTTTTTTTTTTAATACTCTAGTCACCCTGCTTATTTGTCTTGAATATTAAGCAAGTGCCTCTTAGGGATTATCACTCAGCAGCCTTAGCTGGATCAAAACTGTCTAGACTATGGCAATGYACTGTATCTATCTTTGGAGATTTATTTGGTTTTTTCTGCCTTTTTTTTTCTGTTGCAATTTCAATACAATGCCTTTTTTTTTTTTAGGTAGATTGCTTATGAACAAAGAAAAGCAATATCCAGCTGCCATAGAATTCCCAACTTGTTCATTTTTTTCCTCTTTTATGATGTTATCTAACCCAGAGAGGTGGCTTCAGTCATAACCTTTCACACAAGTGTTCTGAAGTGCAAAAGAACAGCATCAAATAGTGTTCACAATGGGATCCATTCACTTCTTACTGCTCTTTCTGATGCCTTCKGACTCGAGCAGTATATCAGATAAAGCTGGGACTTGCTGCCCTCCAGACTAATCAGGCTAAAGACTTTCTAGGATTAGTACAAAATTCAGAATAGGGCTTCTCTAAACATCCATCCCTTACTGAGCACCATGTTCAGTTTTGGTAGATTTTTAATCATGGTGAATACTCAGCATCTGCTTTATAAGAGGGAAAATCAGCAGTAAGATGCTGTGRTGGTCTTGTACTCAGAAAAGCTGCCTCATTCGTAGTAGGCTCTGAATACAATAGCTTGTATTTTTCAATTGTTTTTTTCAGGAATGCTCTGTGTATCATAGAAGCATAGAAAAGCTTGACTTGGAAGGGATYCTGAAAGACCAGTTGATTCCAGCCTTCCACCTTCCAATACTCCAGGTTGTTCAAAGCCTTCTCCAGCTTTCTTGTAARCCTCCTTTAGGTACTAGAAGGCTGCTCTAAGTTTTCCTTCAGGCTGAAGAAACTCACTTCTCTTAGGCTGGAGAAATGCTCTCAGAGAGAGGGTCTCCAGCCCTCAGGCCATCTTTGTGGCCCTCTGGCTTTGCCACTTCCACTTCTAAGATCAGAATTATTCCTGGATGAATTGAATGACTTTGATATTTCCTTCAGTTTTAGTGAGACTGCGTGAATTATTTATTCAGTGTACTTTCTTCTCTTCCTTATTGTACATTATCTGTTTTTGCAGCTTAGTTTTAATGTATTCGTTGATTATTCAAAATACTGTGGCAAACACTTCAGCTATTCTGTTTTTWTGTTCCTGCATCATTGGTGTTCTTGGTCATATAATACTGGATCTCCTTGCCAACTTTTCAATTAAAATGGTGTAAATTAAAAAATAGTAAAATTCCASATAGTTTTTGTGTTTTTTCTTAATGAGTGTTTTTCCTGTGAATGAGTCTGTGATATGCAAGTAATTTTTTTCTATCTACCTAAAAAATCTAGTCACAGTTAAAAAAAAACCCAAACAGAAAGTCAAAAGACCAAGAAAAGAAAAAAGTTTGGACCAAAAATATCCTATGCAAATTTGTGTATATACATTTCTCATCTACAGTTTTTCAAATCTGTATCAGATCTTTTTCATACTGATATTAAGTACAGAAGTGACAAGAGTATGTCTCTCWCTCATGCATTTCTTTATTTTTTGACAATAGCGTTTTGGAAGAAAAAAGAGATGTATGTTTCCAAAGTCATGTGTGTTCTGTGTCCCAATGTCCAGAGTGCCCACCCCAAAGGGTTACAGGTACAGTTTCCAGAGGAACCCTACAAAGAGCTTCCTTGTCCTTTTGCCTTTGGTAGAAAAAAACAGAAAATGCAAAATCCCCAAAACTTCAAACCCCCTCTCCAGACTTTCAGTTTTTCTTGGGTTGCCCCCCTTCCAGTCCTTCCAGTAATCAAGTGTAATTCTTATTGGCAGCTTCTCTTAAGAAAAATTCATAATATTGTTTAGTTTTGAAAGCAGACAAAGCCTGCTGAATTTCTTTTTTGTTCATCACTACATGTTCTGAATAAAATGCCTTGAAATGGCTTAAATTTAGGAAAGGGCTAAGCACCCACTGTTTGGTAAGCAGGGTGCCTTTTAAGATCTAAMAATGGGCAAGCAAAAGAAATTTATTTGTAGGGATCTTGAATGGAAAACAATGTGTACTGAGAAAGGATTAACACAGTAATAACCAGATCTTGATTGGGATGTAACAGTGTGAGATTTGATGTTACTCCATGGTGATACACTTCATCCATGTTTTTCAGCAGGAAATTTTTAATCAAAAAATTACCCGTGTGATTTCTTAACAGGAAAGTAATATCATTTTCTGTGGGTTCATGGTGCATCCTAGTAGTGGAGAGTGGTATGATTTGGTCAGCAAAACAAATAATCCATAAAATACTGAAATTTAAATTTTTGTTTTCCCAGAACACTGTGTTCTCTAAACATATAATTAAATTACACCCTTACATTGTTTAATAAGTGAAAGAGCTTAGATTTAGATTGCAAATAAGGAAAAAAAAATACAATGATAGTGCAACACTGGAAGAGATTGCCCTGAGAATYTGTGGATGCTTMATGATTGGAAGTGTTCAGGCTCAGTTTGTATGGGACTCRGAGCTACCTGATCTATTGAAAGATATTCCTGCCCATGGCAGGGACATGGGACAGATGATCCTAARGTCTCTTCCAAYCCAAATCATTACATAGCTCTAATGTGAAGGGAAAAAAGATCCTTTGAAATGAAATCTTTAAATGTTTTTACTCTTCAATGCTACTGCATGAAATATGAGTTATAAATAACTGATTATGGTAAAGTTAATATTCTATGCAGTAGATGTTTATTGCAAAAAAATATTTATTTCAAAACTACTCTGAAATTTGGTGTTTCTAATACCAAATTTAATGCTGTGYTCTTGTGTTGCTCACATGATTGCCAGTACTTATACAGATCTCTTGCACTCTACCATTTGTACTGCTCTTTTGTAGCAGTGCACCTAAGTGTTTATCCATTTGTTTCTGAAAACTTAATATGTCTTCATGCTTATTGTTGGTGRCATTACAGTCATTGACTGCAGACAAAGATATTCAGCACCTGCTATAGGAAAAGTATTTTCAGTTCTTTGGATCTTTGCTAGGCCACAGCCATTTATATTTCAGTCCTGCCTGCTAGGCTTAAGGCTCAGGTARTGTCTATGACAGGGTGAAAAAGCAGGAGCGGAAAATGGCAGTTAAGGGAGTTTAAAAAATGCAGTGAACGCTTGGGTGGCTTTCTTTGGATTTACAAAGTGAATGCTGTCCTAAATTAAACATATATCCATCTATCCATATGTGTTTTTGTGGATATGTATCTATGTGTTGRTATATATCTATATTTTTCTACAGAGTTGAAACCTATAATGGATGGGCAATTATGAACGGCTGTTCCAATCTACTGTGTGAATAGCAGCTATTTTTAGAGCTTGGTAATTAAGGTCTAATAATTTTGTCATTATCCAGGTATATTATCTGTGGGTGCTGGGGATTTCTGCTTTGTGTATTACTCTAGTTTTATTTTTTCCTGCAGGAGTAAATTAGGAATAAATGAGCAGAGATCTAGTCTTAGACCTCTAKTGCAAGATCAAAAACCTATATATTAAACCACCTATGACTTACACTTTAATGTATGGATGAGAGTTTTCTAGATAATGTTATATTGTCTGGTAAAAAATACATATTTTCTGTTAGGTCTTCCCATTTTCATTGTAGTAGCCTGTGCACTTCAGGTCTGTCAGTAAGGGAAAAGTAAATATACAGACTGTAAAAGCATTGTAGCTGTGAGCCCATGAAGAATGTCTTGGGAACAAAAAGGTGATGTGGCAATAAATTAGGTGATGATGTGTGCCTAGTTTACCCAAAGATGTCCTGGAGTTCCAGATGGCTGTAATTAGACAAAATGTGTCCTAATTTGAAAATATGATCAGTACAAAAGATCAAGTAATATTAGAAGACAGCACCAGAGAAGTATTAGAGATAGAGCATCATCCCAGATCCCAGTGTTGGAGTTATTGTTGTTCCTGCCTTGCCACCGGACATCTGGGTGGTAAATAATGCTGTGAAGGAAGTGTCATCCCTTAGGTAATACTGACCTAGAAAAGAGAGCAGCACATTTGTGAGGTAACAGAACAAGCACTGCCGCTGYCTAAGAGTTCAAAGTTTTACATGTATTGAATATAGTGCTGAAGTAGACAATGAGAACAACAGACTGGAGGGAAAAAAGGGTTTTAAGGAGAAATCAGCAGTGAGGAGAAAGCAAATACAGAGGAAGAATTTATGTGCAGGTYGATTCTAATATGTCACTGAGATGTRATTCCTATTACTGYTGTTAAAGTWSAATTTTGCATTRTATTTKTAAAGTGGTTATTTTACTATGTTSCTCYCTCTCCTGCAATGATTAGATTGTTTTTTATTGTTTTAAAGCAAGGTRTTTGTCAAAGGATCATCCTTCTGTGATTTTTTTTTTAGGGACTCTAATACACTATCTAATTAATTTCCTGCTCCATGACTGGATATATTTTGTGTTCATGTATTAGTATTCTGCTGTCTAAACAGGCAYGATTCACAATTACAATAGTCCTCAAAGATGTTGCTTCCAGTCACCATTTATGTGCCAAATACACYGTGTTTTTTGGAGCCTGAGGTGCAGTAAGATACAGCTGTCATATGTTCTTTGTTGTATCTTGTACAGATGCTGTCCTAACTTTCTCTAATTAGGGATGCATGAAGTGAGGCAGGGAGTATTCACAAGTCTGACCGAGTTTTAGAGCTTTTAAGTGCTTGACAAGWTTGCTGTGGTTTTTGGTTTGCTTTTCCTTGAGGAAGAAAAATTTCCCAACCACTCTCCTTGATGGTTGTTGCTCAGATTAGGTGTTGTCTTTGTCACCATCATTCAGAACTGGAGCTTTATTGTCTCTATGTGTCTTGAAGCACTGAACTTTCTTACTTTGGACTGTCAGCTGAAAATCAGTCAGAAGGCACTCCTGTTTCCTTACTCTGTTATATTACTGTATCAGAACTGTTTGAGACCAGTATACTGCTCTGATCTTTTCCCGTTTAATTCCAAAGAGTATTTGATCCGTAGCTGTCCAATTTCCAGCTTTACTGCAGATCATACTACCTTTGTCTTGATTCCTTTTAAGTATATTCTAGGTTCTGAACATTAGGTTCCTTCTGAATTCTCTTTTGAGTGTGTAATGGCAAAATGAATGTGTTTTCTGGTTATGTTTAAGGACTTGAACTCTCTTGCTCACTGCCTGTATTTAAAGTGCAATAAATAAAGCTCTAATACCATTGTACAGTTAGGGCTGATGTTACTGCTTTACTGTACCACTCGTCTTGTGGTAATCACATAATAATGTTCATAATCYGATTAAACAAATACATCTTCATCCCTTGTCTACATACATTTCACTATTTTATTATTTTTTCTTGTAAAATTATTTCTGCCGGTTCTTTTTCAGGCCATTCCATTGCCAGAGCTGCATTGACTCAATATCATGAACTCTCAGCTACTGAATTCTCAGCCATTCTGCCTGCATGAAAGCTCTCATTATTTACAAAGAAGCTGAAAACTTTCAGCTTTTTGTAGTAACCTGAGTATGTTACATTGGCTAAGTCAACTTTTCACTACTTTTGTGGATGTTAATGACCTCCAGAGTGGCTTGAATCTTAGCACCCACTATCTTTTCATTCATTCTCTTTACGTTTCTTGCATTAGTGGAGCTGTGGAGAGGGTGCCAGTGGAAGGAGAGGAGTTACTCAGTTTTACTAAATGAAACTGGTATTGGTGGAGAAACTGGTCAAGTTTTAAGGCATGTGGTGATTTTTATTTTCTGTTATTTTTTCATACCACAAGCATTCAAACTCTGTTTTGCAAATAGCACCTGTTAAGCTGTAAAAGTAACATGTACCTGTCATGAAGGTCTGAAGTTGTCTCATGTTGGTCTACTTTTATAACAAAATCAGTGGTTACCCTCAGGAATGAAAAAGATTCTTAGCCTAGGACATTTTTTATTTTAAATCGGAAAAGCTCTAAAGGGAAGGAGCAAAGGAAAGGCTATAAAGGAATAAAATTTGGCACAATTTACACTTAGTGGCTTTCCATAAATCAGCAGCCAAATTTAAAAAAAAGCAAAAAAGGTATTTAGTACATTATACTTGCACAAAGTGATGTAAGCAAAAGGTTGAGAAAGAGGTATAGGGTCACTCTTCAGCCATGGAGGTGAGCTCCAGTGCAGTAAAACTCGAGTTCAGTGTATCTCAATTTATATCTAAAATATGATACAACATCCCCCCAAAAACACCGCACTGTAAGTACTTAAAAAGCCTTAATTACATCTGAGAGTACAGAATGGTTTGGGCTGACATTCTTTTRGTAAAGTACCTACATGTTTATTCTGAAGTCCAGGATCAGATGCAGTTGGAAAAAGCCCACCAYGCATTTTATGGCCCTGGTGTGATAATGATTACCCTCTTGCCACCACATTTTCAGTTAAAGCTGTGACACTGAGGCTTCCACTCTTTTGTGGTGGAGCCTTCATGTAGAAATAAAGAAAGGATATAAACTATTTGCCAGCCAGAGTCTTTCCATGGAGAGATCATCTTCCTGGGAATTAAATCTTGGAGGCTGTTGCAGAGAGGTAACAAACTTAACGTCATTATTCATTTCTATTTTAGTTGTTAGTGATTTTCATTGTTTGTAAGCACCTGTTTAGGAGATAATGAGAGAAATAGTTGATTTGTCTAAATATCTGAAGATCCATTACAGTTTTGTCACTCCTTATCAGGGTTCCTCTGTTGCTTTTGTCAGGCCTGTCAAGCACTTTCTGGGAAGCTGATGTGAAGTGAGGCATGGGCTGCCATGATTCTCTGGAACAAAATTTRGCTCTGCCCACTTTATTTCTCTGTCCCCATGGTTTTCTTGCTGCCCACAATGATTAACACTGTATTGAATACAACCTTCTTTTAAACTCAAAGTAGATTGCTGGTTTAGACAATAAGCATATTACTAGAATTTTCATGGCAAATAGTTTTTTTTTATGTGTCCCAGATACTGCAAGTATTTGCAGGGTTTTTTAAATCTCCTCTGTTAATAGACCTTGCAAAGAACATTGAATCATAAAATGGTGCTTTCTCTGTAACTTCTTTCTCTTTTTTTTTTTTGGATGCCAGTTTCCACACTGACAATACTACAATAGTATCTTTAACAAAGGGAAAAAAACCCCTCAAAATCTTCCTTTTTATTCTTCTTGCCCGGTGACTTTTTCTTTTGAATGTGGATACAAAAGGTGTAATGAGATAATTAAGAAACATACTGATATCTTAAGTATTCTTTTCTTTAGTATTCTAATCTTTAAAATAGTTTGAGCTCTTGAAACCTTATATTTTGGTCAGTTTTAACTGCGGTTTTCCTGCTTGGATTATATGCATGTGGAAAGCTTTACCCAGTCAGACTGGATGTACRCAGACACTTGCAACCAARTGTAAATAACTCACTTGCTAAATTWGCCTGCATGATTGTTTTTCACAGGAAATTGTGTGTGCAAATATCTTGGTTCAATTCAGGTTTCTCATGCAAAGTTTGGAAAATCTGGTGCTGGAAAAAAAGTAAATTTACATTTAAATGTACTCCTGCTACAAGTTAAATTCCAATTTAGCCCTGTCAACAAAAATTAAGCCTATATATACAAAGGGGTAGTCGGATAGATTTACAGGCAGGTACGATGCATATGACTTTGAATGTGATRGTAGTTAATGCTGTCTGAATAGGCAGATAATTTTAAGTTACAGATTGAAACCTTAGGAACCTGAAGGATGTTATTTACAAGTTACTAAATTGAGTTTCCAAAGTTTGAGATGAGAAAGATGCCTTTGATTAGTGAGCTGACAGTTTTACATGTGAAACAAATGAGATTTACAGCACATAAAACAAAGGATCAGAACCCAAGTACTCACAGGAGTCTCTGTAGAAAGCAAGTTTCTAAAGTTATGGCTTAGCAGGGTGATATCTGGAGGTGAATTTAAGTCACTGCAACTGAAATATGTCCCTTTACAGGACAATTCAGGTCACCTATTTTATTAAGGCTTTTGGTATAAATACCTCTTCACTAGTACCTCAAATACCACTTTTTCTGAAGGGATCTGCCAGGTCCTACCACTTCAGTGGTGAGAAATAACAAAAAAAAAAAGAGATGCCACTGAGATAATTCATTAATGGGAGTAATGGTAAAAGGGTAATCATCTATGCTTATCTCTCTCTGGCTGCGCTGATTTAGGCTGAGGTAGAATTAATTTCCTTCCCAGTGGCTGGAATGGGCCTGTTTTKGGGATTTGTGATGAAAATAGTGTTAATAATAACAGAAAACTTTCCTTATTTCTGAGCAGCATATGGTAACAACTATTACTCAATGAGAACTTGGGCTGAATTCAAGTGTGTTCATCTGAAAGACTCCTTTTACTTTCCTAAATTGTCAGGCAGGCAAATGATCATTTGTTTGGTTATCAACCACAATGAATTCGTCTTTGAAAACATGAAAGAGAGGAAATACATTCTAATTAACTTCTGTACGGTTAATAAGAGTGCAAAGACTGGGATATAGCTGCACAAGGGAACCAAATTTTTTCCCTTAAGTGCTTCATTTATTTTGGGTACTACACTTCATATTGTAGTTGCATTAGGGCCATTTGTGGCAGGCTTTGTGTTCTGCTTTGTGAACTTGATAGTTCATTTTGCAATAAACCACCGGATATTTCCATGATAGACAAGAAACAGCTTGTATGTTGCTGTCCCATTTATTTCAGTTGGCTCAAACCCACTAAATTGGTTGTTATGTTAATGTAAATTAGAAAAAAGCGTATTCTTGTATGTTACAATAAGCATGTCAATAAAATTATTAAATCCCAGAAAAATATAAATGCTGAGACAAGATTATATTATTTGATGAATGAGAAAATTAGGCAAATAGGATTTGAGATTTTCTAATGTACAATATATGCAAATTAATAACATATTTACAGATTGAAAGTATAATTATGGCATGGACAGAGATTGCCAAAATATAATTAATATTTGATTTTGCTTTGTCTTTCTCTGACTTGTCAGTAAACAAAATGCAGAAATGTTAATGAAGTACTTTCACTTAGTAACTCTCTTCCTGTATTTTGTGTATTGTGAATAAATATTTTTAAAATTAGAAATTCATTCTTCCTGCAGGCACAAACCTTTTGGAATTGCTTATTTTCCCAACTTGAAAAGGTGAGTGACGCAGTGTATCCTAAATAGCACAGGCTGGTTATTGCCATCTATTTTGGTAAATGCATTTGAAGCATCACGAAGGAAGTGTTTTCTGGACCAAAAAAAATCCCTGTGGATGATTGCACCTTATCAAACCCTCAGTGATGATGGTTGGTTCATGTTGGGTGACTGTCCTGCTGTGTTGGATGAGTTATTGAATGGACAGACATCCTTTTGTTGATATCTGTTATATTTGAATGCAAGATCATGGATTGCGAGAATTCCTGTCTATATTTTATCTTGTATTTGGTTTTTGTACTGGAATGAACGAGCGTGAATCAAATAGTTCACTTATGATAGGAGGTACTGAAAATTTTCTGTAAAATGCTTCTGAAAACACTAAGAAAAAGCACATGAATTGTGGATCATTACCCTGTGACTGTAGCTATTTGAGCACTGGGAATTTTGAGCTCAACTAACCTGAAGAAAAATAAAATTGTCATTTTCAATGACAGAGACATATAAGGATAATGCACTTGTGGTTTGAAAACAGCAAGGAGTGAGGAAAGTGATGCCCTGTTTGCATCAAAAGAAAAAAGAAGAGGTAGTGGAACAAAAAACCTCTGAGTACTTWGAGAAATTTATTTCTTAAAAACTTTGTAGGGTACAGAAATTATGCCCTTTGGGTGGATGCTGGCACAGTTGGCAGAAAGCGACAGAGCAGGGTGTGGGATGCTTCCAGTCTACTTTAGATTTCTTCTTTTCTCCCCAGTATCTGCCTTTGGCTCGACAGAGTAAGGTTTGCCAAGACTTGATGGTGAAAGAATAAAAACATGTTTTCATATGTACGTGATTATTTAAAACTTAATACTAAAAAGTATTAAGTAAATATAAATATGTAAATACAAAAATGCTTATACACCCAAGAAAATCTTAACATATTCTTCTCCTTCCTTGGATTTTCTTTKCATTATCAAATAGCTCCATATTTTCTACTTCCTTTTGATCAGTTTTGCCAAAACAAAATTAATATAAAGAAATCCTTTGAACTCAAAAAGATCTGACAGAGGTTTAGTCTTTCAAATGCTGAATTTTTAATCTATTAATTCTAACACAAAAAGGAATCAAGGAAGACTTTCATTATAAACCCAGAAGTTTGTTTTGGTCTTTCTTTCCTTTCTGGTATTATACCAGCAAATACTTTTTTTCCTTGACAAATGGTTTCTAAGATAATGTTACTTGTAACACCCTGCTGCCACTTTTGCCTTCTATATTTTTATAGGATAGAGGAGAGATAAGGATGCTTTAGAGCAAACAAATTTGGCCCTGGCAATTAATTCTAAATTCTGAATCTGCTCCATGTCAAGTGTTTTTAAAGCTGTCATTGCGGTCTAATCTTGGTGTACTCCTTTGGGTTTTGTGTTTTCTGTGGTTTTGTGGTGCAGTATCTTTTTTGTTTGCTTGTTTTTTGGTTGGGAATGACTTACGTGATGAGGTTATTCATGCTGAAAATTCATCTGAGTTCAGCTTGTTCAGTAATTTGGATTTAGAACTGAAACTGCATGTATTGCTGGATAAATAGATGTTTTGCAACTTTAAAAAACTTGTTAGCCTCTATGATATGTGTGTAAAGTAGACAATTTTTTCATTATTTCTCCCTATTCACTGCTGGAAGAATAAGAGAATTTTCAGTTCCTTTTGAGTGTGGCGTGTTTTTTTTTTGGTTTTGGATTTGGTTTTTTTTTTTTAGTTTTTTTTTTTTTTTTTTTTTTTTTTTTTTTTTTATTTGTTTGTTTTTTAAATAAAATAAATCCCACATTATTTATAAAGGCTAAACGATATCCTGTGTTGGGTTTCACTTGTTCATGTTCTGTTTCAAGATCAAGGTTCTGTGACCTGTTAAAAGAAAGTGTTGTACTGCACAATAGCATAGCCCTGATATGTTGCTTTCAGTTGAGGACACATTTGTTCTTAAGAGATCCTTTTTTTGTGAACAAGACCTCTGGAATTTGTGAAATGTCATCCACTGAATCTGGGTCTGTGGTGGCTGTCARAATTCAAGAATCCTGGAGGTTTTCTGACTCTGCCTGAGTTGCTCTGTCAGCAGGTTAAACTTGGACACACATTTATCTTGGCCTCAGCCCTGTTGTGTTTGGGTGTGCAGAAAATGCTGTAATATAACTTTAGGGTCAGTGAGTTTTAGACAGTGATGAATTTCAGCTCTGAACTCCTTGGGAGGTGTGAGTTTATCCCTGGTCACGCCAGGGATGGATAATTCTCAAAAACAGGTGTAGGTATTGAACAGTCACTCAATGAAAGAAACGGCCTAAAAAGATGGAATGGAGCAAGGTTTCATTGGAAACCTGGTGTTTCCCAGTCAGGTGCTTGGCACCAGAGCAGATCCACCTTCTGCGACAGGAAAAGTGGAGAAAAGATTCTCCTCCTTCAGGCAAGWTTTTAGCCATTCTGGAAAGTGGCTGGGAGCAGATCTGTTAAAATTGGTGTCTCTTGGTGGACCACAAGATGAACCAGTATTTAGAAAAGAGTATGWACTTTGGTTTTTCTCTTCCACTTCACAAAAAAGTGATACAGACAGAGTTCATTGGAGTAGGGATTATGCTGGGTCCAGTAGACAGATGCAGGGAAAGATGCTATATGATAAAAGAAAAGGAGTTTCTTTTGATGGATACTATGGAGGATGTGGCTGAAATTTTGAATAAAACCAGAAATGAGAATACTTTACAGCACTAGCTTAAGTAATATTTCATGGGTTAGGTGAATGCCAATGAAAAGTAAAAAGGAATGAAGCCCAATGCCACATCACATTCCTGAATGTAAATTCCTATGAGTATCTGTGGAGGTGCTTGCTTCCTATTTACAAATAGCTATGATCCTTGGCTCAAAAAAGCCTCCCCAAACAAAAAAAACAACAAAAAAACTAAAACAAAAAAAAAAACAAACCAAGTATTGCAATTACAAAAAGKCTATCAAAGGGATTTATGTGCTGGAATTGTGCATTATTGATATAGGAACAAGGGATGAAAAAGGAACATATATCATTAACTGCAAGCAGAACAACAAGAATCAGCTGCTAATTATTAGCAAGCTGATAATTTCGTATAATAGTTACTTACTAGGCACACAATACTGTTATTTATAAAAAAAGGGGGTTTTTAGTACACCTAGCAAATGTCACATTAGTCATACGATAGTGGGACATATAAAACTTCAGACTTCATTCATTACCCAAATTGAAGTCAGATAATACTTATAATCATGGAGAGTGACTAAATATTTAAAGCACATTATTTTATAGAGCTTTCTAAGTCACATGGACATTTTCAGGCATTCTCTATAAAAATCAGCTGTTGTTGGTGCCTGACTCTTAGAGATCACATGAACTCCGAACAAGAAGGTCAGTGCAAAGACCATGAGTGACTTAAACTTTATTTTGAGGGCTTTAGTAACACTCAGCCAAAGCCTTCAAGGAGCATTCCTACAGCCCCCTGATACTCCTTTACCTGCTAAGAAATGTTTCAGGTAAAATTTATTTTTCTGTGTATTAGAGCTGGATATGAAGAAACAAATCAGCAAAAGGGAACCATATCAAAAGGTAGATCAATCTGAAAATTTAAAAGAGCATCTAAAATTAACAAGGGCACAGTTCTTCTGAACTTGCAGCCCTCTAAAAGCACAAGCCTGTTTTTGCTTAAGCTTTGCCTTTTAGCACTATGGTTACTGACCCAAAAGTGAAACAAAATGGGTCAGTACACTGATTTTTACCACCCAAATATATTCTGCATTTTCATATATCTGTTTTCTACTAACAAAACAAAAATAAAGTTATTTGAAGCATTATTATGGAAATCCYGTAAAGTCCCATAAAGTCTATAGTAGTCACTTTCTCTGCTTGGATAGGAAGATTATTTGTTCTATTAAACTACACTTTAGTTCTGGAGATAAGACTTTAAAATTAACTTTTAAATTTCAGTTGCCTGTTTTTGCAATGTTTTGCTTGTTATCATGACTAATTATTGTGTCATAATTTTTATTGAAGCTTCAAAGTGCCTCATAAGTTGGAAAGCGTTGGAAAGAGCAGTTCCCCCAGAGGCARTGTTAAGACTAAATACACAATGTGAGAAGCATTAGAATGAAACCAGAAATTTAAAAAGTCTGAAGATTTCTGCTCCAAAAGAATCCAAGAATCAGTGGCAAACCTTGATCAGATTCATTGGGTATTGACCCAATCCCTGGATAACTCTCTGCTGTTTTATGACTGCCATTTGTCTTTTTACAAATGTTCACAGTTTAACATGGATATTTTCAATTTAATATTTTTTTTCTTGTGAATGTCAGAAGATGAAATAATTTATGTAAAACAGGAAGCAGAGTAAAAAATAGATGAGCAGGAAAAAATACATAGAAGTAATGTTTTGGTTTCCTAAGATCAAAATACCCCATTTTTTGGTAGCTTCATTAATTAAAGATTACAAAAATCTCCTGAAAGAACACTGTGGATAGAAAGGTATCTGAGAGATTTGAGGTTGCACTGTTTGCAGTAACTTTCTCTTCATGCCAATGTTATGTGTGCAGGTACATTATTTGTCTCAGCATGCTGCAACGTTTGGTTTTCTGCTCAATAAGGTACTTACCAGATGTAAAATTCAATCTTCAGAAATTCAGAAGTTGTTTACTTAAATCTCTTATTTCTAAACTGGGTCTTTATGGTCTTTATGATTAAAACAAGAGATGGGACAACATTRGTGTCCTGACCAAACAGAGCCTTTCTCATAATGCGTGATGAGTAAATTAATAGCGAAACTTTTTCAGTATGGTATCTGTAACATCCTGCAGTTGAGAATGAAGTGGAAAACTGTACCTTTGACACGAAGAGAATGTAGTTGTAAAAACACTGGGGAAGATAATACTGACATTAATTCGACTCTGGTGTCACAATGAAACTTGGATGCCTTTCAAGCATTGTCCAGTGTCACATATGGGTGACATTTGTCTCCACTGCTGATGACAATGTTTGAAATGAAGGGTCAGAGGTGTTAAATCAGAATGGCTGGATTTGTATAGCTGATCTGACTTGACAAGGAGTTTTAATTTCCAGAAGAAAATTCAGATGTTTAAATACAGGTCTGTTCTTTAAATTTGAACATGCTTAGAACTGAACCTYATGAGCCATTTCTGATGGTGAAAGATGAGTTTCTTCTCCAAACACTCAGTAACAAACAAGAGTGGCAGCTGATGATTTTAACAGTAGATCTTTTCTGCACTTCATGCACTTTGCCCTGGAAGTCTAAAGGTGACAACAATTGATTTCACAGGCAGTTAGATAACTGCTGTTTCCTAGGTTAAGGGGGTTTATTCAATGCACATGAAAGGATGAATTATTTCTCTTAGAAATGAGCAGGTTTTTAATAGTTTGAGGACTGAACATATTAGTGCTTCYGGTTAATTCCCATATGAGGAGTATGTTTCAGTCACTGCCCGAATATATTGCTATCTGCTTAATTTTTCACTTCACATTTTACTTCTAATCTCWAAGATCTTTCATGACCTTAGTCCTGCAGAGCTAAACTTTCATTTCCTCCACATGTCATCCTGTGCCATGTATTTAATAGATTGTAATTTATTAATCATCTCCAAATGCAAATTGAAGATATCAGGTGCTGGAGCCCATGCCACCTATTCCCYAGGGCTTGAAATTCTCTGCCCAGGGTATTGGATCAGCCGTTCTGTGGATGAGTGGAAAAACCAAATGAGTACACAACCAGGTACTTCAGGCAGCTTGGCAGTGCTCTCAAGTCTCTTCTTGTGCTGCTGGTTCCTTTTTTTTTTTCCATCTTTGTGCAATGCCTTGCAATTCTCAATATGAAGGGTACTTTCTAAATGTATGTTGAATATCTAAATACCGAGACAATTTGTAAAACAGCTTGATAATATTTTAAACCTGAATTAGGTTATTACCTTGATTGCATTTGACTAATGTGCCAGCTCATTAGGAAGCTGGCATACATAAAGCAAGCATATTATGGTAAAGAATGAATGAGATTTTGCTCACATCTTTTAGAAAGACATCATGTGCAAGAAGAAAGAATACAGTCAGAATCAAAGTGTGCAGTTATTGTAAAATGGTTCTCTTCTGTAATTCAATTTCTGAAGTATAGATTAAAAAAAAGTTCTTATATAATRAAATATCTCCAAAGCTTTTCTTCTTTTGCCCTTCTAACACGTCTCTTAAAAAAAGGAAACAAAACTTGTTTTTTTTATTACTATGACCGAGATACCCAGCAGMATGACTTTACTGTTCAAGTGTCAAGATTAATTATGAAATACCAGATGTAATGGGTGACAAGATTGTCAGGAATTGTAAAAGAATAATGGAGAACCCTGCAGAAACCATGAGAGAGTTCCTTTTGAAGAATACAAGTTAAAAAAATAGCTGTTTTTTCTTCATACTATTTTAAAGGTGGCTCTTTTGGACATTATTCATATGAGGGGCAGAAGCAGCATAGWAGGCATGAAAGTGAAATGAAGAGGAAGACAGCTGACTAACAAAGAGACAGTAAATATTCCTAAATACATCCTTAAGTGATTATATTTTGTAGTTTTCAACCTTCCAACTTTCTTCGGAGTGTAGAAGAGTTCTCTTAGTCCTACAAGGCTGTTCTACTGTAGCCCCATTTGACATAGGAGAAAGCAATTTAATTCTTTTCCATGTAACTTCATTAAGGTTGATGGTACCGGTACATGCTTCACACAGAAGGTTTGTCTCAGATATGAACAAATAAATGGGAGAGCTGTTTCTTTATCTACCTTCTTTTCCTCGTGGCTGCTGCTGAGAGAGGGTTGATTTGCTCCTATAGCTGAAAATGTCATATTTCACCTTTTTGTGSTTTTCAGAATTTATTTCCTTGTGCAACAGCAAGCAGTGGCTTGAGTCATGGCTTGAAAATATTAGGAATGGTGTGCAAATGGCATATGGTGTGATGTTCCCTGGTAGCAAAGCCAATCTGCCAAGGTTTCATTAATCCATGATTATTCCTGTTATGCCTTCACTATAGGAAGGTGTAGTTTATCTGACAGAAAATTCAGATTGTTTGCCTATGGCTTTTTGGTGAATGTATCTTCCTTTTTACAATGCAGATCTGCATAGCCTGATCTACCCTTATTGTGGTGTTGCTCCATCGGTGTTGAACATGTGGGTTAAAGCTCAGCTGTGATGGATTGAGAAATGCATGAAGATACGTTTATTTCTGTCAGTGTTGTTCTTGCAGAGGGTGGTATTGCTGGTAGGAGAGGTTTAACCTAATGAGTTTAATACTGCGTTGCTAAGTATTAAATCATGTAATGCTCTGCTGTTCATCCTCAGTTAATATATGTCACAGACTAATGAAAGTGTCAAGATTAAAAATAWAGCAGGAGTACATCATACAGAATGATTTTTGGTTCTGGAAATAAGTTCATTTTCTTTTCTGTAATATTTTCTCCTATTATTCTACCCTCACCTCCCTTCATCCTCCACCTTTTTAATGTTTTAAGCCAAGTGTTTGTGTAGCTTCTTTCTTCCCCTTATATAAGGTGTTGTGTCTCTTGTTTTATTAGACAAGAGAAAATCAAGGTTTTCTCCAAAGTATTTTTCTCAGTGTTTTTACTGAGCTACACTACCTGRACCTCATTTGGCAAGAGGAGAAAGGCTGTAACTGTTCTGCACATAACTTGTTAGGAAACCCTTGATACTTGTCAGTATCTTTGTAGAAATATTATTAGGAAGAGGTGGTTGAACTCCTGAACAAAATCATAAGTAACACAGATAAAGACCTGATCTGAAGACAGATGTTGTTTATGTCTCCTCCAAGCTTTGGAATTGATAGTGTTCAGTACCCTCACCAGACTGGACAGARCTTGGGTAACCCAAGGGTTGATAGCTATGAGAAAGATGGACTGAAAAGGAGCYAAAATTTTATGTGACTTTGAGAACTGTAAGTTATTTTTAAAATTTTAAGATATGTTATTAGAACTGAAGTCTAAAAAAAAATCACAAAAGGTTATTTCTTTTCTTATTTTTTTTTAAATTCTGTACAGCTAGCTTYGAATTGTCATTATCACAATAATTGRCCCTTTTTTSCAGGCTTRGTTTCAAGTATTTCTGGTATGCTCAGARAAGTCATTATTTAAGATAATCTGTGCTCTGTTCTCCTCTGTTTGAAGTGTTTTGTTACCTTTTCTGTACAATGAAATTTTAACATCCATTCAGTGCAAGTGTARCAGTAAGAACACTATGATGTATTAAAGGCCTGGATGCTGCCAAGACCTTTGTAAAGTCTGTAAATTATCTGATGTAGCGTTGGACCCTCCATGACTTTGTTTTTTTTTTCCACCAGATATTAAATGAAGGAAAAACAATTAGTGTCAGTGTACAAGTACTCCCTATCCTRTGTCATATCAAAGAGCTCTCTTGATTAAATAAAATTATCTTCTCCTCACTGTTCTGTAGTTCCTGTGCCACAATTTCTACTTGTTCATTAATCTTCTTTTTTCCTTTTTTTTCTTGATTATTCTTCTTGCAATTTATGGCTGGAAAATGCTTTATTACTAAGCTGGGGAATTCAGTACTTGGATTCTGGTGTGGAGTGTTAAAATCCTGTAATTTCTACAATATGATTTTTGAGCGATATGAGACTTTACACATTCTTAAATTGWCTAAATTCAGGTCCTGACTGTAGAAACAAGTATAAGAAATGTAGCTTTGTCACTGCGGAATAATTTGGAAGTTTTTTGGTGCCCACAAATGTGAGATGTGGATAAGGATTACCATCATCACCCAAACTATTGCCTAATTTGAGGGGAATCTTGTGTCAGGTGATCCATTCATCTTTTCTTAGTGACAGAGGATTGCAGCGCTCCTTCCTTGCAGTTCGGGTAGTCTTGGAAAAGGCTGAAGACTTTATTCTTGTTGCTTCTGGTGTTTACTATGGTCAGAAGCATTTTTAGCACATTATTTTACATTTTTGGAATTTTTCTGTGGGGTTTTCTGTGTCTTTTTTTGTTGTGCTTTTGGTTTGTGTTTTTTGTTTGTTTGGGGGTTTGTTTGTTTGTTTGGGAGGGGGTTTGTTTGTTTGCTTAAGACAAAGATTTGACCTTGTCTTTCTCTGCCTTMCTCTTTCAGTCTGACAGCAAATTTTTTTTCAGTTTTCACCATGCTCTCTTCTGGTTCCTGTGATCTAAACTCAGAAGAGTCTCTTATTGAAAAGAAATCATTCCTAAAAACACCTGGAAGATGTCTGGAAGGCTTCCCACTTAAGGGCAYGAGCTGTTAGAGTCTCCAGCCCAAAGAATCAAGATCCCTTAGCTAATTTTTGTTTTTTTCCTTCTTTATATTCTTGTCACTGCTATTCCATTACTTCTTGGAACAGTGGCTGTGAACAGTTGCCAGCATGTGTTTGGCTATTTGGTATGGAAATGCTCCCTGGCTTGTTTTCCAGAAGATACAGGAAATCCTGTGATTTATGTTCATAGGGTGCAGCTAGAAAAGCRTAACAGGGAGATGTCTATTATTTGACCAAATCATATAAATAATTAATATAATGTAAAAAGCTTTATTAATGCAAGAAACAAAAGAAAGATTCAAAAAGGGATCACCCTCACTCCCCWCTGATCCTGGGGAGTTGTCTGCTTYTGTTTGTGATCCCTAAGGTMTSAGGGTAGTMRTGTATGAGGGRCTTGTTTTTTTAACTCCCACTGCTGCCCAACCCTTTTAACTTCCTGAGCATCACTTGAGACTTTGATATTTCGTTGCACTTTTGCATAACTAATTGCTGACAGTGGCTCAGGAGGTTCCTTTTACAAAAGACTCCCTGAAGTAATGTGCTATTAATATCAAAGCTAAAACATTCTAATGGTGATATTTACTACTAATGAATTTTTGATATTTACTTGCACATTTCTTTTCATCAGGTGAAAAGGGACTATTACAAGAATAAACAGAAGACCACTAGAGGACTTTTGAATAAACGGACCTTTTCGAAATCTAAATTAAATAGCAGTGGTATTGAGCAGATTATTAACATGAAACAGAAAATTAAAAGTGGGTGAGAGACAATATTTGGAATTTCACAAATGCAGAATGTTTTCCTTTATTGTCTGCTTGATGTATACAGGAGACACACATTTCTTGCAAAAAGTGTTGTTACAGTTCTCTGTCTTGAAGTCATTGAACTACATTTTTAGGATAATATTTTTTACATTTTTTTGTCATTTTAATCACGATTGCATGCAAATTACATACCTATTGCATAAGTGTCAATTATTTTCTCCTTTTGATGACTGAGAGGCATTACTTTAGTTCAATGGAAAACTTACAAACTTTAGGAATATGAGGCAACTTCTGTGTGCATTCTTCCTGGTATGTTGCACTGTGCYTGACAGTTTTGTTTTCCTGCCAGTGTTGTAATTTTAATCTTCAGATTTTGCTGTATGCCAAAGTCTGTTCTGAAATATAGAGAATGAAAGAAATATCAATTATCCCCAAGAAAAAGAAATTAATTGGGATGGGGAAAGTGACGTGTGAGTTGTGGTTACATGATCATTGCAATGTGTGCATTACCCTACTACAAGATGGTGCAGTTTTGATCTTTTGGTACTTTTTTGGTACTTGGAATTTCAGAGCTGCTTTTAATTTGTTGTGAAACAACAGTGTGTGACAAAAAAACAGGGCTGTTGAGCAAAGATTAATCATGTGTAAATGTTTCCAATACTGGGAAGGATAACTAGGTGCATATGTTTCTTATTTCAATCTGGAATGATTTCCCCCCTKTACAATTAGCTGAACCAAAAAAAGAAGAGAAGTTGATGGTGGAGGTGCCAGCTCACTGAAATGTGGAGYTACAGTTGCAGTCTCTATAAAGAGCAAGTGAAGTGTGAAGGATTAGTTTGAACCCCAAMAGACATTGATTATGAAGAGATGTCAGAAATGAAGCATTGGGTGGAAGGGTTGAGATTTATCTGAAGCGTTTTTGTTGCTTTGCTACAATTTCAGAACAATTTAGCAGGTGTGCCTGTCATATTCTGGATTTTTCGTTCCAGTCTCTCAGGATGTGAGRCTAATTTCAAGTGTGTCTGTGTTCTCCTCTTGCTTTCTCATCCTGTTACTGTTGAAGAGGGCTGGCTTTGGGGATTGTTTTCCTTGTGGAATTCAGCATCAAAAAGAAGCAACAGTGCCTCATCAGGCAGAGTGGGAYACAGCTCTGGGCTCCTTGTGTCCAKTTAGGAGGTGGCAGTGATGASTGCAAAGCCCAGATTGTTTGGTGCGAGTTTTATGTAAGGATGGCATTGTGCTGGCACATATGCAYCCAGGAAAGGGGATGCTCTTTGAAACTGTGTGCTTTATTTTAGCAAGTTAAATATMATCTTTCATCTTTTTCTGCAATTTTCGGGGAACAAAAGCTCTGTATAAACTGTAGGTGTGATGTGAGAAAGTGTGCGTATGTATGAGCTCTGCTCTGAATAAGTAGTTTGGTGAATAAATGCTAAAAATGCTGTTCTAAATACTGTATTACATAGAAAAAGAGACTTTGGGATTTTTATTATTTTTAAAGGGTGATAAATTTTGATGTCTATATATTAAGATATCTTTCTACTTCATGTGCTAAAAATATGTGCATTTTTTCTTCTTCTGAAATGCAAAAAAGCCAGAGGTGCTTGATATGTGCCTTTTGAAATTAAAATGAGCGACATTAGTTTGAATCATAGGAAKGATAGACCATTTTTAGATTTATATTTCTGAATGTATTTTGTCCTTTTGTTCTTTTTTCTCTGTATCTCTGGTATTATAATGTCATCAGGTTAACTGTTTTCTGCATCTAATGGAAGGATAGCCCATAACAGAGCTGATCAATGGTTTCCAAATGAGTTGCTTAACAAATTTTAAGATGTCTGTCACGGAGGTTCCTTAAGATTAATTTGGCTCAAATTGCTCTTGTGTTTCACCATCTTTCTGCTTGACCACTCATTGTTTGTGCCTGAAAAAGGACTGGGTTTTGGTTTTGGTGGGTTTTTTAATTTTTTTTTTTGTTCTTTCTCCCTTGTCTAGGAAATAAATATAACATGCACCTTTCTAGAAAACTGGTATTGTGTGGTTTTGGGGTGTTGAGCTTCAAGGCCTAGAAGTTGCTGTGAGCACAAAGAAAGATCTCTCTCTTTTGTGGACCTCCCTCTCTTCAGTGAAATCCTTTAAGGTCTCCATTTGCTGCTGCAGAGTTGGATATCAATTCTGACACTGACAGAGATTGCATTTATATCTTGAAAATGACAATGAAGGCGAGAAATAGAGGAGGAGTCTGCTGGATTTTTTCAGTCTGTATTTTTAAAGAATACAAATTCTTTAACATAAAAGGTGTTTGATTCTAAGAGGTGGCTCTAAAATTTAAGGGRAAGTTCTAAGCTTTCTCACCTCAACAGTAGGGGTTTGTGCAGATTTTGAAGAGGAAGTAGCTGTTTACGTCTGTATTCCTCAAATCTATAAAAATGTCACTTCTATGGTTGTTSCCTTCTGTGAAGAGAGTCTCTTTTCCCCAGACTGCAGCATAAATTAGTTACTTTGTTAGCTTCCTTTTCTCTGCTGGGAAAGAATGTGGAAAAACCCAAAAGACAGAACATGAGGAAAAAATGAGTAATTCCAGTTGAATTAAAAATTATTCCACAACTTCTGCAGCTATTACCACAAGATGTACATGTAGGTATTGAGTATCATTTCTAARTTGACAAAATTCTTACTATTTCCAGTAATTTTTGCTTCGTTTGCTGCTCTGATCCAATTTCGTTGTGCAGTAGCTGCACAAATACTCTACAGAGGTTTTCCCTTAAATCTGAGCTGAATGTTGAGTAAAATTGATGATTGGAATGGAGAAGTGCTATTTAATATTCCAGAAACAGTCTGGTCAGTAAGAAGAGGTGTAGGAGTTGGAAGGAATTACATGSTCCTGAGGTGAATTTCAGAAACTTTCTGTGGAACCTTTTCAAAGACTCTCAATCTTTATGTTGTAGCCCTCATCTTTAGGTGACTTTTACCTGCTTTCTATGTGTTTGTGTTAAAGCTAAGGAAACTCCTTAGGGTGAAATTTGCTGTGTCCATGCTCAGTGCCCAGCACTGAAGTGTTTACCCTTGCACGTGGCTGACAGTTTTTGGAACAGTTGCAAGAGTATGGGATCTTTTGATCCACTTCAGAGACTTTTAGAAGTGCCCACAAACCACTAGGACCACAGAAAGGTCTTGGAAAAGAAAACTCTCAAGCGAGTGCAGCATTTTAACTTGTGAGCAGTTTAAATTTTCAGGTTTTAATGTGCTTTTTTAAACTGGAGTTCATGAACCGAGAAATATATTTTAATCACATTTCTTCTTACTTTGTTAAAAACCCCTTTTAAGTCTATTTGCATTTCTGAATAAGTCATAGAAGGATTAGATGCTATTTTCTTACTGTGCCTGAACTSTGCATTGTGTGTTTGAAGTAGGAGTGTGACAAATGCTTGAAATTGAAAGTTTCTCTGAAAAATAAATACTGTTTTTTTTAAAAAAAGCTTTTCTTTCTGCGTGCTCAGGAGATCTCCTACTCCTTTATAAGAGTCGATTATATTTATATCTGTAAATGGCAACAGCTGTGTCATCCTATTACAATCATGCCTGAGAAACTGTGTCTGCACCAAGGCAAGGTTCGTGGTGTTTGAGAAAATGTCAGCTATAGAAAATGTTTCGGTAGGCAAATGTCACTGAGATATTAAAATGGTCTTGGTGGACAGAACAAGAGCATAATGTTTGCCAGTTTCTAAAGTCACACTGAACTCAAAAAGGTATTGCATTTCTTTTTTTTTTTTTTTTTTTCATCATCACCTCAAGTTGCTTATTTTCAATGAATTTTAATTCTTTTTTGTAGAGATGGATGTATTTTTCCTGAAAGAGAAAACCATTGTGTAGCTGATAGTAGATCTCCTTTTCACTTAAGACTGTAATTGCCCAAGCTGATACCTCACTTTAAGGTTTTTCCTTTTTGAAATCCTGAAAGGATTATTTATTCTATGTGTGGATTGATGAACCTGTGATTTTTGCAAGTGCAGGAAATTTAAATCAAATGAAGTTACCACAGTACTATCTAAGGACCAATAACACTTTTATTCCTGCCCCCCCCAGTTCCTGTCTCCTTATGAGGAATGCTTAAATTTCCTCAATCATTAACAAATTAACAGATATCATAGCTTAATATTCATCCCTTAAGGATTCTAGGACGGAGCATGTGGTTTCTTAATCTACCTTTTGGTCAGCTTTATCACTGCTACAACATTGACTGTGGCAGCATTTTGAGGTTCAATTCAATTTTAACAGATAAATATTTTTTTTTGTTTTTCCTCTCCCCATCCTCAGCCCTCCTTTATTGTGGCTGAACAGCAATGAGTGCTTTGTCTCAATTTTTGGGAAAATGCTATTATTCTCCTCTTATTCTCCCTCCTAAGGGATTTTTTTGTTTGTTCCACACCCCTGCAATCCCAAAATAAGGGGGGAAAAGGCAGAAGCATTTGTTTCCTCCTGTCATCCTCACCTGTTGCACTCCCAGATTTCAGTCTAGAGGTGTAAATAAAGATTGAGATGAACTGACTGATTTTCAAGTTAATAGGAATCTTCAACATGTTATTTTTATTCAGTGAAARCTTCAAGTTTTAGGTTTCCTTTGAGATATACCTCAAGGGTAAAAAGGTTTTCAAAACCACTCTGATGATCCTTACTTGATGTAATTGAAAAAAGAGAGATATTTTAGATACTTTTCTTTTGCATCTTCAAAGTGTGTTTATCAAGTTGGAGTCTTCTATAAAAAACTCATCTCTGAAATAGTTCAGCCACTGCAAGAGTAATGTGCCGCTCAAGTCAGATCATCAGTCAGTTTTCTTTCTTTATTTCCTCATTTCCTCTGTTTCATCATAGCCTGTATTGAATGGACCACGTGCTTCAGATCTCTTTTAGAAGCCTCCAGAGGTCAGGAGACCGCCTTTGTTGGCCACTTTGATTTCCTGGAGACTTTCGCAGCTCCTTTGAAACTCTGAGAAAGGTTTAGATCTCCAGATGACCTTCAGAGGAAAGTGTTGCATTTGCTCTATTGTCACATTTTGTCTGACTTCTTGTCCTGGGACCCAGTATTTCTGCAGTTTGTGGTCACCTGTGCAACTTCTTAGTTTTATCTTGCAAAGGGAAAGGAAGGGTGTATTCTCTTAATCTCTCCTACATTGCTATGTGATGTCTGATTTTTTCTTACTTTACTTTTTGTGTGCCTGTGCAAATATCATGCCTTCTGTGAGGTCTTKATGGGATTTTCATGCACACAAGTGGTGTTGGGGTTGATGTTCTCAGCTAAATAACTCTTAAGGAGCAGATCTCAATGAGTTGGAGGGGGAAATCTAGACCTGGGTACTTCAGTAGGTTGTCAATACCCCAAGCCTGAAGTTTGAAAGACAGAGATGTCACAACAATTTATGAMAATTATTTTCTTTTTCATCTGAATTTACCTCACTTCAGTAACATAATTCGAAATTTCTTGTGAAAACTATTTAACAAAAAATTTAGCAYTTAGTGGATCTTAGGAAACTGAGCAAGAAAGGTATAATTGAAAATGGAAATTTGGTCTCTCCACCACCTGTCTGCTATAATGAAGCTCTATTAGAATAAACAATTTTCATGCTGTAATTGCTAAATATCCATGGTAATGGTTCTAATATAACAACTGAAATTGCTTTGAAGGAAAATGAGTGTCTATCCAKCAGAGTTCCAGTTTTACCTCTAGCAAAGCAAATAAAAAACAGAAATCAAAACCCATAGATTGAGCTTAAAAATAAATCTTGAGTGAATATTGCTCTTAAGAAGTGGTAAGAGATTTATAAATTGAGGAATTTTATATCATCTCTGCATTTTTTTTTAAATTATAAAATAGCACATAGAAATAGAATTACTCATGTAAGACCAGCTATCAGATCTCTGCAGACTTTCTCAAAAGATTCACTCTCAGAATCTGTTCTCTGCCATTCAGGGTGTCTCTAATTTAGAAAAAAAMCCCACTTTTTGACATTTATCTGATATGACAAAATTATTTTGTAGAGGCAGTGATCATGTGGTGCAAACTGCAGGGTATGCAAGCACTTGAGTCACTTCAGAGAAACCAGGACTCTTTCAAAAGTCATTAAAAATAAATATATGTATATATTTTGTCTGCTGGCTTCTGATTTACTCAAAACTAAGTTTGACCTAAATAAACTTGATATATTGTCACTGTATTGTTAATATTTCTTAAGTCGTGCAGGTTTAAGATGATCACACTTGCATTTTAATTATCATTTAATGTGTAATAGTTACCGTGAGGGATAATGAACCTTTCTGTATGTATGAATTGAATTGTATCATCTGTTTCTTCAGACAAGGGAGGTGATTGAATGTTACAAGGTGGGATTGCAGCAGTCTGAGCTCAGCAGCGCTCACATTGCAGCACACCTGCATGGCTCTGACAAAACCAAAATATGCAGAGGGGAAATTGCATTTTCAAGATGATTGTACCCTGAGTCCAATACCTGGATTCCATACATGATGTTAATTGACAGCTTTGTGTGCTGTAAAAGGGTACAGTTGTAGAATGACATACATTTAATAAATGCCTTTAGGAATCAGTTTTTTAAAATAATGAAGTGCTGATGAAAAATATTATTACCCTTTTAACATGTTATAAATTATGTAGTGTCCAATGATAGAAACCTCTTCAGATAAATCAGCAAAAATATTTTCACTTTTYGTCACGCCTTTCCATTTCACCTGTRATTCTTRTTTTAAACACAAGTTCCCCTTCCAACTGAAGGCTTAAAAGAAATTTGTCCTGAGGTTTTATTTGAAATGCTTTTTACACACAAATATCTCAAATATGCTGCATAAAACCTTTCTACAGCAGTTTCTTTTGTAGTGTATTGTGGTTGGACCCTGATTCTCCTTTAATGTGATTAATTCTTAGTTGTGAGGAAAGTTTCTCTTCTCAAATCCAAGTTAATCCAAGAAATTTCTCAATGTGGAAAAGCTGTTTTGTCTGAATTAATTTTGAATTGCGGTACTAAACATCTTTAAAGCTCTTATATATGAGCTAACACATKAAAAAAGAGCAAGAAACATAAGCAATTTCTATTTTAAAATATGGCAATAAACCAAGGYACCATTATTCAGAAATTTATTACAGTGGAGAATATCTGAGAACACATTTTCTGGTGGAAAAGAATTTCTTTTTAAAATTCTAGTAGCTGAAACATTCAACTGGTGGGAATAAATAGCTTATTTGTCTCAAGTGTCCAAATGAACTGTGTGGAAAATCTATTCTGACTAAACAAAGAACAGATGGTAAATAATGTGATTGCATTAAGGYGACTGTGATTGTAGTCACCACATAAAAATGAACAGTGTGCTGCATTTTTCTGAACACTGTGTGCTCTAGTCTTGTGAGAAAAAGTATCCCATGGGAATGAAAGTGAGTCCCATACCATTGTTTTTAGTACTTCCCCAAAACCTGGCCTTTTTGTAGAATGTGTGTAAAGGAAACAATGCAGTAAGTCATATTGGGTGATGATTATTCAGAGAAAATATTGCCCTTATCAATTCTTTTGAAAACTCTTAATAAATATTTAAAATGAAAATGTTACCCAGTTACATGACTGCAAGAAGTCTCTTATGCTAATACTAAATTAAGTGAATTTTTAGAGGCTATTTTTTACTTTGCTGCCAGCACTTGGCAAAGTTTTTAACTACCTTTAGTAGTCTGCTGCTTTGATTCTGGGTCCTGCAGACCATTTTGAAGGCAGACATTCACATACACTTGCAAAGAACTTTGATAGAACACAGAACAAAGCATTTGATGTAGCACAACCAGTGCTACTTTTTGCCTCCAGTTTCTACTTGAAAAAAAGCAAAAAGGGCAACTTAAAAGAAAACTGAGATTAATTTTCRTAGTTTTGTTTTCAGTTGAATATAAAATTCAAGAGACTAGGGTTCCTCTGAATCCTTTGCAGGGAGCCCTAACTCCAGCTGCAGGGTCAAGACGTGAAAGAAGCAGAATTTTTCTGGTTCTTGAGGTAGCTGTGATCCTGGTGACTTCARGATTTAAATTTAGGAACCAGGCAGAACCAGATTGTAAGACCTGAATATTACTTCTTAAAGGCTTGATTGTACAAGGACTGAGTAAAATC
Organism: Malurus melanocephalus; assembly: GCF_030028575.1. Classification (NCBI taxonomy): domain Eukaryota; kingdom Metazoa; phylum Chordata; class Aves; order Passeriformes; family Maluridae; genus Malurus; species Malurus melanocephalus. The sequence goes on from NW_026623253.1 coordinate 4,219,195, forward strand.
AGATGCTGACCCCAAGATTTCCTGATGAAATGTTTCAGTCACCTTGGATTTCTGTGACTCTCTGCAGCTGTAGTGATCTGGAACAAAATTTTCCTGTGTGTAGTTGGTCATTTTTCAGGATTGTTCACAAGTCAACACGGTGGTTTTTGCCAGTGTCTTCTTGGCACTTATATTTAAATGGTGCTGAAGATGTGTCCAGGCACCACCCAACAACTGCAATTCCTATAAGAATAGGAAGATTTTGAATGTGTGTTTTGCAGTGTTTGTTTTCTCTTTCCCTTTGGATTTATACAATTGCCAGGTGTCTCTGGTTTTGGTTATTTCTGGAGCGCTTTGTGGGGGGGAAGAGGGCAAAAGGCAATTTCCTTGTTCTTTGCTTTTAAAAACATGTAAGTAATGTGCTGTGAAGAATTTTGCATTAGGTTTGCTCCATTACGCTTTCTGTCTCTTGTCTTTCTATGATGGGAAAGATGCTATAAAAATATGCTAATAGAAGTTTTATTAATYTGATATTGGACATATCAGGAAGAAAATTCACTACCTTGCAGTCAGAATTTCTTCTTTTTTAAATGTAATACTTGAAGACTGCTGATGTGGAACATGAATGATTTTTTTGAGACAAATGGTATGTCTACATCTTTTATGAGTGGGAAAATWGAATAAGGCTTTAGAATTTAATTGCAGTCTGATAGTGAAAGCTATCTGGAAAGGGGTGTAGAGGTATTTTTGATAAAAACTTCAAAGCCTCTGAAGTTCTCTACCACATTAGTGTGCACCTTCTCACCTCCCAGATAGCCTAAAATACTTGGAGCTTTTTCTGACTCAGGAGCTGTTACTGAGTATTTCCCAGCGCTGCTTCCTGCAAAGTCCTCTTTGTTTGCCTGGAAGTTTGATCTTGGTGTCAGCGCAGCAGAGTTTTCCTGTCCTTTCTCCATTTGATGATTAAGTTGTGATTTTGGGAACTCTGACACCACTGCACATTGCTGGCAGGGACAGGCACACAGCTGGGTACTTCCCACTGATGCCTGCTCATCCAGATTCTTGCTCCATTTTATGGATGTGTGCATCCTTTCCTGTCCAAAGCTTATGGATTTATATCAGGTCAGGAAGAAGCTGAAATCCAAACCCCAAATCCAGGTGCCTTCTGCTGGAGTAAGAATTGCTTTGATATGCACAAAATCAGAGCCTGGCAGTCCTGACATGAATCAAACCGGTTTTGAGGTACGTTGTTCTTGGGATTGTTTCTGCCTTGCTATTAGATCAGAAATGCCAGATGCAGCAGGCAATTAACTCTGTAGCAGAGCCATGGACTTTATTACTGTGCCCCAGATGAGATGGTGCTCYGCTACCAATCTGTATCTGAAAGCTTAATGTGAATAAGTGCTTTCAATTTCAAAATAGACAAGAGGAATAACAAGGACTTATGAGTGTAAATATGTTGTTGGGTTGTGGACCACAATAAACCAATAAATCTAGAGTGTCCTTTCACTCAAATGTGATTAAGTAAATTAGTGAATAATATGCTAGATTAATTCTCAGAATCATTTAGGTCTGTATGAATGTATCCTTGGTCTGTTGAATATCATTTAAGTTGTTTCAGTGCTCATTTTCCTGGTAAAAAAATGGTAACAGTATCTTTGTAGGCATTTAAAAAATACATTGATACTCTTTGTGAAGAGCAGTGTTGAAAAAAGTATTTTATATATTATGTATAATAACTTTATGACTTGTTGTATAGATATAAAAAAGGCAAACAGAATGACATGCATGGTTTGTATTATTTGTGACTCGTGAAAAAGACAAACGCTCTCAGAGGCACACTTGGTGTATAATTTCATTAATTTGAGTAACTTCATGAGTGATTCCAAGGGAAATAATTGTCACTCTAATATAGCAATAGATTTTGCCTTTCTTTCACAGAAACCTGGAATGGTTTGGGTTGGAAGTGACCTTAAAGCCCAYCCAGTTCCACGSTCTGCCATGGGCAGGGATGCCTTCCACCATCCCAGGTTGCTCCCAGCCCCATCTAACCTGGCCTTGGACATCGCCAGGGATGGAGCCGGCAAAGCTTCTCTGGGTAACTTGTGCCAGGGCCTGCCCACCCTCACAGGGAACAAKTTCTTTGTAATAACTAATCTAAAACTACCTTCCTTCAGTTTAAAGCCATTCATGTGCTTCTTTACATCTGCTTGGTTGAGAAAGTTAAGCAGTTAGGCTCCACTGAGAAAATTGCATAGTATGTAATTATTTCTTGGAGGATCTTCCTTTTTTTCTTTTTTCTTCTTTCACTTCATAATCAAAATACTGTCTAATTTCCATAAAGTTCTTCAGGGCAAGTACTTTCCTTAGAGGCAATTTTTGTAACTTGAAGATACCTGTTATTTAAATCATCAGTGCTCATTGAGTAGACATTTTCAGTGAGAAAATACTATAAAAGGTTCTTTTTAGTGAGAAGATCACAGAGAAACTTACAAAGTAGCTGCTTAAAAAAATTGAGCGCCTGATATTTTTTTCACTTTTGTTTGCCTTTTCATTAGAAAAAATCAGTAGCATTTAGTTTCAAGGAAGGCCTTCAATTAGTTTTTAACTGACTATAAGTATCTAATTATATTRCAATTAATTCTTTATCTCAATCACTTAATTTGAAGTGGAACTGAATAACCTTGGGTTTGGGTAAGTTTGAGATAAGTAATCAGAGTAAAAGTCTSATAGCAATTAAAATCAAGACAGTTACACCACTCCATTAGTGGGGACTGCTAGAGCTGTATAGCACACAGAATTCCACCGTGGACACTGGAGTGGGTAAATAGGTTAGACTTAATTTTTCACATAAACCTCATATTTAGGTGCTCTTGATACTGCTCAGATATTATGAAATATCTGTTATCACAGAAAATCACATTAAAACCCTTGAAGTAATCAGCAGATCAGATGTGAAACAAAAAGCAATCATCTGATGTTTTCATTTAGACACTCTCCTGGCTTGGGGGAATTTAATTTACTTTGCTGTTTCCTCTGCCCCAGACTGAAGCTTCCTTAAATTGGAGTTAGTACAGAATCAAGTCCATGGGGCTCCAAATACAGGTTCTGAGCAAAGAACTAGTTCAAAAATGACTTATGAGAGATCTTGATGGTGTCTGTGGGCTCTGGAGGAGCTGCTTTTGATACTTTTCCTCTGGAAGTGATGTTTTCCTGCTGCAGGTTCTGCTTTCCTGTCAGACATGGAGTTAAAACCCAGGAGCAGGCAKCATTCAGGGAGTGTAGTAGGTTGTGTGACATGAATCACTACTGTTGGACTTTGGATRTCACTCCCTCTTTGACTTAATTTGGACTGGAGACTTTTTAATTAGTTAATTTTTCCATATTAAATCATCTTTGTGATAACTCTGTGCATAATGRAAAATAAGCACCAGTTTCTCATGTTATTTGACAGCTACTTTTAAGGTTCTTTGCTGAAAAGTTAAATGGTAGCCATCCCAAAAYAAAGTGATATCAGGAGTAGTGGCTGTTACTGATGACTTCTTTTGACTTTGGGCAATAACACAGAGCAGCCATTGGTAGATGGTAAAAGTTAAGTCAGGGAAAAACATCCTGAGCTACCATTCCTGCTTCAGGCTGCTTCTTCACTCCTGAGGCTTAGCAAAATTAATGGCAGAAGTGACTGGAGTTCCTATCARTGTATAGGATCCCAAAGAAAATTCAGAACACTCTTATCTGATGGTGCTTTCCTCTAATACAGATGGATTCATTCTCTGTATTGATCTTCAGGTGCGTTCTGTTCTATTCTCAGTAATTTATTTTACAGCAGTATTTTTCTTAGGTGAATAAAGTTGGGATAAAGACAAATCACCTGAATGTTTCAGCAAGGAGATGCCTTGGTGTTAGCTGAAATTAGGTGCTGAGTTAAGAATGTGGAGTTAAACCMAAAGGGTGCCTGTATAAGAGAGGGATAATTTGAACCTTTAGTGGGCCCAGTAGATCACATGTAGTGARTCAGATGGGAGTCTGGAAGAGATTTCCAGAAATACTTTCATTAGGTAAAAGTTAATCACTTGAAGAGTGATGATTAAAATGATAATTACCTGTATTTTTTCCGCTACCTGACATTCAAGTGGCAAACTGAATGCTTTCTCCAAGAATAAAATATTTAATCATARAATTAAAGAAGCATGCCTGAAGAAAAAATGTGTGTGTGTGTGTGTATCCTTACATTTTTTCCAGTGCACATATGCCAATATTTCACTTTGTATTTCACTGCTATCATTAATGTAATGGCTTTATGTCATAAAGGACATGTGAGCATGTAGGACTRAGTGTTCAAAGTGCATTTGGATATATATGACAGGATATATCATAGGCTAAATACATATATGATGAATAAAACATACATTCTCTACCTTCCAGAATTTTTAATAGCACTTGATCCTGGAACGTTTCAGATTAAGAAGACCAACACCAGCAAGGCAAGGACTTCTTCTTGCAGACAGAATAAAAAATATATTTAGTAGTGAGGACAGCAAGAATGTCCAGATCTATCATATACACATTCACAAAAATACAGAGTAATGTGCCCTTCTTTTGTGAGGATATTTTGGATTAATTTTCAAGTTTCCAGAGATCCAAAGGACTCCTCATGTTTATCTGAGAATAGTTCTTGTCACTGAATTTCAAGAGCTCTGCTGGTGTGTTTAAGTGTGCTGAGTGCTTTAAACATTGGGCCAATGTTTYAGGCTGAAAATAGAATCTGAACTCTTGAAGATTTTGGTGTGTTCTATCCAGTTAGAGACATCCACAAAGCAATGCATTTCACTGAACTGATGAGTTTTTTGCATAGTCAACAAAATTGAATGCTGTAAATAAATGTGAAGATTGTACTTTCTTCAACTCGGTGTGTTTGGGTTTGTTTTTGGGTTTTTTTTGGTTTTTTTTTTTTTTTTTGTGAGAGGAGAGCAGAGAGAGAACTGTTTGAGTTCTCCTCAAATGGGTGGCTAGTTTCAGTTGCATCTAGAGCATGAGCTTTTCAAGTCATCTGTGTAAGTAAGATAGAGGACCCAAGATTTATTTATATGAAATATTTGCTTTTTCTTGCAAAGCAAACAGAAACAAAAAATCCAATGGCAAATTTGTTTCAAAACTCCTAAAAGATATCTGAAATATTTTACAATATTGATAATTGTAGAACTCTTTTCAAAYACAGTACTCATCTGCCTGCTGTGCTTTTTCAACCCATCCTTTGTCTTGACAAAATGGAGCTGACAMAGGAAAAATATTTGAGTTAACTGCCCATTTCTGCCATTATGCTGAAGTTTTCCCAACTTCCCTTAATGGTGCAGAATGTAAATGATGATGCTCAAGTCCTCCCATGCAGGGATCCTGATGAAAAACTGCTGTTCAAACATTGTCAAGAAATTGCTGCCGTATGCTGTGGATATCAAATGTCTTTGCTAGCTGTAAATTAGCAAACATCCTGTGTTGAATTTCATTAATTGCAGATATTTCTTCTTAAGATAGCATTTGTTAGTGTATTTATAGTCCATTTGTTTGAATAAATACCAATTTTCCTTCAGTGTTTGTCTGAAGAGCCAGACTGGAATGGGTTATAAATCTGCTGTGTTCTTCTCTGCACATTGTAACTGCCAACCTCATGTTAGTATTGTTTAAGAGAAGAAAGAGAGCTTGACCTTTTGTGGGTTTTGGTTTTTTTTTTTTTTTTTTTTTTTTTTTTTTTTTTTTGTTAGTTTGTGTTCTTTCCCCCCAGTCCAAAATAACTGATGTTTCTTTAAGAGAAGTTGAGCTTTGTAAATGGTGTGGATATATGTACACATATATATATGTATATATGTAAGTATGTGTATATATATGCTAAATGCTGAGTAAGCAATGTTTGCACTTTTAAATTTCATTCCAGCTCTGTTAAGTAATATTATCTGTCTTCTACCAATGTATTCTAGTAAACTCTTTCAGGAACCTATAAATCTGAGATAACTAACTTACTGCCTAGATTTTCTGTATGTCCTCTTATCACTGCTGTGGCTTGTGCATGGTGATATKTCTCTTTCATTCAGTAGAAAACAACAGTTTTGTTGTTGCTACTATTTTTTGTCATAAATATTGCTTTCTCAAAATCTCTTATGGGCTGATCTGTGTGAATATTTAGCCTCCTTTCTTGTTCCATTTCCCAATTTTTAACAGGCTTTTTTTCCCCTCCGAGGTAAAATTATATTCTTGCATTTGTAGCTGTTCAACAAAATGACGTGAAGGACCAGTAACTGTAAATCTAAGATGAAAATAACCTCTCCAGAGAAGGAAGAGATTAATATCTGTGTGGATATTTCTGTTCATAACTGACTTCTTCAAACTGGAAAAAATACCTCTCTGTATAAAATGCAGAATTCCTGCATTTTGTGGGTGCAAAGTTAGAGTTCTGGCTTCAAGCAGCGAGGCTGGATGAGCTTTACCACCCAGAATAAACCATAGATCAGAACTGGGTTACTGAAGTTGCCTCTTGAAAGCTGAGCCTTGTGTCAGGAGGTGATAATTAGATTTTGTGCTGGTTGGTGGAAGCCTGTAGTAGATGAGGGTTTGAAGTACTCGCCCTTCTTTTAATGGATGTAGGAGGGACTGCCCATTCCCTGACCTTACCCAAGCAGTTTATAAATGTCTCCATTTATAGAAATTGAATTTGTAAATTCTTAATGATCTATTTGTCTCCTTAAAGAGCTCTTTCTTATATGAGTTATGCTGTTGAGAATAATCAAAGCAGAAACGCAATTTTCTTTGCTTCTCTTAGTAATCTTTTTAATTTTTTTCCTGTTGATTTGTGCCAATGAGCACCTGTTAGCATTACGAAGGCTGCAAAGAACACAGGACACTTTACCTCTGCAACCTATTGCAAAATTACAACAATTGATATTGCAGATATCCAATTAATGGCTCTAATGAAAGTCACTGAAAAGTAATTTTCCAGGGAAGCACCAATTTAAAAAAAAAAAAAAAATGGGGATTTACTTGGACTGGGAACTTGTTCTGAAAATCTGGTCTTTWAGTAGGGCAACTGTAAATTTTCACAATGCTATCAGGAATGACCTGATCAACTTCTCAATTGGCTGATCACAGATGCAAGGGGCTMCATGTATTTTTCTCAGTTAGGCTTATTTACTCATTCCAGTATTTTTTTTTTAGTTTTGTTTTCAATTTTGAGAGTAAGTTGGCTTTTCTTAATGTGTTTTACAATTTTATGTTCATTAATCAGCTCATAGTCACTGCAGGGTGTGCTGGGTATGAAGGACAGGATCTTTTGTTGGAAATATCCAACATTTGCTTTTCTGTTTTCCCATTACAGTCACTTGGCACATCTGCAAAGTAAAATGAAGGTGAAATTGTAGACAGACTTTTTGCTGTTAATGCTCACCCTTCTACTTTGAATTTCAGGGTTCTGCTAACAACCATGTTACAAACCTGAGAATAAGTAGGCACTGAGGTTTTTCCACTGCAGTTGGACCATTTGTACTGTTAAGTTTAAGGATACTCAGATTTTAGAAGTAAATTTTTGCTTTGGATGGAACAAACATATTCAGTACTGCAATGCTATGAACTGAATACAGGTATGTGGAAGTTAGCACTTGTAAAAATACCTTTCTGGGTGCCAGCTGTGTTACTTTAGGTCCAGTATTCAGAGAATGCTGTTGTTTTGGACTTCCARTTGGCATATTGTTTTCAGAAGAGTGTTGCTCTGTGTGCATTTGATATAAAATAGCTGAAAGTATTTGTGTGAGACAAGCAGAAAATAGCATTGTGTGCATGTGGTATGAACTGCTTTGGCTCATTAGGTTCACATCTTGGCACCTGATAAATCAACTCATATGTTCATGTTCCTAAAGTACCATATAAYAGATTAAATAGCCACATTCTTAACAGTTTTCTGTCTAAGAAAGTACAGTATGTAATTAAAATTTTCTACTCTATATCTTGATTAAGGGTTCTCCATTGATCTAATTGGAATGCAAAGCTACAGCTGCAGAAAACTTGAGCTGGGAGAGTGCTTCCATCTGCCTTTCTTACCTAGAAGAATTAGTATGTTGTTACTCAAAGGGGATAAATACCATAATTAAGAATTTTCAGTCAATTGACTTCTCCACTCTTGACTTGTATTTCAAACTTCCTCACAGGACTCTGTCTGTGAAACACTTAATTTTGCTGTCTCTTTATTTGGTTGTATCCTTTCTGTTTGTCAAAAATGGGGTTTTGGTGTGTATTTGTGTGTGTTTGGGGTTTTTTTTYAGGTTTGTTTGTTTGGCGTTTTTTCATTCTATTTTAAAAGGGAGAGACAAATATGGAGGTAATAGGAAATGTGCTGAATGTGTTCAGATTTTTGCCGTGGGCGTGGGCTGGGCACTGTGTATTTACAGGGATGTCTATCCTGGATCTAAAGGATGCTCTGCARTGCCCTGATCCTGCTCACTCACCTCTGACACAGAAGGGGAAAAGAGGAGAAGGGTAATATCATATTAATAAAAGGAAATYCTAAAATATTTCCTAGTTCTGAAATAAGTCTGCTCTGTTATTTTGGAGTAGAATACCAAAATATTGAAAGAAATGCCACTGGATCTTCAGAGATATCAACATTTTATTCTGTAAGGTTTACAGAAGGAAAAATATTGCATCCTCCTTTTGCCACAGCATGTAAAATTGAAYAATATGGGGAAAATCTGTGCAAGCACTTGTTACTTTGCTGCTAGGTATTTTTAGGCAGTTTYCTGCTCAAATATAACTGAGCTCCAAGCACTTAACATTAGGTTAATAAGTAATTGTAATGGAGAGTAAGGAGGCTGGTGAGTAATGATTAAAATGTGGTTGGTGCTGTCTCCATCACACAGATGAATAGCAATATTCGTTTAAAACCTCAAATTCCTGGAGGAGATGATTTTCCAGTGTTGTATTTTCTTATCTCGAGTCACTACATTATTAGCATCTCAGAGTTGTTAATAATTTGAATTCATGTGTCTAAGAACAAGGAGCTCAATAAAAAGAGAACAGTTATTTCCATATGCAAATTGCCCCCAGGCAGATGAGGAGGTTTCCCTGGCAGAAAAAAAAATGATGCATTTCCAGTTAAGGATGTCAAAAACATCAGGCTTAGGCAGTAGGGTCTCTTGTATGTGCCAGTTAATAGAGGTTTTTCATGAAAAGCAAATGTTTCAGGAAAAATATGCTCTTCAAATSTGGTAGGGGTGGCATTTGTAGGAGTAACTTTGTGGAAGAAATGGCTTCTTTCACTTCATTGCTGCAAGAACATTACTGACCTTTGAGCTGGTATCAGTGGGTTGAAACACCCTTTCTATTGCGTGTTTATGAGTAAATGCATAGAAGCCCTTTGGGGTTTAGTTTCTTGCTGAAATGTCAATGAACTAAATATGCATCGTTTCCATTTGAATGAATCTGCATTGTCTGATAAAGGGGAATAGGGATTATTTACTGTGCAAATTCTGGTGTGGTTAATTACAATGTATGTGTGTGTCCAAAACTGAACACCTCTGTGTCAGAGATGGGTTGGAAGCTTTTGTTGATACCYGACAGAGTTTGAGGATGTGGCAGGTGTCTTGTGCTGTGTACCCTTCTTGTTTCCACACTCTCATGGTGAATGCAGCAATCCATCACTTCTATTTAGATGGAAYGGTGGTTATTGCAACAGTTTTATGGCCATCCTTTATATTGTTATAGCCAAGGCCATTTTGTCATGAGCTTTTCAATTCCAGAGCCAGTGCCCATCATTTATCTGCATAACTAAAACCAGTGGTAAGCACATTTCTGCCACAGYGAGACTGGTAATGGTTTCTGTTAAAGTCTTTTTAATGATTCAATTTGAAGCAGTGATTTCCAGAAAAAAATAAAGTCCATTTTTTAGGTTTTTTTTTTTTTAATTTTAATTCTTTTTTATATGAAAAGTGTACTAGAGAATTAAAAAAAACATCTGTTTTTTAAATTTTCCAGGCTTGCAAAATAGCTGCATATAGAACAGGAATGTTTCCCTCCCCAAAACAAAAGCTTTGTTCATGGATTAAGATGTAACTGCAGGTCCTATGGCCTCTTTCCTGTTCTAAGAAAATTCCAGGCTTTTGGATACTGCAAAAATTAACTGACATAACTGTCATTGCTTGTATGGTTTTAATTATATTTTCAGTTTCACATTACCTCAATTTGGAGAACAGTGGCTCAAATTCAGAGAGCTTCACCTCTGTTCTGAATGCACAAGCAAGCATGGGAATTTGTGTCTGAAGCATTTACTGTTCCTTTGAGTTCATACAGGTGGCAGATGATTTTCCAGTGCAAGCAATYCACCTCTACAGTTCCCCTTCTATCTCCACACTGAACTACAGGCAGGTTTTCYTGATCCTAATTTTTAATTCTATGCAAGTATATGAAGTGTTTAAAAAAAAGGAAAAAATAAAACCGGAAATGTTACTGAGGAGCTCATATTTCTGTGATGAGGAMTGTTAGTTACATAATGTATAATTTGCTGTAATTCAGGAAACAGAATGAAGGCAGTGCCCAAACTCGCCTGCAAACAGTGCACAGCTGGAGATGGGTGGGAGGCAGTAAATGAAGTCCCAAGYGTGGTTATTTTTAAATCCATTGCTGTGGAGAATATGAAGCACTGAGATTCCTCTCTTGAGTGCTRATTTTGATAAAGAGAACTCATGTTCAGACAATGGATTCAAAATGGAAGTGCTTAGGTGGGGTTTTGGATATATGTACAGTAGCCACCTTAAGATGATGTGTTTTTATCAAATGGCCAAAGCCTGTATGGTAGTCTTGTATATTTGAACTTCTTAATGATTTCGGTAGAGTTCTGCACTGAATTTCTTACATGGGTAGGCTATCTCATTAAACACTTTCTGCATGCTTTATAAACCTGGGCAAAGTTGCCTAAAGAACCTTCCAGCATTGGATAGCAAATGGCAGGATCTGGGGACACAACAAGAGACAACACTTCCCCATCCCCCAGGGGTGAATGTCAGCTTTCTATGGTGGCACAGACCAACCACACTGAAGCCTTCGATTGTAAGAAAAGAAATTCTGAACTGTGGTGGTTTAAAAAGTTCCAGTTTGGTTATTTTGTTTGTTTCTTTCTTTAATGGGAAACCAGTCTTCATGAACTGAGGCAAGTAATTTAATCTTAATTTTARAGATCATCTATTCAAGACAGAATCTTCCCCTTACTAGGGCCCTGGATGTTTAGTAGTTTCCTCTGTTGCTATGTTTTGAGGTGACTAAAAGCAATTTGYCTTTAGATGTATCATGCTGTGTCTTTTCAAATCTACTTCAAGATTTTCAGGTATCTCACAAGTAAAGCTAAGAGGATCATTGCCTTCCCTTTGTGATAGTCATAATTATTTGCAAAATGGTGTGTGAAAAACTTACTGGCTTTTTGAGACACTACTCAGCAGACTGGATAATGTAATCCCAGTGAGCCCTTTTAGTCTGAAATGCTGTAGCTGACTCTCAGCTGATCACTTCTGAAGTTAAAATCATCTTTTCAGAGGCTGCACTTTGCCTTGGCCTTGGAGATGCAAAGCCTTTTAGGTCAGGGTCTCAGCTGACCGCAGGGCTGGGACAGTCACTGATCCTCATGACTTGTCACTACTGGAATAAAAATCTCTTTCTTCTAGAGCTGCTTGAAAATGGGAGAAAATGGTTGTGATGAAGAAGTACCTCTCAGTTGATTTCCTACATTATGAGGGAACAGGTTGTCCACTTTTGTGCCTGACTATTATTCACCACATTTTTTTATTTATGGTATGCACAGAAAATTCTTGCAAATGTTTCAAGTCTGGATTTCTCCTTTTAAGCAATCCYTCAGATGATTTCAAGGCTGATTAGCATTCACTGTGTGCTGATGGATAATGTGACTTTACTGGCAAATAATCTTGTTTACATTTGAGTTTTAATGTTTTTTTTCTGTTGTCACAATGTGGGGGAAAGAGAATTTCAGCAGAAAATGARGGGAAGGAATTTCTCTATATTCTTGCTTTTATGAGTGAGCTGTGCCATTGGGAAAAAAATTAAAGTTGAGATAAAGACTACCAAAGGAGAGCATTGTCCTACTTTTCACATTTTTGTGACTTAAAATTTATAAATTATTTAGCTACTTGCATTGCTTGAAACAGTATGTGAAGTTTTACATGCAAACTCCCCAGAATCTGTATGTCGTGGATRTTTGAAAAATAACCAAAGATGCTGTGTTCTGCAGCTCCTCATCCTCTGCCATTTCCTTTCAAGTTGAAAAGCACAAATTGCACTTCCCTTTTCTCYGTTAAACAGAGAGACTGGTGACAGAAGCTTCTCCAACCATTCTTTGTGTCTTCCCACGCTGCTTTCAGGATTGCAGGGATATCCCAAGCAAAGCTAACAGCTTCATTGCTCTTCATTTGGCACACTGACAGTGTGTTCTCACCTCTGATCATGTCTTGTTCTACACTGTGGGTATTTCTCCTTGGTTCTGTGTCATGCTCAGCTTTCTGCTGGGCAGAGCAACTCAGTGCACTTCATTTCCTTGGGATTTGGTGGCTCTGGATTTGGCAGCTGCTCTCTGAACCCTGACCTCTGTTGGGGTCCTTGGTGCTTCCCCATGACTCATCAGTGCCTGTTCATAGCCAGTTAAAGCAATTTTTGCTACTTTYCCAGTGACATTCCCATTTAGATAGCAGGCTATTTTATAGCAGAACCCTTGCATAGGGCACATGAACCATGAAGATTTTATTTTTTAATAACACAGTGTTCAGCTTTTGAAGGTGCTACTGGTAAATCATCCAAAAACCAGTAGGGAAGGGATTTTTTCTGCCTTTGCTTGAATCTGTCAAATGAAGTTAGCTGTCTTTTTTGGATATTTTCCAATTTGAAACAGACTTTTCTGTTTCTGCATAAACATGACACCATTTTTAACTTTACTTCTTTATTGCTGGAAGTAATTGTGCATTAAATGTTTTGGTTTCTGCTGCTTCAGGGGTTCTGGGTTTMTTTTCTGTGTTTGATGCTATAGAATCTTTTGCCCTGTGTTTGGCAGTTCTCAATTGTGCATCAAATGCACCTGTGTGTGCAGTTCATTGGAAAAGTTTACAAGTAAATTTCATAGGAAATTATCATTCACATTTCACAGAACAAATTACTGCTCTTCCACATTTCAGTGGATTTTCTTACTCTACTGYGATAATTAATAAATACAAAAGGACAGGTCATGAATTGTGTTGAATTAATTTAGGTTGTTACCTGTGAATTTGATGTCTGAATCCAGCCAGCAGAGCCATTTATGCTTTAATAAGATTCTTGTGAAAGCCCAGGAGTCTGAGATTATAAAATATGCACATATATGTCTGGGTTTCTTCTTTTTTTNTTTTTTTTTTTTTTTTTTTTTTTTTTTTTTTTTTTTTTTCTATCTGTATATCTACACACACATAACCCCTCCTGCACTGGAAGTTACTGGGCAGTCACTGATGAGACTTTCATGGTCCATTTTTCTCTGCAACTTCTGTTGGAGTCTTCTTGAGGACTCATCTAGTCAGTGAAATTTTCAGCTTAGTGTAATGAATGGAGCAGTTTACAGCCACAGCTCAAAATTATTACCAGACAGTCATGCCTCTAGATTTCTTCTGCCTTTTTTATAACAAGAAATATTCTGGTGGCCTGCTATTGTTGACAGCTTTGTTGGGAGCTTTCGAACAGTAATAAAAAAGCCCCTCCAGTACAACAGCTAATTCAAGATTTATGGAGCGTGTGGAATTTTACTCCAAGACTGAACRTGCACATAATCAGGAAGCAGAGTCTGAATACAGGGAAATGGAGGAGGGCATTGCCCCTCATTCTGCTCAATGGACCATAAACCACCTGCTGTTTTGAGTGCCATGCCACCACAGGAGCTGGAGCTTTTCCAACCTAGTAAGTCATTTTCAGCCATGTGTTTAAACACTGAAAAGGCATGAAGGATGAAGAATAAATATCTTCCCCAGCATTTTTTTTTCATCGGTGTCATCTGCCCTCCTTGTTGCATCATGTGTGTTTTCTCTTATGTCTCTATTTGCAACTTCTTCAATCTTTATAATTAATACTTTCAAATGTGTTTTCTGTATTGTCCTACTTTGGGCCTGTAAATCATGTATAGATACTCAGATTGATTTGTGGATAATTAGGCCTTTCAAAAGCATTTGAGCAAAGTTACAATTGCAAGTCTCATTTTTAAGATTCTGGCTCTTTTGTGGGTTTTGAAAGCTCCCCCTTAAAATCTTTATCAAGAGTGATGCTTAACAAGTGTCTTTGTGCACAGCAGAACTGCTGAAATCTGACTTCATAAGCATTGATTCCTTAAACTCTTGACTCGTCCTTCTTGGGCAAACTCCAGCTAAATATACACTGGATGAACCAGCACATAAAAAGCCTGGGACCAGATGCCTTCTGTGTCCTGAAGTGGGCAGAGGGTTGAGCTAAAATTGTYTGAAGCAGGCAGCTGACCTGGAGAAAACTTCACCAGTGGAAGCTTCTCAAAAGTATGAAATGTAGTGAAAATCACTTAGTACTGTGAAAAGTAGCTTATTGTTATATCACAATGAATCCTTGTACTTTTGGTTTCATCCTGTTCTGTCCCAAGGGTGTATTTTGCTCCTGTGGAGGGGTTTGGGAGAGTTTTGGTCTTTCACTGATGTTAAGTTTCCTTCAAAAGTTGGGGGAAAATGTTTAACCCTGCAGACAGCAGTGTTTATTCCTGCTGAGTTTATTGGTCTTGGTATCTGTTAGAGGTAATTTTGGATTTTTGAGGTTGGACTCCATGACCTTAAGTGACTCTGTCCAGTATCTTCTTGCCATGTTCCAAAAATTCCAAAACAGTGAAGATGCTGGCTGGTTTTTCCAGGATGTGAAATCCTCACAAACTCTTTCATAACCTTGCAAGCATGAGAGTGCGGGGTCACTCAGGGAGCTGTATGTTCCCTGAGTACCTAAAGTTTGGGGTTTGCTGTAAGCCCAGGGAACCTGAGCATTGACAAGGGCTCAGCATTTGCATCTTTCCCACCCCGCTCGGTGTTCCCCAGTGAAGGGCACATGTGGCCATGAGAGCAATTCTTGTATGACCGAAGGAGCAGCTTGGGTGTGTTTTGCTTTTTCTTGCAGTCTGGAGTTTCAGGCTTCTTTCCAGGTGAGGAATGCTCATGATGCTCTTCCTTCCTCTAACCCAGACATTGAAATCCACCCTGCACCTTTGGTAGGGACAAACTAATTACCCTGTGTTATAAATTGAGATGCTTGCTGACTCCTGGGAGACACCAGGGATTTTTTAAAAAATCCACTAGATCATGCAAGAAGCTGGAGTGGTCGTAAGTCTGAATCCCAGAAAGCTTCATRTTTTTGATCTGAGGGATGGGATTCTGCAGTAGTTGTAGTCAGTGGGCTGGGTTAGCTTTGGGATTTAAAAGGAATAAAACTTCCCRAGTGCAACCAGTGAGCTGCTGAACGAAAACAAACCCACAAAGAAGGACAGAAGCAGCAGCAGCACTGTCACTACCTCAGATGGAAAATGCATCCAGCACCATTTCACTGAGTTATTTTTTAAAGGATGTGTCCTCCATCTTCAGGGCAAGTTCCRACTTGTGTGATTTAAACGGAGGGTGCTCCTCAAGGCTGGTAATTTAAGGTGTAATATTTGGATAGAGAGACTCTTTTAGTATTTTGCTTCAAGTTGGCTAAGGTAGCTGCCTGCCAAGTGTAGTGACCTTCTCTAAGTCCCATTTTAGGTGCCTAGCTKTATCTGTGAATTGGGTAGAACCCACCTGCACAGTGCTTTTTGCTTAAAATGTCACATTTTAAGTGAAGCAGTGCTCTGTCTTAAATTTCTTTGTTGAATCTGAGTCCCTGCATGAACAATYATTTCTGGGGGTAGCAGGTGCCTACCAACCTGGCCACGGATGAGGACCTTTACTTCAGGCTGCATGGGAGAAGACAAGAATGAAGTGTCATTGGTCCCTAGCATGTAAAGTTTAGTATAATTTCATTGTACCAAATCAGAAGACAAAAGCACTCTTTGGTATAYGGCCTGGTAGGATAGCAAGAGCAGAGAGACATAATTTATCAATTCTTTAAGGGAATGTCTCATGAAAAGGTTGAATTTTTTCACCCGTGTTGTTTCACCCATGTCATCTCAACTTCAGCCAATATGCAGAGAATATGCAATCACAACCAGCAGCTTGGATCAACACACAATCTTTTSTATGGGTTTCCTGTTGCAGTGCCAAGATGAGAAGTTGTAAATGTGCATGTAGTGAATGAAAAGTATTTGGTTGCYCCTTCCAAGTGTGGTTTTTGTAGCATTAAAGGGAATTTCTAAAATCCCTTCCAAGATATTTAATTTTCAAATGCAGCTAAATTTAACTATTTATATTTTAGACTGTGGGTTTGAGTTTTAGTGTATTAATACTTAAACATCCCAAAACTTACTAAGATATCTTTTAATTTCTGCTTTAGAAGGATATCTATGTGAAGGCACAGAGAAAGATCTCTTAATGTGCACAGCTAAGGAAGCAACTTAATATTAAAATATGATAGCAAAAAGGGATATKGGCTATTAAATATGAGAGTAATAGATGGGATTTGAGGTAATTCTGTAAGCTATGTACATGGCTGTGCAGATAATTCATATTTTAATATTTATGGCAAACATTTTCACACTAAAATATGTATAGAAAAAAGGAAATTGACTATTAAAGATGTAWGTAAAGAGAAAAATGTAAATTATATTTGGAAAGTGACATGCCAACTATGATCTACCCTGACAGCTTTTCTTTTTCAATTTACAAGTTGAAAAGAATGRAATCAGATTACAAGAAAAACTATTCTGTACCAGAGTAATGTACAAAATATTATTCAGATCGTAGAAGTCCTTTGTTGCGAATACATCCCAAATTTAATAATAAATGGAAATGTATKGAGCAGTCCTGCTGCAGAGAATAAGACACTGAAATCTGACTGAAATTTAAAAATAGCCCTCCCTAGGCTGGCAGAAATGGCTGTGGTGAGACATTTACAAGAGTAATGTTTTGTATATRTTTTCCTGGTGCATTTCTCTCTGATGGGCATGGGGGCCACTAAAGTTTGTATCACAACTTCTACCATGCAGCAGTAAAACAATCTTCTACCAGCTCTCACTTCTCATGCACATCTGTGTCATCAGAGCCTCAAAGAAACACCATTTTCATGGTAGATTTAGGACTAGAACTTAAAATAAACCTAGAGGTGTGTGTTTTAGATAATCAGATATGAGCTTCCATTTTTCCTTTATGTAGAAATTGTCAATATTTTATAGTTTTGAAATGTTGCCACTGTAAGAAAAGTAGATTCTTGTGGCAGAATATGTTGCTATTAAATAATTTCAGTTTTTTCACTACTTAGGCATTTCCCTCTGTTATTCATTTAAAATTTTTGTCTGGCACTGAAGGCAGTTCTGATAAACAATGGCTATTCTGTTCTTCTGGGTGCAGGTATTTATTCTTTGGTAAATGCATGTTTTCATGACCAGTAAAGGARTGCATAGGCAGTGCAGGAGGAGATAGAGGGTGTGGGTGAACTTTTTTGAGTATGTCTTTGTGGTATCTTGCAGAAAAACTTTTAGGGGATAGATTCTTCACTGACTACCTTTGAATTTTAGCTATTCTCGGCTCTTGCCTCTTTCTTCCCTTTTCCTCTCTGGGGACTCCACTGGGTATAGAAAAGAGGTGGAGCAGAAAAGTGGTGTGGAGGAGCAGCCTGTGATTAGATTTATGTATTCCCTACTTGAAAAAGGTCTAAAAGTGGCCAAAGCACAGAGACAGTACTGGAAATTGTGCTAAAAAAAAAAAACAAACCTGGAAAACTTGGTATTCACAAGTGTTGTGTTCAGAGTGTGAACTCATTCAAGTGTGTTGTTACCCAAGAGCTGCATGAACTTTCTGTCTAAAGCTCTGATTCACAAATTTACTTTCCATACACATGAAAGTTTACTTCAGTCTGGTAAAGCATCCGTGTGTCAGACTTTGGACTCCCAGGTCTTATGTTCACACTTATTTGCTGTTCTAAATTAGGTGAAGATGGTGCAGAATCAGTGAACTGATCAGGCAGATAAAATKGAAAGCATTTACTTATGCACTACAGGGACAAAGTAATGAGGTGTTCTGCCTGAACCCGTAATAATTTAAAAGTGTCAAATTCTTCCACAGAAATTTCCTGTCAAAATACCAGTGAGGTGAATTTTACCAGATCTCTGATCAGTACAGGGTTCCCTTATCCAAGCTGTCGATGTTCTTTTCCCTCCACCCCAGATTAAATACTGTCTTTGTCACTAATGCAGAATTATTTATTCTCAAATGYTGTGCCCATGTGTACATGAAACCTTAATTTTGTGTYATACAGAAAATRCTTTGAGCACACACTGACTTTCTCTTGCAAAATATCCAAGGAATGTGTTGGGACTCTGAGGAGAGATTCTACTTTTAGAARTCTTTTCTGTACTCATTGTTTTTGAAATGATGTTTTAATAAGTTTCAGATTTAAGTGGCACTGATCTCTCACTCTGGAAGTTGTTTTACAATGTGCAATTCAAAACAGAATAAAAAAATTAAATTRTGACAATTACAGAGGTGTTTTACACTGCCATGAAAAAAGATCATTATAGCCTAGGTTTTGTACTATAAAAATAGGAATTAAATTATTTCAGAATGCTGAATTTTTATAGAGAACAATGAGACATTTATTTGTAAGGAATTTAATCTATTTTCATGGTGTCTTTCATTGTTCTGATTTTACCAGTGCATTTTTATTTCCTTTTTTTTTCTTTCCTTTTAAACTTATTTCCATTTCAGAGTTTCTAGGCAGACAGTTTACAGAACACATATGCCTGATATAAATAGGCAAAGTTCTTTGCAAATGGCAAAGTAATTTCTTAATTTAAATTTGCAAGGAGCTCACTATGCTCACTTTTAGTGAAGTAATAGCTGTTTTTCTCATCAAAAGTAGTAGCATTCTTATTTTTAAATTAAATAATTACTTTGGAGGACTTGAAAAGAATGTGACAGCAGCTGTTGAACCAGCAGAGTCATGCAGCGTTTGTAGTTTTCATCTATCACTAATAGGAGTTACAGGCACTGAGCTGAAGGAGGATATGGTGCTGTTGGCAGGAATTTCTGAAGAACTGAGTTCTTTTGTTTTCATGCACACCCCAGCATGAGACAGACAGACAGACAGCTGTGCTGGTAGCTGAATATTTTAGGAGGAAAGTGTTTGTGTGCTTATCTGGGGCTGTGGTGTARTATCTGAGCCTGTCAATGTGTGCARGAGGGCATTGGGAAWTGGAAATAGGCTGAGGAAAAGCAGCTTCAGAAAAAGACTGACTTAATGAATATGCCAGTAGATTTTTAATGAGATGAAATTCACTTTGTAAATTTTACCAGTTGTTCTTTGGATGATTTTCTTAAACCATGTCTGCATTTATTTACGGTACCGGTACTTATTAGTAAATTTACTTGGCATTTCTCAGTAAAACAGGTGCCTTTGTCCTTTTTGTGCCGTTTCACTTTACTGTGCTTTAACCAATGAATTGAAATTTTAATGATGAGTATGAAATCCAGGTTCATTTCTTGCTCCAGGTGTATTTCTTCATTTTCAGCAGTAGTACAAGACAAAGTTCATGAGTGCAGCTTTGTTGAAGTATTAACTTGACAATTTTTAAACAAGTTCTGTAACATGCTTGAACAATACRGGTGGATCTAGGCAGAGTGGTGTCCTTTGTGCCAGGGATGTGGGGGAAACGAACCTATTTTGAACCATTTTGTCTTCAAAATGTTCAAAATGTTTCTGCTCATAGTAAACTTTCAGTGTATTTAGCAGATAAGAGCTGAATTTTTAGCTTTATTGAGCCTGGTCTGTAGCAATTGGTGCTTGCCAATCTGCACATATAAATTTATTCCRGAAGATACTAAAGCAAGCTCTCTTGCTTCCAGTTTGACATTCAACTGACCTATTACTTGTTTTTTTGGTCTCTGCTTCTTTTCTAGTTATCTCGTACATGTTTTCTTTTGGCCCCTGCTAATAAGCTCTGAGCTGATGTTTAGGGGGTATAACCATATATCATAAATATACAAGTTCCTCCATTGTGTGGTACAGTACAGCCCATTACTTCCTGTGTAAAATAGGGATTTTTTTCCCCCTGAAGTGCATTTACTTCTCTTTTCTTATTTTTTATTTCATCCTCCTTTTGCTGCCCTGTTATTCAGTGCTATCAGGTCCTCTGACACCTATCACCCAGACAAATTCAGCTTTTTAAAGTGTTTTGGACCTTGGAAATCCATATTCAAACTGTGAGTGTATGTTTGGGAAATATGGAAAGATTTAAATTTGATTAATTCATACTCCAAAGACTGAAATTTGGACAATGAGAAATACACTTAGCTCTGATTTAATTTTTGCTGAATTGAAGAAAGTTGAAACAATTTGGTGTAATTCACTTTTCAGATGTGAGGTTAGCCTTGCCTTTTTTCATCCTTGCAAATGGTGAACTAATTTCTTAACGAAAAATAAATTGGTAAAGTAAAATTTAAAATMGCCAAAAGAATAATTTTTGCATGATATGTTAGAGAACTGTTATACTGATGTTCTTGAAATAAGAGGACTTTCCTTTTCAAGGACTAGTGACATCCTGATCATCCCTGTGTTCAGACTGGAATTTTTTCCATCTCCTTCATGCATTTTTAGCTTCTTTTTCAAATTTATAAACCCACAGGACAGTTTTTAAAGGCATGATAAACTTAAAAATAGCGCTGTCCAGAAAGCAAAATTTCTTATCTGCACATTTCTATTCTTTCAAGATTTGTTCTAGTTTGAGCAGCATTTATCTTGAAGTCAGAGACCCAAGAAGCAGCAGTCTCAGCCTTCAGCATATCCACCAGAAACCCAAGTTGATATTTTTGTTCCGTTTTGTTTTCTGGAACCCTTCACAGAAATCTGGCAGAATTACCCATGTCTAGCTCTGTTTAGCAGGACGGAATTGTAAAAGGGGGCTCTAAATACCTAAAAGAAAGAGTGAGAAATGAAAATCACTACTGAAGGTGAACAAAAAAAAGATAAGGGGATAAAGTGTATTGCTTATAGCCTGTGAAGCATAATACTAAACATTTATTTTTATTCAGGATATTTTTTGCATTGATGTATAAAACTTTGTGGTTTTAGAAGTTTGTTTAGTGCAAAATCTGTAGGTTTCTTACTAGTTCAGCTTAAGAAATTATTTATTTSAAAATAAATAGGCACAACAATGACTAATGTAATGGCAAAATGATTTTTTAAGTGTAGACAGAAAACTCTGTCCTTCAAGGCTTTGTCACTTCCTCCTGAATGTGGAACCCCACAGTGGTTTCCCAGCCTCTCTTCCAGCACAGCTTTTCAGCAGCATCCATAATTCATGACATTAAGTATTAATTTTGGCTTTTATGCTCCAAGGACATTGCATGTTAGTAACCAATACATTATCCACAGATTTTTGTGCTTCCTGCTCCACTTCACACTTACTGGTAGATGTTGGATGTTTGTGTTCCTGGAGAGACATCAGGTGAAGCAGTGACAGATGAGGGCGTACCAACAGCTTTAATATTTTTCTCAAAGCCAGCTGTTGTGAACAGATAAACTCATGATGTGGAACTGTTCAGATTTAAGCAGCAGGGCACACAGAGAGTCCTAATGCTGTATCCTAGAGGTCTAGCTATGCCTTTGCTCCTTAGGATGAGAGCAGTGCTCCTTTTCCCTATCTCTGCACCATATCACAGGACAATGGTTTATTTTGATTACTCCAAAACCTCATCTATACTACTATTGTTTCATTGCCTCTATAGCTAAAATATTTTCTGTTTTRAAGATCCTTTTCCCCAGAGTCACTTTGTGGTGATCACTTGTGCTAAAAGAAAAGTATTTGTCTGAGGTAGCTCATTTATGCTAACTCAGCAAAGCAATATGCAGCAAGTAAACACATACAAATCATTATTTTGCAGGCACTTGCTTTAATATTTGCATTATTTCACATGGCACAAAATTTCCTTTATGTGCTCTTCATGCTGCTCAGAGAACAAGGGTTTGAATCCAATAAAAGAGGCATCACCTCTCTTTCCTAGCTAGAAAATGTTTTCAGAGTGGTATGGAAAGGTGTTGCTTTGGGGTCCTGATGTGAAGCTGTGAAAACATTTCTGTAATGTATTGATTAGGCATTTCTGGTTATGTGCTTGATCCATCATGGTGATRCTTTTGATGTACTGGGGATAGCATTCCCACTTTGCAAAACAGAATATTGAGTTGACCAGATTGAGAACTGTACAAGGCCGAACAAATCCAAACCCTCTCAAACCATATGTTGATGATATTTTCAGCATGTCCAGAAAATGCATTAACAGCAGTGTGAAGCAGAACTATTTGGCCAGAATGATTGCCAAAAGGCAATATCAGGTCATGCAACTGTCTTATAGATTTGTTCTCAGTTTAATAAACCAATGTGCTCAAAGTAGAAATTCCTTCTTAACCTCCATTGCTCTTKCTTWCTTTGTATTTTCTAGTTGAGATACKTGMGTTCAAACCCAATATGGCAAAATTATAGTTTGTGTCAAGTCCAAAGACCAGAGGAGAATGTTTTACATTAGCCTCCGGTGGACATTTTTCTGTATTTTTCTTTTAGATCATAAATAGGCTGAGTACACAATTTCCCCCATTTTAAAGGGATTGTTATTGTTTAAATTGGAGTGCTGTGGATCAGAAGTTCAGTCTGTTGAAAGTTACATAAACATTGAAGCACAAGCTGATCTCTTCCCCAAAGAACTCACCAATTACTGTTTCAGTAGAAGTGTTGAATGATTCATGTTTCAGATTTGAGTTTAGTAGCCTGCTATATTCAGTGTTATGTTTAAAACTCATTTCTCTGGGTGGGGAAATGCATTTTTGCTGAGGGCAGTCAGCACCTTGAGATMTTTAATTTCCATAGATAGCAGACAAATGTTGCTTGAAAATGCTGTCAGAAAGAGGTCTAGGTCTAAAAAAATATTGGCTGGATTTGTAAAACAGTGCTTGCAGTTGGCTCCTTATGCTCATGGGAAAGAACAATACTGACATTAAATTGAAGGCGTTTCAGTAATTTTTGTCTGGGCAGTGCTTCCTTTCAGTGAGAAAGAAATGCTTGTGGATTTATATACTTGTGCAATTAACTCCATACTTAATGTATCTTATCTTAGAGGCTGACATTCTGTGAAAGTACCTTTTAAAATGATACTGTCACTGAAACGGTCAGGAGAAAAGTAATTAATTATAGATCCCATTTTAGACCTCATTTATTTTATTATTTGATAGTTATTTATATTTGCCTTTGGCTAGAAGGGAATGAATTAATTCTCTCATTCTGCATTGTGTACTTGTCTCTTCATAGCACAGAGACCTTAAATGGTAAAACATTTTTAAGTGTGTGTGAAAAATTAATTAATTTACTTTCTTTTTAGTTGTCCAGATGCAGCTTGTGGCTTTTCCTGTTTGTTTTTTTTTTTTTTTTCTTTTAATTTTATAATTAGCAGCTGTTGAAATACTTCAGACATGCAGCTTCTGAACTGATAGCTGCAATCCCCAATTTCTGGATGTTAATGAGTCCTTTTTGTTTTACAATGAAACCAGTCACTTACTCATGCAATTTGGGCATGTTTGAGTTGTTCCAGAATTATCAGAATAGGAAGCTCTCTTTGGAGCAAACACTTTGTGTTTCCTTATACACTTGTCTTGGACATCTGTAGTGTTATCACTGGCCTTTAAGTTGTTTCAAATGAGTGTGAGAGCTGGAAAAGTCAGAGGGATCTGGTTGAACCTCTGCAAATTCCATCCTGGGTTGTGTAGATGTAAAGAAAGGTTTACCATTGAAATAAAGTAAAATCTGCTCTCCTTCAGATCTCAAGTGGAATGCTGGAAACCTTTGGTCCTCTGTCCCTGAGTATTTGCTATTTCTTTTGTATTACTCAATACAAGTTTCATGGTACTGCTTGTACTTCTTGCTC
Source organism: Malurus melanocephalus (assembly GCF_030028575.1). Taxonomy (NCBI): domain Eukaryota; kingdom Metazoa; phylum Chordata; class Aves; order Passeriformes; family Maluridae; genus Malurus; species Malurus melanocephalus. Next base: position 4,243,269 of record NW_026623253.1, read on the forward strand.
ACTGTTTTATTGTTTCTTGTAAGATTTCAACTTTAAGCCTGGAAAAAAGGTTTAAATTGGAATTGTGTTAGGACTAGATTGGGCAGAACTTSTGAAAGGTGGTGTGTGAGCCTCTGGCAAGCTACTAAACTCACACTTCCCTGTTTTCTCTTAAATTAGAGAGAGAATTATATTTGTTTGGGTTTTGTGGGCAGCTGACTTCAAAACAGTTGCAAATTTGTCCCAGTGCCTGAAGGAAAGGAGAGAGTGAGGAATGTACAACTTTACAAGCAAAAGGATTTGTCAGGGAGTTAGCTCTTCAGGTGCTGGGTTTCAGGTTGCCTTTAAGTTCATCTTTCCATTTGTTCCCTTTCTCTCTCKCTGTCTCTGCTCCTCTTAAGCCTCATTCCTTTTGGTGCCTGAAAAATCTGTCAACTGTTGTGACATCTTTTCTGGTGACTCTATCCACATGTCTCTTTCTGGTGCTTCCTGTGCCTCACTGTGTGTGCCTGGTGTCTATTTTTTCTCCTGGAAGTTCTGTGGGATTTGTCAGTAATAGCATGAGAAATTCACACAATGGAGCCCTGTTTATACCTTGGATATTTTGAAAATGTCAAAAAGGACCCTTTTTCACCTACACTGTSGCTGTTTCATAAGAAAATAAACTTGCTGGACACAGAACAATCCTGCTTTGATTCATASAAATCTACTGGTGCTGATGGCAATCAAGGAACAGGGACAACAGGGCTTTTAGATGATGGCTTATATCCCAAGGCCTTTTTTTGCAATAAACATAAAGAAGRTGAAACTAGTGTCAATATTATATATTAGAATTTCCTAAAGATAAATGCAATTAGTAAAATAGTGGCTTAAATTAGAGTTCATGTCTTGATTTTCCTTTTAATGGGTTTGGTTCATGTTCACTGAGTGATTAAATGAGGATTAATGAGCCCTGGAAAATATGTTAATTTACTCCATAGAATGGAATTACCTTATGATGATACTATAATACAAAATGTTTATGGACTGTAAACAATATGCTCTAATCTGTGTCATGAATCTTGTCTCAGAGATCTGTGCATGTTTTTTTGAGGGAATAACAGTTGATGAACATTCAAGACAACCAGATGAATTTTTTGATGTAGAACAAATGCATGGCTGGCAAAAGCACTGTGACAGCCTCAGCAATGATTTTGACTTTTTAATTGAGTAAAGCCTCACAAAGTTGAAGAAACAGGGATTTTAGATGTTTTTTTGAAACTTTGAATAGAAAAGTACTACATGAAGGTAAGTATGCAAAATGTGCCAACAGTTAGAGCTCCAGAAATTTTATGTTTGCTTTGGAAAAAGAAGACAAAAACATAGGGCTAATATTAAATAAATACACGAGGGGTAAATGCAGGTAATAAAAGCAATGCCTGCTCGTGCTTGGATAAAGAGGATCAAGAGAAGTGTTCTGCARCTGAAGCCTTTCACATAGTTCCTCTGTGGACCTTTATTGTGTAAGGGAATAGTTTAAATTGTATATTATGTTAAATGCATATTTATTTCCACAGAACACACACTGTCTCAAGCCCCACTGAAATCAAAAGCAGAAACAAACCCACAAAATCTTCTGTGTGAGGGAAAGTGAAGTTGTGCCCTAGGATTGTTCTGAGGAGGCTTTCGGTTAAAAGGGGGTTATAGCTAATTTGTTTTGCATAGATTTTTGACATCTAGATGCACAATTTCTTCTTTTACCCTGAGATTTTATAAAATTTAGCTGTATTAATGTCCACTAAACAAAACTATGCCGTTGATCTGTCTCTTTCCTTGCAGCTCTTTGTCTTGTTTATAAGGTTTTAYTTGCTTGGTGTGTTTTTTGCTCCATGGGATATTAGACCAGTTAGCATATCACCTTTAGTCAGGGTTCCAAAGATAAAACTTATCAATGTTAGTAAGTTATAAATGAATGTTGATAAATGTTGATGGTTTCAGTGACTTGTGTGGCATTTTCTGAAATTGGAAATCCCTATATTGTGTCACTATTGTCTGCTTTATATAGTGTGGCTAAGAAATAAACTGCTTTTTTTGTGTTGTGGATTTACTGTGTGAAATGTGATAGCGGTTCTTTGCTGCTTCAAGCACTACTTTGACTGTTCAGTCCTTTAAMTCCAGATATTGGTCATGGAATCACAGAATGGCTCAGGTTGGAAGGAGTCACTGGAACCCTCCTGTCCGAGCAGGTTCCCTTGGAGACACTACTCAGGAGTGCAGGGAGACTATTATTGAATATCTTCCAGAACAGAGACTCCACAACCCCTCTGGGAAACCAGTGGTTCCTTCTGCTCTCCAAGACCTGTGACTGCTCCTGCAGAGGAATTTCCACTGTAATCCCATTATCCTGAGTTTAACCAGTGTTCCCAACCCTCCTCTCCAGCAGAATACTGGGAGTCCTTAGATTCCTCCTGTGCTCTCTTGGGTATTACTTTGTTGCAGAGCATCTCCTACCCTCAACAATTGGTTGTGCTTATGCCACCAATTTTTTTTGGATATGGATATTAGATCCTGGAGGAGTGAACATCTTGCCTAATTTGCTGAGTGTAACACGTTTGGATTAGGAAGACTTTCAATATAAGTCCATGTTTATGAAGAGTGATTTATTGCAACAATTTTTTTGCTGTTAATGATACTGTTAAGCAATCGTGGTTTTCATTAGCAAATTGCTTTTTTCTGCTTGAAAGCACTGTAATTAATTAGTGCTATAATTTTTTATATTGTTTGGGATTCCATTGCTGATTTTTTAATTACAGCGTGTCTCTTGGAGCAAAAAGTTTTCAGAAAGGCTTGTGTGGAAAAATCCTGTAGAAGTTGATACACATCTCTGCAATCAGTTAGATTTGCTGGTTGTGATTTATGGGTGTTGCTGCCAGGACAGCTGTGGAAAAATGTTCTGTAATGTAGTATTTAACTATTTTTTTAACAAAAAATAGATTAAGATCAGTGGTTGCTTCCACACTGAGCAGAAAATTGCCGAAATAGTATATAGGGGCATATAAAATCCTCATAACAGACTTTGATTAAATTTTCTATTCTTTCTATCACCACATTTATTTTTGGCAGCACTGTTTTTCCTATTGGGGATACTTCATTTCCAGTAATATAACATTTCCTTGTATAGTTGTATTGCTATGTTATGGTCCCTCTTCTGACACCAAAATAATGTTATGATACATCTCGATAATGTTAGGCTCCCACTTCTGAAATAATGTTAAAGTGTAGGGATAAAAGGCATAAATTGATTGTTTGATGATTGATTCATTGATTGTTGACAAGCTGAATTTCCAATTTTCAAAGCAATCTTACTGACTTCACTTACCTGCCTTTTTGGAAGAAAAGAATAGTTTTACAAACACTAGCARGTTTGAGAACCAGCCTGTTAAAAGCAAAGAACAAACTGGGATATATTTGATGTGATAAAACTTTTGATGAAGTGGCCTGAATACAAGGARACTGTATCTTGAATTAAGGAAGTCTTCCTTAGCCAGAGTAATGTTTTAGTAGCTCTCTGACAAAGAAAARTTCGGTCAGGTTGTGAAGTTTGAAGTCTTTGTTGAACTCTTTTTCTTCTCCAGCTACACTTTTAAATTTTTTTTTTAATTTTACTTCAGTTGAGTCTGGTATACATTTCTGTACAGGGTTTTATACTCAGAAATGGCCTTAGATTTTTTTTTTTTTCAAGTGCCTGGAATTTGACTGCAGTATTTGTAAACTAACAACTGGAGTTTCAAGATATCATATGCTACTGGATTTTACTGGTACCAGGATCTGTTTTTGGTCTCCAGAGCATGTTCAATCCCTTAGTGCCATCACTACATACATAATATTTAAATAGTATCTTCTCTAAATAAGGGTTAATCAAGAGTTATTTGGTTTTAAGACAACTTTGTTAATGCCTGTTTTTTTCCCCTTAATCTTGAAATGCTGCTGAAAGATTCAAACAGCAGACTCCCATCCAGACTTCCTCAAAGCAAGGAAGATTTTCAGCTCTGTGGAGGCACTTCATGTCTGAACGGGGAGCTTATGCTTTGAGCTGAAACCTGCACTTGTAGTGTGTGACTAAATAAAGCAGTTTCAGATTGTTTGCAGATTGCTGGCCGCGATGAAGGAGCACTGAAAACATTTGAACTGCTTTGCTTTGGTATCAATCTGTTGTGTAAAGAGGGAGCATATGGGCAGATCACGCGGGCCCCTTGGCTACTGCTGGCACCCCAGCAGGTTTCTGAGCAGGGATGTCTGATATCCACACGTGCTGATGAGGAKCCCTTCAGGATTTCTGCTCCTCTCGTTGACAGCTGGGATAACGAGATATCCAGATAAAATATACACATATGGAAATGTTGGGGTTTTTTCTTGTGCCTTTAACAGAAGACAAACAGTCATAAGGCTGTTGGGTTTGTGAGATGGAACATATTCTAGTTTAACATTTGTGAGTGTAAGAGCTGTTATCTCAAAAACAAGGACTTTTAAAGATGGCTTTGAACTTAGCCTGGTAGTGCTTTTAACAGAAGTTTCTAGCAACCTTAACAATTTGTCTTATGCACAAATTTTGGGTATAGCTACTCTAGCCAACAGTATGCAGACTGTCTGTTCTAATGGAATCCAAATTTTAATTCAATCTTATGGTAATACCTTGGTGATAACTTGAATCATAGTCTAGCAATRGGAACCATCATTTGCTCTATCATTGAAAACATTTTAGTCTGAGTAGATTAAGTGCTGTTTTTTTCCAGTAGACTAAGTGCTGTTTTTTTCCTTCTTGGCAGTAATGCAGGTAAAAGCTATTGCTGTCAAAAATGGCTAGTTGCTGCTGCCAGAATACTGCATCCCTGACATTAGATTTCAGTCATACATATTCTTTTTCTCTCTGAAGTTTTTGTCATGGATAAGCTTTATTACTTGGATAATAAGAGCACCAGATATGTGTTCAAAATGGGATGTTGCCACAAGATAGGTAGGGGTTACTGAGAAAGTGAAATAGAATTAGTTTCTGTTCTTGCAGGTCAGAGGCTATTAAAATGTTAAACTAATAATATGCAAGGAAGAGGAAAGTTGTTTGCATATTGCTTGCTTTAAACTGTTTGAGTAGACAGGAGCACGTGGATCTGGTTTGTGYAAGGATGGACTTGCGTTGAGAGCAAACTGCAGGGATTCAGTGTCCCAGATTTCTGGCAGTCACAAACTTTGCAGAAGTCGTGGCTGGTGTAGGTCCAGCACAGTCAGGAAGCAGACTGCTGCTCTTCTTCCATCTGAAAAATGGCATTGATTTGATCCCCGTTCCTTTGCCCTCCAGCCAGGACTGCAGTTTAAATGRTTCACTTTCCTTTGGAAGTTGTGGTTTTGCTCTTGGAATTGTTGATGCTGTGGAGCTAAAATTCAGGGGMTGGTTACAGATTGCCTGTTCTTTATGAAGGACAGTGTGGGGATGGAGCTGCTGAAAAAAATTACAAGGAAAGGGCATAGAAAATTAAAAGGGATAGAGGCTGTTGGGTGTTGTGCTCCAGAGAGAATGGCTTGTTGAGTGAAGCCCTACAGGGGGTAGGGATAAGAAGGAGTAAAGAGACTTAGGTTGATTTTGAGAGAGAGAACAACAATTCAGGGAGCAGCTAGAGACTTAGCAAGGGTCAAAAGCGAAAGGTGTGATCTCAGAAGTCGAACTTTTGTTAAATAGTCTTATTTTGAACAAAGGAAACAGGAGTCCTGGAAGGAGAGGAACATGTAGTCCCATAAGAGCATTCTTTGGCAAAGAGGTTGTTGAATTAATCTGATGTGTTGCACAAGAAAAAGCTCTAATCCATCTCTTGTACGTGCGCTCAAAACCAAACAAATGTAAAACAGTTCTTTTTGTGTGTTATTTATAGCTGTTAGTCCTTGCAACACACTGTTCCTCTGTGATAACCTTAGGCTGCACTTTAGCTTTTCAGACTCTTAGGAATTCTGTGGAACAAGCTTTCTTCTACRTTAGCTCTTAACTTTGGTTCCTGGCACGCTATCCACCGGGTGAGTCTCAGACCACTGAACTCTCCCACAGTGCTGCACACAAAACAGGTGTTTTGGGGAGGGAGTTTTCAGCCTGCAAGGGACGGGAGGCTGTTCTGAGGTTTGTTAATTTTATTGGTATCTGTTTTAGGGTGGCCAAGAAAGTAATCTTTTTGGATTAAATGAAAAAGAATTTTTTTTGTGGTTAGTGTATGAGAAGATGGAGCATGAGAACCAAAGGACTCCAAAGTTCTGTGTGAAAAAAAGAGTGAAATAGAAGGTTGATGGAAAGAGAGTAAAAGTAATTTGGGTTCGTGTCATGGGCTCATGATCTCCATTAGCTCCCTGGTGGCTCCAGCTCTGTGATGAGGATCATTACTGGAAGCTGTTCGACATCTTGCTGTGGATATGTTTAATCTTTGTCTTTCCATTCCATGATCCTTCTTTACTGTCCATCAGTTCTGACTTGCAGATAGCTTCCAGGCATTATATGGCATAGCAAAATGAGGCCATTTTAAAGTTTAGTTGAAGACACAACCTTCTCAACAGGGTGTAACAGCTTTCATGTGGCTTAGTTGCCTGTGTTAATCAACAGGTAAGTGCTGTGCCACAAAGTAATCCTTACCATGCATAATTTTATTTTACTTCGGAACAAAATCAAGATTTCATTGCAAACTCCTGATTTTACTGTCTAATGTTTCACATTCTTAATGAATGACACTACAGCTGGGAATCCAAAATCTCTCCCCACCTGGTGAAGTCATGGTGATTTTGTTCCTTCATTTGCTTAGAGAATATTTTGAGACCTGTTCTCTTGTTAGTTCCTATTTTATTTATTCATTATAAAGATCCATGCATTGCTGTGAGAATCAAACTCATGCTAGTTTTTTCTTTTACTCAAAGTGTGTGGTTGGGCTCTTTTGAGCACTCAGTTACATTTCCAGATGAGTCTGCCTGGTCACTGACTGACACTGTTTAATCAGGAGTTATGAATAAGGAGCATGGACCCTGCACGTGTTGTTGTTCATGATCTACTCACTAATGGTTCTTGTGACTGTGATTTTTTGCAAAATCGATCAGCCTTAAAACATTTATTGTTATYCCTGCTATGTTGAGTGCCCAGATCCAGAGCTTTTTATTCCCAGGTTGGAGCTGTAGGATTGTAGCAGGTAGGCAGACAGTTCTAGAGAGAATGGACCAAATTATCAAAAATTTCAAGCGCTATGACATGATCTCCTTGATGAGAAAGAAAAAGAGATTTTCTGTGTGCCTCTTGATCAAAATGTAATTCCCAAGTTGTTCAAAACCAAGGTTAATTGCTGCATTAATTATAACAGCCTGGTTATATTTCACAGCAATTTCTGATCCTAGCAGGCTGAAGCACAGTGCAGACATGTTCCCTGGGATAACAGGATGGAAGTAAAAAATTATCCAGTTAATAACTTTAGCATCCATTTTTCTGTTGCTATTCTGATAGCCCAAGGTTGTAACATTTTGTTTAAAGAAATTTTGTCTACTTTTTCATGTGGATTACTGGGAATTTTTAGTGGATTAATTGTAAGGCAGTAGATTAATTATAATCATTAAGGGATTGTTGGACACATTACATCAGGTGGGAACAAAGGAGAAAATGAAAGTCTCTGGTTTAACTTTTTAACATTCATAAAATGTTCCCTAACTGTTGGGAGAAGTGGTATACACTGGTTCCCAATTCACCATCTCTCTGCTTCCTCTATAATATSTTTATGTATTTTTAAAAGCCTTCCCTGATAGAAACATTTCTTTCAAAATAAAATCCAGTTATTTCTGCATTTATACACTAACTTGCTTGTAGAGATTTTATGCCCATCTCCTTAATTCATATGGTGCAATTTGAGACCACTTAGACTGAAGTCTTTAGATGATTAAAATTGCTGCATCTAGCAATCAATTACTACTAAAGAGGATACACACAAAGAAAAAATAATGTACTCTCAAAGAAATTACGTGAAATTTAGATCTCAGCACTTGATTAAGGAAATAACATCCTAAGTGGATCCGGAAGGATCACAGAGCCATAGGTAGGATTGAGGAAGAAGCTTCAGAATTGAAGGAAATGAAACCSAAAAATTTTTAAGGAATGAAGATATAAATCCATGTCAGAAATAACAAAGCAGAACTAATGAGCAGAGTGCAGCCAAGGTAATAGACCTCTCAGAGGTAAAGAAGAGGCTCCTTTTGAGGAAGAAATTTTATCTTGCATAACATGAATTGCTGAGCAAAAATTCCCAAAATGTCTCAAGCAGCAAGAGCCATGGGCTATAGTTATCTCTGGAGATGAACACAGGAATAGTGAGGGCACAGCAACACGTGGGTGACCTGTGAGGAGCAAAGCTGTGCCCTACTTTACTCATACTTAGATCCTTTCTCCAAAGGATTTAGAACTGGTGTTGTGTTGCTGAGGGTTTCAGAATCACTGTGATGTCTTGAAAATAATTTTGAAAACATATTAATGTTCCCTGACCTTTTTAGTGTTTGAGAGGCTATTGTCACATTCTTTTTCTGTGCAACAAAACTATTAAGAAGATGAAATTATTTGGTTTTCCTATCCTGACTTACTATTTTTAGAAGTACTGTGAAGATAACACCAAAGCCTACTATTTAATTTCAAATCAATGAAAAGAAAGCAAGGTAACAGTTGTGTGTGATGTCTACAATAGACTTATATCTTGCCTATTTTAGAAAAATCTCTAGTCTGAGATAAGTAGCAAAATCCAAACAAAGGATCCCCTGCATTTTATGAGAAAGTCTCCCTCTCTCTGATTAGGCCTGTTGTTTTCTGTTTAAGCAGCCATATCTAGCTATGCCTTATGCAAACTAACAGAAAAGATTTATACTCTGGAATAAATCTAGGAGCTGGCAGTTATTACATGTAGGACTTGTGGGTATCTGTATCCATAAAGCAAATATATGTTAAATCTTGAAAGCATGTTATCCTTTGGCTCATGCTTAGCTCCTGTGACTTAATAAGAATTAAGTATGTTAAAAGAATATAAAATTCTCTGATGTGCCATTTTGGAGAGCACAGCTTCTAAATGCTGTGCTTTGTGGAGTGGCTTTTCTATTTTGATCAACAGTGAAGAGCTTTTGTAGCATTATACATGCCTKCATTTTTTGCCTGACAGGCACAAATACTTGTTTGCTAGGAGAAGATRGTATTGGCATCATTATATTTTCTGTAGTGGATGTAAAAAGTGCAAATCCTTTGCAAGTGCAAAGCCTGAGCACTGGAGAATGTGCAGAGAATTCTCACAGCACCCCTGAACACTGCCACCATCAAACAGGAACTCCACACTCCTTTCTCGACAGTACTTTTGTTCAAAGCTCTCCCTCAGGGAAGTCACGGGAGGAGGCAAAGAGGCATAAAGACTTTTCTCAGTCCTTTTTCTGGCAGCCTGCTTGGGTTTTGCCTTTAATCTTTCTGTTTCTCTTTGATGCAGATACCTAGGCAGTTCCACTGAACAGCACTGACAGAAGCCCCTTGTTATTTATCTGCCTTCTGCATCCGCTTTCTCTTTGGGCCTTTCACACACATCAGTGCTGAGGGCAGGGGGCAGGGCAGGGGTTGCTTTTTCAGCAATCTAGTGGCAAACAGGGGGTTAATGGCCTTCCAGAGTTTCTCAGAAGTGAAATGGAGAACCTAAGTTCCTGTGAGATGCACCTGTGGCAGTGTTACAGTCCTAGGTCCTGTGCATCCCTTTACRGTGCTAATAATTTGCAGTATTTTCAAACTACGAGAAAAATACCTTTCAGGAAAATGCTGTCTCTTGGGAGGAAGGAATAAAATCATATGAAATGATAATAAACTAGAAAAATATCAGCATCTCATGGGATATAGGACCCACAAGAGCCTTGAAAGASTTTATTTCCAGAGCAAACTTACCATGTTTGAGAATATTACTGTGGAATACTTGAAGTTAGAGGAAAAGATCTTTAGAAGTCAGCATGCACTTTTAAAGGAGTCAGAGAGGATATTTCATGAAGGACTTAATTAAAGTTCCTTTGTCGTTTGTAGAATAAACAACCATCCCCACAAAGCTGTGTCACCAATTTGTCCAGGAAGCTTTCCTAAGTTTGCCTGCCTTGTTTGTTTAGTATGGCAAGATTATCAGCCCTATTTGTTCTTTATGGGCAGGAATTTTATCATGGTTGTTAGAAAAGACACATTACATATCTCTGTCCTCTTGGGAGGTGAGATACATGGTTAGAAGGTAAGTGATATATAATCTGTAAATTTTGTTAAGTGGGCACAATTTTCTCTGTTCYACTTCTTGGATGGAAACAAATGTTTGAGCACTAAACCTCTTTCTCTTAATTTTCTTAGTTCTTTCTGAGAAGAACCTGGAAAAACATGAAGATTCAGAAAGGTAGAGAAACGGGGACTTGATGATCTTGGATAAGCTGATAAYACCTGAACAGCCTGAATCTTGAGGGAATGTAGTCACAATTAATCGTAGAGTCACCTGTGAGCTGCACTGTCTCTTTCATATCTCATTTTTGGAGAGCCCTGCAGCCTTTCCTCACCAGCTTTGAGCAGGACTGGCTGCTGTGTGTCCTTTGCACTTGGCCTGGTGGGTCCTGGTGTTGCTGAAAGGGGAGAGAGCTGGATGGGAAGAGCTGCTTTAGGACAARGCACCGTGGCTGTGTTTGATGTGAAGACAAATGAAATCAAACCCTTTTGAAACTACAGAGGTTTTGCTTCTACTCCAAAGCTTTGCTTATAGAATAAAATATCTGTATTAAATACTTTCTGCCTTAGAGGAAATAAAGATGCTGAAAAATAGCTTCTGCCCCTCTTTAGTGTCAGAGAGAGACTTTATGAAGAGCAGTGATCAAGAGTAAGTATTTCAGCAGTGTTCAATAGCCTGTCTAGGAAAGACCATGGATCACAAGGTTTATTGTCTAACTGCTGTARATTTGGGCCAGTTCTTGTCTGTAGATCTCTGACTCTTTTGTTTCTACAGAAGCTAGCTCTATATTCAGATTTACTGGGGGAGAGTGGGTGTTTTCTGGGCTGTTTTAATGTCTGTGGATGTTAGAGGTTCAAGGATCAATGYCCCTTTAGCTTTTGAAAGAGAAATATGTTTGCATCTTTTGTATATATGTTGATATAATTGTTCTGATACAGTTACTGAAGACCCCCTGTTTCTAACCAAGCCGTATTTCTAATTCATTATTTTTTCTGAGGCATTTGTCTGAACATGATTTTGTTCTATTTGTTTTCTCCAAAATTGTTTTTCTGAGTCTTGGGGTCTTAAAATTAGTCTTTGCATTTCTTTCCTTTCCAGATCTTTTCCCCCACATGGTTTGTTTCTAATCCTTAATTTCTAGTGAACTCTTTTAATGGTGTCTTGAGATTTCTCTACAGATGAAGAAGGGAAAACAGCGGCTTTAGGTGTGGGTTTCATCAGTACAAAAAAGAAAAAAAAAACAAAAAAAGAATGTTTAGGAAAACACTCTATGCAATGTGACTTTTGATGTGATAAAGACATTTGGTAAATATCAAAATCATGCCAGGGGTTTAGAAAATAATTGGCCTCATGAAAGGYAGGATCAAGATACAATGGTGTCCCRAAAGTRTGACTGCTAGCACTTATTTTTAGTTTTTGGAAAGCACTGGATTTTGGATTTAAATCCACCAKCACCCTGATTTCAATGCTTGTTTTACATGGCTTTCTCAGTTCCAGGTGAATTTAAACCAAACCTGTGCTATTATGTTTATCAATAACCATGTTCCAGGCTATGCTTTGCTTYTTGTAAAGTTTTCCCAAGGCTCAAATTGTTCCTTCTGGCCCAGGGCAGGACAAACAATCAGGAGATGGATGCTTTCCARGGGATGGCTTGGACCAATTGTTTAATTCTTTTGCTTCATACTTAAAGCTCATCTCTTCTGAGCTAACTGAAGGGACAAATGTTGCAGCCAAAATGATCTTTACATGACCCGGTCATTGATGTCTTCTGTATGCACAACCTTCCTGCAAGTTAAGCTTACTTTGGGGTAAGGTGCTGTGGCAAAAAAGCCTGTGTGGGGAAGAGTTTTCTTGCCTGGGAACAGTTCTGGGTCATGAAATGTGGAGTTGTACATTCAGTGCACTTCAAACGTACTGCTGTTGTTAGAATTTTTTTAACTCAAGAACAGGAAATTTAGAGGCTGTGATTTATTTATTATTTTAAAGGATCTGGGAAATTGCCTCAGGTGATTATAGTCATTAGTCAACAGTAGCAAGAAAGGCTTGAGAGCTTTTTTTGAAGGAGGCTGGAAAAGGGATAAAAAGCTGCTTGAGTTTATTAAACACCARCTTTGTAAAGGAACCTGAAAAGTGGATGGAATAAGCCCTCTCTTTTTTTTTTGAGACATGGGAAATCTCAGGGATTTTAAACTGTCTGGAACTAAGCACTGCATAGATGATAATTAGCTGAGTGGAAGAAATTGCAGGTTGGTATTGATCTGGCATGGTGAAAACAAGCTAAAGGAAAGTCATCAATGGGCTATGTTAAAAATGTGACTACAAGAGGAGGGAAATTCTATTTAATGTTTCCACTTAAGTCTGGCCCAAAAAAAATGGGAGTATGATGACATAATAGAGTTAGAAGGTGTTTCTGAAATAGGAAGGGATGAAAATAAAGTACAGGAAGAATGTGGTAGTAAGATATTGCCTTTCATTTTTGATTGATGCTTTTTGTTGTATCAGTTTTGGGCTATCATCAGGAGGTAGACCAGATATTTTTGYGGTCAAGGTAAGAAGAGAAAGAGACTCCTTTGAAGTGCATCCTCTACGTGTCATTTTATGTACTACCCACTCGTGACAGCTCTCCCTTCTAAAATAAATAATTTTGTTTTTATGCTCTCTTTTTATAAGACTCTCTTCACCTTCTGCAGATAATTCCTCAACTGATGACCTTAGCAGCAATTGTCTGATTCAACATGCAAAGTCCTTTATGTGATTACAAAGCAAAATATTGGAGAAGGATTCTGGTTGAAAAAAAAAATAGTGGGGAAGCTGAATTAATCACAAGGGAGATTGGGCAGAACAGAGATGCTTTGCACAGTCTGGAAGGGAATGTTGGCTGACTATGKTGAAATGGTACTAAACCATTAACGTAAATGATACCAGAGGGATCACAGCAAATTTGCACTTGATCTTCCTGAGGTGGATGGACACTAGTCAAGAGAGGAATGTGAGGAAGATTTGGCTTTTTTTTCAGATTTATAAGCTCTTTGGGAGAGAAGAGAAGGAAGTCTTTGCAAATAGCTTTACATCCAGGAAAAAAACCCAACCAACCAAAGGAACAAAACCCCAAAGAAACTAAAAGCTGAACCAAAACACCAAATCACCATGTTTATAACAGCAAGAGATAAGATGCAAACTTTTTGGCTGAATGGACATTCAGATGATGAACCACCGCTTTCCCACATCTGACAATGTTTTGTGACTGTCTGAGCAAGGACTGAGTGAGGAAAGGACTGTGGCAGTTCTTGCAGGGTGACCTTTACTCAGAAAAAATAGAAAATTTAGTAAATGGATTTGGAATTTTTATTGTACTGCTCACTGTCTTTCTGTTGCATTCTGTGCTCTAGTGATGGGAATGTGAACTTCCTGGGATTTGAGTCAGTGTGACAAACTGCAGGGATTCCTTCTTGAAGACATAAAACCAATGTAGTAACTACAGGTGTCACTGCATTCATTAAGCATTTAGTTCCTGRTTTAATGACTGTAACATTTGGGTTTATCCACACATTTTTATTCTTGCCTAATTGAGAATCTAAAGGATTAAGGATCTAAAGGATGGGCACCAGCTATGGTACTTTTTATTCTGATATACAAAAGGTGCTTTCAATTTGCATTTTAACTTCAGTTTTGCTTTAACACTGATAATACACTAAGCCCAGTGATATTATTACACTTTGACACTGAATTACCAGATAAATTACTTGTCAGAGTTCATTTATGTTTCTGAATGTTTGGCACAGAGTGACAGCTGCACAGAGCTTATAATTCAGTGATGCATTATCTCAATGAAGTAAAGCCGCTTCCCCTGAAAATTACATACAAAACAAAATCTTGGGGGTCTAGATAARGTGGTTTTAGATTAAAAATGTGATTGTGTGCAAAATAAGAGGATTAGTTCTAGAAGTCAGATGGAGCCAGAGGAAAGGAGATACTGTGGCTTGCCTTCTTTTGAGCTAAGAGCAGAATTTTGGATGATCATCAGGCACCTGAACTGGAAAAAGTTTTCTCCCTGTTAAAGTGGAAAAAGAAGAAAGTTACTGATACTGTAAAAAAAAAAAAATCAGTTTTGTGTTGAGTGTGTTCTGGTTTGCACTTTTTTTGATATGTGTGATCTCTGCTCTCTGCCAATGAACGTGATGTGACTTTTCAAAATATCTGAGAAAGAATGAAAACAGGTAACTTTAAAAAAGCAGGTAACTTAAAAACATGTGATCTGCCTCTCCTGGTCTTCTTGGCACCATTTCTTGTATCAATTCAGGATTACTTTGCCAAAACCTCTGTGTGCAATGAATATTATCTGTATTTTAGCATTTCTTAGTTTTCTGAATATTGGTAAAATTCTGGATGTTGTTCTACAGTCTTTGGAATAGGAGAATAGTGCTGATTCTGTCTGTTTAAAAACACCGTCTGATTACTGGATTTTCAGCCTTAACTATATTAATTTGCAAAGAGAATTTTATAATTATGTATGTTCATCGCTTCAATTCACAAAAGATACGTGTGGCATGTGGAAATTAGAGCTCTAGAGATAAGAAACTCCCCCCCTCCCCACTAGGACTGTGTAATTAGAGGTGYTCATTTAGTGGATCAGTTCTCAATTATCCATTAAGTGTAAGTATTTGAGTTAGATATGTTCTTTTGTCTAACGTGACTGAACATAATTTAGCTGGGAGGATGTGAGTTGTTGGCTACTGAAGGCAAACTGACAGGTGACATTTCTTATAAATTGTATTTCTGAACAYGAAACTCGCTACGTGTAGCCCATGTTTATCCTGAGAGGGAGCAGGGAAGTCAAAGCAGAGCTAGGAATATATAGCATTCTGTAGGGAATACTTCCAGGGACGTGCTGGATAGTTTCAATTTATTATAATGAGGTTTTGGTGTTATAAATATACACAGTGAATTGCACTGAAGGCATTGGACAGGATTGATGGTGGCTATAACAAAGCTCTGTTTATGGATAGGTACATAAAAAAGATCAGATACTGCCATTCCCTAATTCAGACATCCTGCTGCTGAAAGAAAAATCTCTTACAGTTTGATCACTGGAAAAAAGCAATCCACATAAACCTGTTTGTATGTGTATTTATGTGGGTTTTCTGTTTTGTTTCAGTTCTTACAGTGTCTATGGGCTATTTTGTAAATGTTTTCACTTCCTGGTAGWGTCTGTCAATTGCTATTTTAATATATTTTGCTGTAACACTTGCTAATACCTTGTACTTACTCAGTTTCAGTCTTCATTTTCAAATGTTCTGAACATGAAGTAAATAAACTACATTGCTGGAAAGCTTAACTGAAGCTTAGTAACACAAAAAAATCTCTGCAAAGGAAGCTAGAGGGTGAATTTATAACACACACATGGTTCTGTCACATATGTATTGGCTGGTTGGGGTTTTTTGTTTCATTGGAGTTTTTTAGAGCACAGTAAGGGCAGTGTTGTCCTGTGTAATAGGTGCAGGTACAATTGTCTCAACTTCGGAAGATCTTGAGCACCACCAGTCTCTAAAAGAAGTCTCACTTATTTGAGGGACAATGGATGAAACGTGGGCAACTGGAGTCAGTGGAATGCCCTCAAAAAGGTCAGACTGGTTTTGGGTGATGTGGCTTGCCTCAGTTCTTTCTCATATGTTCCCTCTTCCTGCAGATTTAGACTTGTCTGAAGACATTAATTTAGATTTCTCTTATAATCCTTATTGTCCTTGGGGATGTGTACTAAGCTGTCTGGTTGCTAATCTATTAATCTTATTTGTAAATGTTTAAATATTGGACTGCACTTTATCTATAGCACTCTTATCACAAAATTCACRCAATACCAGCGAGAATGTGGAGTGCTGGATAATGAATTTAACAGCAAAATCAGCACCTGTGCTTCTTTTGCATATTGCATTTATATGATTTTTTACAGTGTCAAAGTTTCATACTCTAAGCCAGATGTTCATGTCCATAAAACAAAGTTTTAGGCTGCCAGCCTAAAGTTCAGCTTAGAAAATGCAGCAAACCGCTTATCCCTCTGTCTCTTGTTACCAGTTTATACCACCTGCCTTCTCTCTCTGATGTTTCTGGTTGGTAGGATCAAACTGAGCGTATGGCAGCCATTCTCAGATGAAAAATGCTGCTTCTKTGTGAGAATAAAAAAGCTGCTGAGTGCTGATTTGCACCCCCCCCATTCATATGATTTGACCTAGAAACAGATACCTCCTTACTCCATGCAGAGATGCTTGTTGAAGCTGAGTAATGAAAAAAGCAGGAAGCTGGAAAATAACCCTGTACTTTTCTGCACTCTTTTGGGGTGAGCTCAGGTGCTCTGGGGTCAGCAAACCTGAAACAGGGCTCTGACATTGCACACAATGCCTCCAGTTCAGGGGKGTGTGTGGCTCTGGTTCAGATTGGTCTCTTAACGGGGTGAAGCTGAGCTTGCACAGTACAGGGATTTCTCAAGTGGAGCCTGTGGGGTCTTCTGTGATGGACAGAGATACAAGGGCATTCTGGTTCACAACACTTGGCTTTTTGATAAAAACCTGACTAGCATGAAAGGATATAAAGCCTGAGGTGCTGTTTAAATCCTGGAATTATGCCCTGTTATCATGTTCTCTGCTCCAACCCCCCTCTCATCACTTAGTTTAAAACCAAGTTTTATCAATAGATTTATTTATTTTTTCCATCTCCTTTTCACTCCATAGAAATAAAGCAGAATAATTAAGCTTTTTACTGGTCATTTGCTGTTGTTTTGCGCAGATTTATTTTAGCTAAGTGGCTTTCAAGTGTGTACCAAGAATGATAAGAGAAGGTTTTATTCGAGCACTTAAACTATAAACCATCTGTCTGTGAAATGTGGTGTTGGTTTCCCATCAAGTTTTTTTAAAACTTACTGATTGCTTAAAAGCAGCAGGATGAAGTGGGGCATGGTGTAATATTCCTAAATAGGTCTGACTGCAGGAAGTGTGTGAATTTTGAAACTGGGCCTTCACTTCTGCTCAGTGCATTTGTGTTTTTCATTAGCATGACCAAAGTCAGATTGGATTGTARTGAGGGTGGAATGTAAGTAAAGTGTTTAAGTTTTATGCTCATCTGTGCAATAGGTGACCCTTTCTTTTTATTAATCATCTTGGAAATCTTTCTTATGCTTTTTCTGGTCTTCCTCTGTTTCCRTGGGCTTTTGTGTGTAATGTACATCTCTCCCCCGTCTCCTCCATGGAGAATTTTCCTTTCTTGTTCCTGCACCGCATTCTAGAGCATAAAATCATATTGGTTTCATGATTAGAAAGTAAATATTATTTCATGTACATAAGTGTTAGGACAAAAGAGGTATTTTCAATATAAACAAATGCATTTTTCACCATGCAACTCAAATGACTGGGAAGATTGATACACAGTTATGCAAAGAATGGATGGATTTTCTTCCCTTTGGATACAATAGATATGTGTGTGTATATATCTATTTGGATAYTCTATATAGATATATATCTATTTGGATATATATTGGAATATTTGGATATAATACACATATAATAAATATATATAAAATTCCTTTATATAATTATCTATCAGTAGGGCTAATCTGTGATATATGGATGTCATCCTATAAATGTTGCTTTCCCTCTGGATGTCGATGCCACAAGATATTGTCCCTTTCCCTGTTCTCCTACTGTAAATCTCTGTGAGATGTCATGCCTCTAAAGAGCARTTTAGAGTGTGAATGTGGGGAAAAACCTGTTTTTATTGCCAAAATAGTTCACTATTTGTATGGGTGAAGYATGTGTTTATTTAGCTTCCATGAAYATAGAMTCCCAGAAGGGCTTTTAAGAAGGTRGAGGTGAGCCTGTGGCCCAAACACCCGGATGTGGCTTTGTCTGCTTTTTAGGTCCAGCACTGCTTGTTCAGAATTGTGTGTCTGGCTTGGCAAGTTGGGATCCAAGTGACTGAAAATTTGAAAACAATGGTTGTGAACATTTTGTAGCCTGTGCTGACAGTTACCCGGGGTGGGAATTACTGATTGGTGTATTTTGGAAAGCAGTTAGTCAAGTATCTGGGCTTAAGGAGAAGATGTGTAATATGTAACAGCTAAAAGACAGAGGCTGTTTGCAGTTCATCTGAAAGTATATGGTAGTTTTGCAACCTTCATTATGACAATTTCACCACGGGGAAAAAACTCTCATTATATGAGCATTGACATGCTTTGATTAAAATTTTAAACATGTGTGACAAGTGCAAATTTTCCCACATTTACCAGCATGTGGAGAATCTGCAGGGGGCTTGAGGACCTTTTCTTTCAGATGAATAAAATGTATTTCACTAGAACTTGCTAATGAAGATGTTACATCTTCAGTCTAAAATTTAACTTGAACTCTAGTTACCCTCATGCTTACAAGAAAAGTGTGTGGATTTCAGCTTCCAGAAAACAACTGTTTGTGTACTTAAAAGTGCAGAGAAAACTTCTTTCCCCCTGACTGGAGGGTAGGGTTGAGTCCTCACAGAGCAGTCTCATAGATGAAATCAGTAAATGCCTGGATAGGTTTTCATCCCTGATTTTGCATGTATGGTGTAAATGCACACACAKTGGTGTCCCCTCTGGTCTGAGTTCATCTGAAGAGCATTTGTGCTCCTGGAGATGACTTGTGCAGAGTGCATTGCTTGAACAGCAGTCCTGATGCAGTAATTTTACCTTCTTGTGGGTTGAACCAAAATGCAAAAGGAGTAAATTTGCACGCAGTGATGGGGAGGCCAAAAGTTTTTTAGAAGCTGGCACTGTCTGCTGACGGGTGCAGCTGGGAAATGGATTGCAGTTCTTATCCTCTCAGCAGCAGTTGTGCCACTACMGCTAAAAGGGAGATTGAGCATTAGGTCAGATAAGCAGAAGGGCCAGTAGCCTGTGCTTTCTGGCTTCCAAATATTGCAGCTGAAGATATGGAGCTCTGCAGGGAAGAACCTCAGCAAAGAAGGTCAGTGAAGGACTTACTTGCAATTCAGTGTGTTTGTGAAAACATATTTTTCTAAAATATATTGGGTGTCCCAGAACGAAGATGTCTGTGGACCTATCAAGTATTCAAGAGCAGCAAAGAAAGCATAAAAGATCCAAGCCCTGGATATGTACCTTCCAACAGCAGTGTCTACCTGATTTGCAGCTCGGAAAGCCCACAGGTGGTGCTTTCAGATGACTCTCCTCACTGTAAGAAAAGTGCTCTCTTGGTTCCCATATCAGTTGGACAGTTTAAATTCTTTCAGTGGTTTTAAGTAATGGCAAGTTGTAGATAATGTAGGGGGTACAAGAGGAAGGTCTGCCTGTGAGGAAAGGTTGTGCAATTGAAATTCCCAAGATTAGGTAACTCCGTGGTGCACCTTTCTCCTAGGTTGATTAACAAGCCAGTGTGTTGAAAGGACTCAACAATGCTGAATTATTAGACTCTGCTGGTAAAAAAATCCATCAATTTTTCTTTATGGTATCAACTGGAGTTCTGTTGCATACAAAGACGAATTCCAGTACCTGATTGCTTTCCAAATCTTKTACCTGTCCAGGCAGTAGGACAGCCTACAGAACTACCTCTTGTCTGGCATGTAAATACTTGGGGTTTGACCTTTCCAAAAGTTGCAGTGCAAAAATAAAAGTGCAGAAGTTTTGTCTTGACAAATGCAATTTTTGTCAGCGCTGAAAATCGACAGTTTCACCTGGGCAAAACTGGTGTAAATTGGAAGTTGAATAAAACCCATTACCCTATTTGTCCTGGACTTTCTTTTCTGCTGTTTGTGCCTTTCTTGCTCATGGAAGGTTTCAGATTAATATCTACGCTTCATTTAGCAAGGAAGGTGTGCAGATTTTCTTTCTTTTTGAGAAAAATTGCTGTCTGTCAGTACCATGCCCCCTAAAGACAGAGGCTTATCTGTGAAACCTCCTTACAATTATTGTGTAATGAATTCCAACCAGTTCATTAAAAGTGAAAATCACCAAAGAGACCTTTTAGGGCTAATCATRTATTCTGTAAGGTTCGATGTAAGTTCAGTGTAATCTGAGCGGGCAGATAAGACCTTGTCTCTGTGGTAATCTTTTAATATTGTTCAAAGTGTTAAACAAAAATAGGCTGAATGTGAAATTTCTGTGATTCTCATAAAGCTATATTGAATAAAGGGTTTCATTTTTGATTTGGGTAAAATTAACTGTTGCTGACAGGTCCATCTGCCTGACTCAGGGAAGGTCTTATTTACACACCTTAACATATTTGTGGCAGGTTGAATCAAGCTTGC
Source organism: Malurus melanocephalus (assembly GCF_030028575.1). NCBI lineage: Eukaryota > Metazoa > Chordata > Aves > Passeriformes > Maluridae > Malurus > Malurus melanocephalus. Next base: position 4,263,773 of record NW_026623253.1, read on the forward strand.
CAGAAAATAGTTTGGATTGTGGGTTGGTTTTCAGTACTTACAGTAAGAGCTGGCAATTTTTTTTTTCTGTCATCAAAACAATGTCTTCTATTTTAAACAATTAATTACAGTTTTCATTGTCATATTCTCATTTTTGTGTAAATGACGAAACCTTTYTATTCAGGCTTTTCTATTCAAAAGTATGAGCTCATGAATTTATAAGCACTGGACTGAAATGCTCCATCTTTCAGGGAATATTTGCAGTGCCAAATTTGATAAATGCAGCAGATTTGTCTCCTTACCTCCTTCCTGCACTGCCCTCTTGAAAATGTGTCTGAAAGTTGTGATATTTCCATGATTAGATTATCAGACAAAATAGAGAACAGGGAGATAGTTTAACCTTTATCTTGATGGGTGAGTAGGTATATTTTTTAAAAATTATTTTTATTTTTAATTCACATTACGACACTGGAATCTCAGACTGGGAATCTCATTCCCAAAAGCTGTGAGGAGAAGCAATGTGTATGACTATGAAACAACACTAAAATCCAAGACTAATGGCTGCTACTGTGAACTGAGTATTTGTGCTTACTTCTGGTTCTAAACTGATTTCAGCCATGCAGAAAAATGACCTGCAGTGCCACAGCCAACATTTCAGTCAAGATGTGTATTCAACAAACTCATTTGTATTGAAAGTAAATAAATAAAATTTTGATTGAMTATTTTGCCTGCTGTAAATATGTTTCTCTAAGTCGCGCACAAAGACATTTTTTCTTTTTGTTTTGCCATCAGGAAAAATGTCTTTTTGATGAAAATTGAAATATTTAGACACATGACTGAGAAGCAAGGGTAAAAACCTGCTGTTCTGCTTCACATATCCATATTAGTTCATTCAGGTACTCAACCTCACTGTTGTAGAGCATTAAAGATTACCACTGTTTTGAAAAACATGGTGTATATATAAACAAAACAGTATTGCTGTGAGAGGAAAACAAACCAAGCATCTTTTATCTTTTCAATACACAGAAAGCAGCTGTTGAAAGGAACTGATATGTGACTTGCTCAAAAGAAGTGTGATTTTATTACCATTCTTAAGTTATGGGTTTTGGGAATGTGTCTGCTTTGATGGGARTTGTGAAACCTTTTTATATGCCAGAATGAAGGTTTGCATCTTCTGCAATGGTCTTTTGTAGCTCTTGCTACACACGAGGTGTGATTGTAATTTGTCAGAGAAAAGTGATTCTGATGAAGCAAACGGAAGCAATGTTTTTATGGAGGTTTTCCATAAGGCATTACTGGAGAGGTGTGGRCAACTGAAACCTCATCAGAACAGTTCTACACCATATCTGCTGTGGTATTTGTCAATCAATCTCTTAGTTCAAGACGTGTTTTGGTGGCAAATGCTCATAGGCCAAGGTGGAAAATACAGGTTAAGCTGGAATACAAGCAATGTAAAATGAGAGAAAATAAGACTGAAGGAGAGAGTGAAATACATCACATACTTCAATATGTGTCATAGATCTTTCATATTTAGCTTTGATTTTTCTCTAGGATACATAAAAAACATGAAACTCTGTTTTCAGTTGAAAGATAGATTGGCTCAGTACCAATACTGACAAGCAAACACATCATCTGACTGTTGCATGATGCTGTTAAGGGTAAAAACATAAAACTATTCAAAAGTACCTCTTCATGTCAATAATTAAACCGTCCACATTTATATGGAAATGAACCCTTTAAAGAAAAAAAAAAAAAACACAACAAACTGAGATGTTTAAAATGAAACTTAACTACCAAGCATTGCAAAATTGCATCTGATTGAAAGTTTGCTTTGCTTTAATGTAGAGGTGTTGTATTGCTTCAGATGCACTGTCTCCAGTGGGGTTTAATGAATTTTAATTCATTTATCATTGATAGAGAAATCTGATATCTCAACCTTCATTTTGAAAACAAGTATTCTTGCTGTGTGGACTTGTGAAGTGGGCTTCTATTCTTGCAGTTCTGGTAGATCTTATTTTATCTCTTCCCTCTTGAATAAATCCTCCTTGGACACAGGCTGTTGAAATTGAGAGCTTGTATGAAAACTGTTCACATCAGTACATACTACAGTGGCAATAATTTCCTTACCTCTTCTGGATGTTATTTAAATTATGCATCACTGATGCCAGTAGCCTTCTCACAGGCATGGTGTGTTTATGCTGTGGAGTAAACTCGCTCTTGAGTGAAACACAAACTTCTCTTCATGTTTGATGTTATAACAGAAATGCAGGTTTTCAATCTCCAAGTAACCTTTGCTCGACTGAGTACTTTAAAATGGAATTCTTTATTATTCCAGTCTTCATCTCCTTCATGTTTAAACTACAAGTCCTTTGCCTTTGTGTGTTCCTCCCTGTTTTGTTTTCGAAGAGATTTCATTGCAGCTCTTGTCTCATGTGTCTGGGTGATTCATGAATATAATAAATAGCATAAAGTACTTCAGGAACTTCCCAGCATTGTGGGTCTCCAAAGGAGCATGTCATCATTTCTAYTTTGATGAATTTTTCACTCATTTTAAGAAACCTATTCTAATTTATATAATCTTAATTTCAGTCATGAACCTCTTCTTAGGGTTTGTTACTTTTTTTTTCCTGAGGGAAAAATGTGAGATTATATTCTGAACTGCAGAGTTTTTGTCCTTAATGCTGCTTACGTGTTGTCTTATTTTTACCTCTTCCCTATCTCCCAGTTTTCTTCTTCAAAACTTGTACWTTCAAGTTTTTTTGGCTACTTAAAATCAGCCAGCCTGACTTGCACTCTTTTCCCTCTTCCCATCTGCTTTTTTACATTGTTGGTTTTATTTTAGGATGATGCTATGTTATTAAAAAATAATCTTTGGTCGACAGTTTTATGTGCTGTTTTGTCCAAATTTGTGGGTTTGGAATTATCTGGTCAGTGTGTTGTGTTTAAAAGTTTGCTTGCACATCAGTTTGGGGAATACTTATTTTTATACTTCCCCTACCCCTTTCCTCCATATTCACCATCATCGGCTGTGTACAGAGTGTTTTATTGTGTGGCTTCCATACATTATCTTTAATTATTGCTGCCTCATCATTGTGCATGTTTGCTTACCATGTYTTTTTATGGCTGAATAATTTTTTGCCTTCATTTTTAATGCAGTGTCTTGCTTGGTCTGTCTATGTGCAATTTTTGCTCTATTTGTAATTTCCTTCATCTTTAAGATATAMAATTCTTTGGTAAGTCATTGCTCTGTTGCTTTATAAAACCTCTGCATGTCTAAATGTTCCATTATTATTCCATTTTATAAGTCCTAGTATGTCAACAATAATTAAAAAAGATGGATTTTATTCATTACATTGCTGTCAGATACTGAATGTTTGGGTCTTATGAGAACTGTTTTGAAAACACAAAGATTGTGCCCTTATTTTTTAAYTGTTTTTCTGGGCAATCATGTAATTAGACTTCTGGAAATGCATAGATATAGATAGTCACTAATTAAATAATGTAAAAACAACATGTTCATCATGTTAGCAGACTAAACATCAGGAAACAAACAGACTTCCTGGCTGAAACTAGTTTGACTTAAGTATAAAATGTATTTAATAGAGGATTCCAAGTATTAAGTCATGGAGGGCAGGGGACTGARTAGACAAGAAAGATTCTTGCTTAGCACCTTGTTCATTGGATGGAATTAAATGCTTTTTTTGCTGTGCAAAGTCGTCTCTTGCTCCTGGACTTGGACTCAAACCCTCTTGTTCCTACAACTTGCAAAATACGGAAATCAAACCTGTGTGAGCAAAGTGCAAACATTGGCATGGTGTGTTTTTCATGAAGAACTTGCTCGCATTTTATTTCCTCCTTAATTCCTGTCTTTCCTCCTTATCACAGACTTTTATGTAAGGAAAAAAAAAGCAGCAAAGAAAGTATGAGAGCAAGGGGGAATGTTGCCTTCCTGTGTGCAGTAGTTGAAAAAYCCCAAAATGCCTCAGCAGCAGCARCASCAGCAGCAGCAGTAGGGAATTTCCCTGGTAAAATCTTTTTTTCATGCTTTTAGTTTTAATGGCAGAACAGTAAGTCTAAGAGCCAACACTGAAATCCTGTCATTTATGTTTTAAGTACTGATACCTGGAAGAGTATGGTAAACTTTGTAAGAATGGGYTGTCACCTCTGATCTCTGCTTGAGGATTCTTTGTCTTGTCAATAAAGATAAATTGCATTTCTTGGTACTTCTAACATTGTTCTTTGAATGTGCATTCAAATTATACTGATTTTCATTGGTGTTCACAGGAACAGGCTTTTTACTTTCCCTGCACAGTTAAAACTGTCTCCATCTCTGTATTTTTATTCAATCTTTCTGATATTTGTGAGATAGTCTTTCCTTTCAGGTCAACACAACAAAAATCCAGTCATGCCTGTGGCAGAAGTTTATGAAGGRCATGAGGACATCTTGCCATTTCAGATGCCTCCGCTGTCATGTGGATTTTTAAACAGGTTTCTCTGCCTAGTGAGACCCAGAATCCTCCTCCTGTTTTTTGGGGTCTTTCATATAATATTAACATAATATTTAGTGAATCATTAGGATGAAAAAAATACTGGGAGCAGTCTTATTAGCATCACTGACACTTCACTGTTAATGACTTCAGGGTCATAACATGAAGTGCAAGTTTCATTTCATTCCCCTTTCTGTTTGCTGGGTTGTTTTTTATTTTTTTTTCCACTGTATAATGAACAGAGTAGGGAAAGAGAAAGTAGTTCACCRGTAGCAAAAGAAAATAGCCAAAAGCACAGAATAATTGCATTTTAATGTACATATGATGTATGAATTTTTAGAAATTCTTTTGCTGAGTAAGAGCTGACTATATTCAAACAAAAAATTTCTAATATGGGGAAGGTCAAGGGGSTGGATCAAAACCTGATTCTACAAACTTAGTCTCAGTCCAAACTAATTGTAACCTGTTTCTTGCAAAACTRAAAATATAAGGATGTTCACCAAACAGTTTGGCTTTCTGTCACTGAAGTTACTCTGCTTAACCCATGTGCCAAATTTTCTCTGGTAACCATTAATTAGGTTTAATTCTTTGGATTCTGTTGGGAGAATTTTTTTCAGTTCTTACCAGTTGGCTCAACAATTTAGAGGAGGTTGTAGCCATATAGTCTGGATGCAGTTTAGACTGGGAGATGTGTGGTGTTTGCCACAAGTGCACAGTGTTTTCCTGAATTTCTTTCTGTTGTATCAAGTGGGAGATTGAAGAGAAGGCTTTTATTCAGCTGTGTTTCCTCAGTGTCATATTTGAGTTTGAACATGAGCCAAAGGAKGTGTTTGCTTGGGTTTTTTTCTTGACAATGTAGGATAAAACTTGTGGGAGGATCATCTTCTTTTGTTGTTTCCTTTTTTCTCAAAGGGAAGAGGAATCACAGAATTATTTAGTCTACTCCCTACTCAAATTTGTCCAGGAGTGTGTTCAGTCTCCACAGATGGAGAGTCAGCAACCTCCCAGGGCATYCTGCTTCAGTGTTTGGCCACCCTCACAGTAAAAATGTGTTTTCTTGCATTCAGATGAAAATTCCTGCATTTTAATTTRTGCCCATTGCCTCTTCTTCTGTCACTGGGCACCACTGAAGAGAATCAAGCACTCAAGTATGTTTCATCTTTATTGGTTACAGGGAAAAGATCACCTTCCTCTGCCTGGAGTAAAGAAAGCATTTAGAGAAATGTATTAAAACAAACAAACAAAAAAACCCCCCCAAAAAAAAAAAATTCACACACACAGAACTTGGACAAACCACTTTGCCACCCCGTACCTAAAACACATAAAATAAAAGAAGGCAAGGAAGGGAAAGGCAACCCTACTATTTTATGATGACTTTATTGTGCTACTTCCTCTGAAGTACTCATTCTCTCAGAAATTCTAATCCCTTTATCCCTGCAGCATTTCTGTATGAAASTTGCATTAAGTGTATCCTGAGACTGCATAATGATTCCAGCTGGATTACTAAATACATCCACTAAGCCTGTTTCATGGGGGAAGCAGGGCTGCCTAATCAGTTCCTTTAAAACCCTTTCAGTAACCCCTGGAGTTTCACTTGCCTCTAGGTACCTGGATGTGACCTCTCCTGGAGAAATTTCAATGTGTTCTGTATTCTGCACATGTTAATATGTCAGCATCYTCAGCTTTAGTGGCTGGCAATGGAGCAGCTTTTAAATAAAAAAGAAAATTGATTTTCATCTAACAAGTAAATCATATTCTTAAAAAAAAATAAGTAAGCTATTCAAAATTATTATTTTTCAAGTGCTACAACTGCATGAACAATCTCTTGCACAGTGTAGCTCTCTGCCAGTTTTTATTGTGACATTTGCAGTTTTTGTGCTRAACTTCAATGTTCCGGATCCACCAGGTGTCCACGCAGCTCACCTGAGCCAGGCAAGCAATTTTATTCAAACTTCTATTAGTTTTTTGGGGTTTTTTTTAAACGGGGAGGAGCTTTATTTGCTTTATTGTGGCTAACTGCATTCTGATGACTGAAAAATATTTAAATACTGCTGGGTTTGCAGATTGCAGTGGTAGAGGAGGTGTGTGTGGCATTTTTAATGAYTTCCTATATTGCAGCCCAACACTCTGGATTTGGCCCTCTTGCTATCTTCTTATCCATTCCCTATCACAGGRATCATTTATCCTTCCCACTGTGGAAATGTAAGGAATCGTCAGTGTGTTGCACAGCTGGTGTAACAGAAGATTAAGTTGCCCATGCACTAAACCCAGTGATTGATAGCCAAGGTTTTCACCTAGCAAAGTGCAGTTTTCTTACATAATTACAAGAATTATGTGCAGCACTAAATCTATTCCCTGACTGTGAATTGAAGGGTTGTTCTGACTGAGTTATGAAAGAAATTAGAAGCTAATTTGTGGAAACAACATCTGTTGCAGACAAGCAAAAAAAGCTCTTAGAAGAAGGAAAGAGAATTTATTTCCCTCTGTTTGCAGTTATTTATAAGACAAAAAGAGAAAACCTGAAGTATTAGAGTCAGTAGTTTTTGTGCAACTCATGTTTATGTACACAATCTCATTTGGTGAAAAACAAGGGCTTTTGTTTTTAAATACATCCAGGGGTATCAGGCACAGGATAGGTGCATTGAGGAAGATACAGAGAGCAAGAATCCATTTCCATACCTGTTTGGCCATGGTCCATTGAGCTTGTGAGATCTTTGTCATTAATGTCACAGATCTGAGATGAGGTTACTCAGTAATTAACGSTGCCAGAGACTGGAATGAAAATGATGAAGACTCCTTGAGTTCTGGGAATTTGCCTCCCCCATCTCCCAAGCAGCCTGGTGTCTCCTGAAGTAGAGAGCTGTAAACCAGCWCTTTACACAGCAGAAAATGCTCTTCCATGTGCATTAGATAACATTTACTCTGTTTTGGCAAGGTTGAATACAGTATCAATCTAATTCCCTTACTGCCTTTTCACATTTCCATTAAACGCCCCCCCACCAAAAAAAAGGAAGAAAAAAAAAAGAAGGTTATTGCATATTTTGCATTGTCACCTGGCTACCTGGAACTTGCAAATAGTTAGCAAAGAATGAGTATGGAAATTTACCACATTTTGCACTTTTTCTTTCATTAGTACTTTCCAAAGATAACATGATATGACCAGCGAAAAGTTTGGAATGTGTAGTATCCTGGTGTGAYACYTATTGTAGCAGTTATAGGAGGTGGCATGGGTTACCCAGGTTCTGTGTAATTTTTATTTAGACTTAGAAGATGTCAAGGRTATTGGAGGTCAGCTATCAGCACTACCATTATTCAATATTTTTCTAAGAAAATAAAATTTTTGAACACATCATCAGAGGCATTGATGGTAGAAGTATGCAGAAAAAAAGTATTTTTAGCTAAGAATTCCATCCCTCTTTGTTAATAATAAGCTATTGTTCAGTGCAGCATGTAGGTGATGCTTTAATCAGGTTATGGACTCATAAATCTTGAAAGAAAATTAAAAAACCTCTCTATACTTCAGTTACTTCAAGAAGCCAAAGAGAGGAGAGAGAACACCAGCAAGCTAAAACAATTCCCCCCGACCTCTCTTAACAAGAGAAATTTGTTCTTCAACTGGTTTAATCAAAATKTCTGATCATTTCCCTGAAGAATTCTCTCTTGCTGCTTCAGCAAAATTTCTGCTCTCCCTTTGCCCTTCAACATGCTGCTGTCTCACAGGAGACCAYGGCCACTTCTATACTTTATCACCATSAAAATCCCCAGAAGGTCTGTTTTCCAGACCTTTGAAGGTTTTCCTGTGTTAAATTAGAAAATGATTCAGCACTATAATCCTCAAGTATATTTTAAGCTCACAGAAAGCACAGATCCCAGGTGAGTAGCTCCTGTAGTAGAGTAAGGAACTAYTGAATTAAATAAAAACTTACCAGGTGAGTAAGAATTTGCAGGATTGAACCCTGAATCTATCTGAGAAACTTCTGGAGTTTTAACACATAGATAAGAACTGACAAAACACACATGAAAGTCAACCTATTGAAAAAAAAAAAAAAAAAACCAAAAAAAACCAAACCACTAACAGCACAATCATCAAGCCAACATACAGAGAGCAAATATTTTGATCTGTGTGAAACTGTTACAGTAAAGAGTAAGATGAAAGAAGTTTTCATTGTCTGTAAACTGGTACTCTCATATTTTTATTCTGTATTTCTATATATTGATGAATATCTGTCCTAAGGACCAAATTTGCAACTTGTTTTCCTGATTATCCATGTGAAGTCTTGTATAGTCTTGAAATACATCTAATACTTTACCTATTTCATCTAAGCAACACCCAGAGAAATCAAATTTATCTCACATAATACAGGACACAAAAAAAGTCTTAAGGAAATTAAACACTCATTTTAAATAGTTTGTATTCTTAATTATTTCACTTTTGGAGACTGTATTTTATGCAAACATTTCATTGCAAATTTACAAACCTGTTACAACTGCAGAGAGCATCCAAAAGCAGGCAGTGTGGAAATTCAGAAACAGAGAACACAGATTAAGAATAGCACAACTTTTAAAATTAATTTTCTGGGCCCTGAAGGTTTAAGCATATCAGCATGTGCATATTTTCAAGGGAATAAGTATCAAAAGTAATTTTCACACTGTACAGCAGCTTTAAAACCATATCTTAGACTTTTCTCTAACACTGTTAAAGGTGTGATCAGCTTCTGAACCAAGACCAGGAATTAGACAAGGCATTACTTCCTTCCCACTAGCTGGGAATCAGGTGTGAGAGTGAATGATGCAGATTCAAGGAATAGTGATGCTCTCAGGGAATCTGAATTCCAGTTGGAAATCCAGAGCCTGGTGGACTTCCAGAAGGCATAAAACCTGCCACAAATCTGGAAGAAAATGTCCAACAAATTTGTCCGGCTGAAAACACAGTTTAAAAGTGAAGAAACATRAAGGGTTTTAACATAATGATAAGAGCACATACATTTCATTGTAAAAATCCAAACTATTTAAAGAGGAAAACATACTAAGTRGTAACAACCTGCATTAGAGAGACTTGAATCTCACTTTCATTGTTCTTTCTGGACTTTTTTGAAAATTCTCTGAGAATAACAACGAAAACCAATATTTGTAATAGCTATAAATCACAAACTTTTTCCCGATGGGAAATTATTGGAAATGGTAAAGCTCTCTGCATGGGTTCAGTTCAAACCAGAATTTGCATATTCTGGTGAAGAACAGAAAAATACCTTTAAATTCTGCCTGCTCCTGAAGAACCATACTGGGGCTATGAAAGGGCAAAGAGATCTGTTCTAGTTGAAGAACAACAGTCCCACTGAAAGAAACTTCAATCTCTTTTCCTCACAGTCAATCTTTTGAAAGGATTTTTTTCCCTCTTCTAAGAAAAACATTTTCCCTTCAAGTCCTTCCAGTAACAAATCAAACCCAATGGCTTCTTAAATGAAACCTACTGAACACTTACCACATWGATACAGTTCATCAAAAGAAATGACAGTGTTTTCCCTGCTGCTACATTTGGTCCTAAAATTGCAGAGGAAAATATTTTAATGAATTTAACAGTTTTATTAGCATCTCTGAGAATGCCCATTTTTCACATTGCTAATGTTCTAAAATACAGAAGGCACTTGAGGCTGCAGATGTTCCTCTCTAAAATGCAGAGAGTCCATAAAATCTGTCAGTAAATAACAAGGAAGTAATGGACCATTAAGAAATGTTAAATGTTTCTGTGTGGAAGAACTATGCCCCCAGAATCATCCAAGCACCCTTTTTTTCCCACTGCCATCCAGTTCCATCCTCACATGGATCAGGAACCATCAGGTGCTTGTGACAGAAGGGTTCAGAAACAGGAAAAATAAATGCCTTAAATACCCTTGTTTCTAGAAAGTAGTCTAATACAAGTAGCTTCGTGAACAGRCAAAACAAAGTACAGCTCTGGTATTTTTTGTGTGCATCCAAAATAATTTAGATATTGTAATAAAATTTTTCTTGACTCAGGATTAGGTATCTTCATCTTATCTATGTGTGCAGTGTGATATGATGCATGGAATTTATACTGCAGCTTTTTGATTTGCTAAAGTATTTTTCCTTTCCTGAGAGGATCATATAGACTGCATTATCAGGTGCTACAGTATTTTTTAAAGTAGAATGAGAAGATATTGCTCTCTTGCAGAGAGATGCAGGCAGATGCAGGCAAATAGCCAATGGTGGAAAATGTAGATCTGGCCCAAAGTGTAGCTAAACATGCGTAAAGAATGGAAAATTCTAAATATTCAAAATAATTTGAGAGCTTCTTTCAACTAGGAAACTAAAAGTTGCAAAATTCTCTTCACAAAGACAAATTCTGTCTATCAGAATTATATCTATTTTTTGAGTTAAAAATGATAGCAGGTATAGAATTTTATTCTTCCTTGACCAAATAATTTTATTAAGGATGGAGGAGAATTATTTTTACAATATTTCCCTTGAATAAAGGGAAATTTATAAATGAGAAGAAACTGTTTTGAGACACAAAACTTGGGAGCTTGACACTGCATAAAATTCTAAATTTTATTACAAAATAGAGGTGGAAATGGAAAATAGAAATGCAATAGAAATTGTATTTTTTTGAACTACTTCTATTACAATTTCTCTGTTTAGGTTGAAAGATAACTATCCAATGCTGATTTTACTTTAATAGAGCATGTAGGTTTGAATTAAGATAAGAAACCATTTCATTGCTTTAGGCCCTTCCTCTACAGGCAGAATTTCTTCCTCATGTTCTTAGCTAGTGAGGGACAGAAAGAGAACTGACATGGATATGGAGTGACATGGCAAARGTTTTGCAGCAAGTTAGCAATTAAACACAACATTTTCTGAAGGATGAGACTGATTTCTGTCCACATTAGGCCACAACTCTTCACCAAATGTGCCTGCATTTGCCTTAAGAGAATGTGCTCATGTTGATGTAGCTGTGATTTCCTTTTCMATCATTATTCCAAGTGATAGCCAATTCCATGGGCAGGGTTTCTGTTGTTATCCTTATTCTAAGCAGCCACTGTGATGCCYTGTGCTCACATTGCTCCTCTGCTGCACAGCTTCAGTCACAATAAAACAGTGAATTTCCAGGAAAGAGAAAGAAAATCAACACAGCACCTCGAGCCATTTTGTGTTCTGTTCTCCTGTAAATTCAAAGTTCTTTTATCAGAGGGGATTTGTTTTGAGTTAAAAATGAAAGCAAGAATAGGATTTCATTCTTTCTGCACCAAACAGGCAATTTCTCTTTCTTTATTCGTGCTCCCACTTCCTCCAGCATCACCTTGGTCTCTGAGTGCCTGTGTGAATGTTAACCAGAGCTGGATGTCCTAATCCTTCAGAGAGGGGAAAAGAAGGCTTTTTATGTTATTGTTTTATAAATGTTATGTTGCTGTGTAATTTACCATGGTGGTTTCAGAAACTCTCTTAGGTGCCAGCATTAAAAGCTGTTACAATTTGCAATTATGTCAACTGTGTATTTTGCCTAGAAAATATTAATGCTTAAAATTCTTTTAATGAGRACTTAATGTGTAAGCAGCCAGGAAGTGTGTAGTGAAAACACACTGCCAGGCAGTATTTTTGTCATAGCAGAATAATTCCTGAGAGAAGAACAAAGTTCATTGTGGGAAGAAATCCTTATGTTTTCCCTTGGTAGGTGAGACCATCTCAACCTCTGCTGGAATGAGACTTTAACAAATAATAAGTAGATCCTGCAGCTGATGGGAAGAGAGTTGGTAATTAAATGTAGTCAGGCCCCAGAACAGTAATTTTAGTATAGTTTATATAAAATCCATGAGAGGAGCAAAGGCTTAGGCAGAAATGTACCCATCCTGTGGGTGAGCCAGAGGTTTTTCCAATATAAGTTCATCTGTAAGTCTGTAAATTTATTAGGCTTTCTCTTGTCAACAGCTGAGGGAGGTTTTCAATAGCAGACAAGTCTCAGCACATGGATTCTTAAGCTCTCTCAATACAAAATGGAGCRATTTACCTTGGTTTATGTCTTGGATGATCAGTTTGTAAGGTACTCTGCAAATAAAACTTACCCGCAGGGAGAATCTGAAGTTTAATAAATGTTTGTCAAAAGCTTTGGAGACCTCTAAGGAAATATATTATTTCTACATTTTCCCTAAGGACTATTTTCATTTATTATATGGATATATAGAGTGGTTTTGTATTTTTGCCAGTTTATGAATACAGTAATGACAAATGTGTGGATTTTTCAGGACAGAAAATCTCAAAGTTCACACATATGTGTTTGGGCAAAAAAAGTTGCCCTTAATTTGAGTTGCAAAAATAAAGATGGTGATGAGTGTGTGTGTGTTTTAATGGCTGTTGCATCAAATGCTCCGATGCTGGGCTGGACAGACTTTTTTGGCATGATTATTATAATTCAAGCACTTGTAAATGTTGGAGTAGGGCAGAATGAAGATAGAAAATGAAGACATGAAGTACTGAATGGGTAAGGATAAGGACATGGTTATTAATTATAACTGAAAACTGTGCATTAAATAAATTTTATTAACATCAATGTTTTTAGTACTGTTCATTATTAATAGAAATGGTGAATTTCATGTAACCTCASCTTTTTGCAACTGTATTGTATGCCAAGATCCTGAAATTAATCTCATTTAGGCATCAAAAAAATGTATGTTTATTTCTGGATGGATCACCCCTAGTTCCTTTGCTTCTTACCACAGGTAGTTCCGTTTAGGCAGCAGCTCATTTGTGTCCCTTTTTGATCCTAAGGATTGACAAATTTCACTGCTGTTGACTCTCTGTTGAAGACTTMTCTGCTGAAGAAGCTGGGGTGGCCACCTCTGAAACACACATTCCCATTTATCAGATGAATCCAGGATTAGTCACAGACTTGTGATGATAAAAATTAGAAGCCTGCTTCAGAACTCCTGATTAATTCTGACGCTCTGCCCTAATGAAACATAGAATCTTGCACACAGTGTGGCAAAGGATATGGGACTTCATATTTGTGGCTTGGCTCTATTGTATTTTAGCTCAGTGATGCATTTAAATAACTTGAGGTCTGGCCAGGCTATCTGTATCTAATGACTGATGTAGATTAATTAGGAGACTGGAGGTCTGCATGTCCAGAAAGAATAGAGGATTCATTTTCTCTGTTTAAAAGAAATGAGATTTTAATCAGGAGGTTGTCTCCTTTATGCCTGTTTGTGGTCCAGGCAGATGGTGCACTAATCATCCTTACAAAGACAGTGTATTGAGTATAAATAATGCAAAAAACCCGACTTGGAGCAGATTATTCATTATTTCTGTAGTYACACTGCAGGAATCGTTTCCTCCTGCTACCCTGTCATTCTGTCTGAGAGACAGTGGTGGAGAGAGCTGCTCCATCTCGATCTGACAAGTTGGATTTGGGGTTTACAAGTAAGATTTCATTCTTGTTCTAAGGAGGTGTATGTATAATATAAGTACTTCTATTGTTTACATTTAAATTAAGCTCCATCTTTCTTGATTATTCCACACCCCCATCCCAAAGGCATGGCGACTTCTCTTTAAGCCAAAGAACTATATTTCACCCAAACAAAACTGTATTTCAGCACAGAATGTCGTGCAGCAGAAGGCTGGACAAAACTCTTTGATTTACTCCCAGTGACAGGGGTAGGAGAGGCATTTCAGTACTCTTTGACTACATTTGTGGTCCCAAAATACATGAGATCCTTTAATTCCTCCAAATAGTGTGTTTATAAATTTGTAATAGGTACTGTGCATAAATCCAAACAAAATTTTCTGTATTTTGGAAGATTTGTCTTCTGAGTGTCCGGCAGACCCACCCTAGGGGTCTAAGGAATAACAGGGAGCCCAGATAAGGCTTGCGGGCTTGCTGTGCTTGAATTACTGAGAAAAGCAGGGAAACACCTCACTAYACCTATTCCCAGCCTGGGAACAAGCTATGGCATGACCTTCTAATGTGATGATTCATTTGGTCCATGAATGAAAGCAAKATAAACCATTTGTGCCCCAAAACCCCAACAATTTAATGCAATGCCTTGCCCTCACCCTATTCTAGCCCATGGACTACWATGGAAGATGGAGATGGGAAGGAAAAAAATGTCAAGGAAGAGCTAAGATTAAATGTTTTTTGTAACAACTGGAACATGCTCTGATGAAGTTTTGGATTTTTGTGTTTTTTTTTTTCCTAAGGCACAAGGGTTTGCAACTTTCCGCATGGGGTGAATGGGGCGGTTTTTTTGCTGAATATATTCCTTGAGCAGGCAGGGATTCCCAAATCTTTCTAATGTATTYGGATATGGAATGGCTCTAAGTTTATGTGAATTAAACAGCATCYGTTGCTTGAGATGCTCTGACAATGAAAATTAGGGGAGGGCAGTAATTATTGTTCAGAGTTGCGAAGTGACTGAATTGAATCTTGGCTGGTTCCTTTTTTATAAAAAAATTCAGACTATTTTAATGTATTTGATTTTTTGTTGTTATTTATCAGCTCCTTTCTGTTTATCTGCTAAGGGGCCATTCTGTTAATGCATACCAGGGATGGAAACACATAAAACAATCTCCAAATCCGTAGTGTTACCAAATGCCTGTAGTTAATTAAAGGAGGGAATGAATGTGGGGCACAGGAGAAGGTGACTGGATGCCTCAGGCTCAACCTGCAAGYCTGGCATTGATTCTGAAAGTAACATTCATTTTGTTGGTAAAATACACCAAGCCTACCCCCAGTCATAAGGTGTCAATAATGTCAATCTTCACAAGCTGAAAAAAACTAATTTAAAAAGTACAGGTTCCCTGTTGATTCCCTCAGCAGGCTGCACATTTTGAGTAATACATCACTGGATCAACACCACTTCACTGTTAAGGTGCTGAAACTCAATTTGTTTGCAGTGCCATGAAGTCAAGTAYACTGTAAAACTGCTGCTCAGTGATAGAAAAAATAACTGTAAAAGCAGACTTTGTGGAAGGAGTTAGGTGATAATGTGACACGTACATGGTGGTTCAGTCACGCTTGCCTAAATTCAAATTTCTTTAACCACAAAATTTAATATGCTACTACTGGGGTTTGCTTTTTCTTTTCCCCTTCAGGGGTTTCACACGGAAATGCAGTTCTGTCATCTGGTTTGGAAGAACTAGAAAAACTTCTGGAATGATAGAAGTGGAAAGATGATTTTTATGCTCTCTCTCTCTGAGTATGATTGGGATTTCCCAGTGCCAACAGAGAGAATCCAGCCACGTTCCTGGCAGTCAATGCTTTTTGGCACAGCACAAGGACTTCAGAACTGTGCAGGAAATGGCCAAATTATTGGTTGTGTTTGAGTTTTCCTGCTTGTTCTGTGAGAGTAGTAAGGCTCTCTCTCCTCAAGTGTGTATCAAAAAGAAATTAAAATGTGCAAAGTGGACGATACTCATTTATGGGAACTGCTGATGACATGAGAAGTACATGAAAACTGCTGAGGAAGCTGGTTTAAGGGGAGCAGTGGAACTTAATCAGTTTTGAGTACCTTTTACCTTTTTGTGCTTGAATCAATGGATGTTTTACCTTTTTGTGCTTGAATCAATGGATATTTTGGCAGGACCTAAGAGAGGCCCTGGGTTCTTTTAATCACAATCTGCCATCCTTGTATCCTTTGTCCATTGTCTCTGCACAGTGTTTGAGATGAAATGTGATCAAAAATTGGTCATTTTGGACAGTGCTTATGTTAGGACACGTGTGCTACTTCAAATGAACACTTCTGGGAAAAGTTTAAAGCCATGGTTCCAGATAAATCATTGTAGCTTTTTGATGTCAGCTAAATGTCAAACTGTATTCTGTGTTATTTGCTGCTAAAATCTCCTTGAAACTTTTTTCCTTCAGGATCTTGATTAAGATTATCT
Source organism: Malurus melanocephalus (assembly GCF_030028575.1). Classification (NCBI taxonomy): domain Eukaryota; kingdom Metazoa; phylum Chordata; class Aves; order Passeriformes; family Maluridae; genus Malurus; species Malurus melanocephalus. The sequence goes on from NW_026623253.1 coordinate 4,280,128, forward strand.
TGCTGGATGTCTCTAATACTATTAAGTCAGCATAATTCAAAATGTCAGTACTTGATTAGGTGATCACTTTTCCCAGATTTATAATCATCTTTTTTCATAACCAGGTAAAGAGAATTTGGAAGGTGAGGAGAAGGTAGAGGTAGCTGCACTGAATCCTTGAGGAGGAAGTTGGACTGGAGATGCTGCTGTGGTTGCATGGTTGCAGCAAAGACTGAAAAATGAGGGAATGGGGAAACGCCTCTTCTCAAGTTCCCTACTCTCTTTTCCCCCTCAGCCTTCCCTTAGCATCCCACTGAGCCACTTCACAGCTCACTTGYTCTGTTGTTACTGGGAAGCTGCATATTGCATTGCCAGGAAACTTGTAAGTGAASTTTTGGGTTTCTTCAGTGCTGCTTTTTGACTGGATAGCCCTAATGGTAGGGTGAAAGAACTCCATGCAGTCCCTCCCTATAACCTGTCTTTTCGACGTTTGTGACTGCTGTTCTGTGATCTCCCATCTCTCTTCCCATGAGTCCTCAGTGGAATGAAGTCACACGGTGTAAGTAGCAAACTCTACATTTGAGTTGTTGACACACACTTCAAAGTAAAGCCTGCAAGAGGGTGTCCTAGAAAACAATAGGACAATTGCTCTAGAAAGATTCTCTCTTGTTCTCTGCAGTGTTTGAAATGAAATAATTTTCTTCTGTTTGGATTTTCTTCAGCAGCAACTTTATGGGCACCAGAAATTTCCTAACAAAATCCATTTGCTAAAATGACCAAGCTACTTGTCTGTAAAGATGAAACAATGATATATTTATTACCTAAATGTCTTCCATAAAACCTTTTTATATAATGATACTGCAGTTTAAAAAAACCTCATTAAAKATCATTAATGAAATACCAGGTCTCTTGATGACAATTCCAAATTATGTCTGTCATGAAAAAGGACTCGTCAGAATTGTCTTCTTTAGGTCTAGATTGAATTCATWGACAGGAGTCCAAATTCATGGAGTGCTCCTATTTTGAGAAGGAATGTTCCTGTTCATAGGAAATTATTTGTCAGATGACTCCTTTGTATAATACAGTACATTTGCTCTTGAAAGGCTGCAGTATATGAATGAGGGTGTTCTATTGCAGAGAAATAATGATATAGTGACARAAAGTTGATGGGATAATTGGATTCCCCAAAGGGGTTCCTCAGAACCGAATGAGGGTAATGYCACCCAGCAAAGACAACACTTTCCRAAGTTTGTCATTTGTTTATGTTGCAACATTTTAGGCTCTCCAGACTGATAAGGAAAATGTTTTATTGTTTTGGGGTCTTTTTATGTCCAGTGACAAAAATGAATGTGTAATTACTGGACATTATGATAGAAGGGATTTATAAACTTCATGTCATCCTGTTAAAATGACTTGGGACAGGAAAGGGAAATGCCTCAGGCCTGAGTATGCTATCATGACAAACAGAGCATCCAAAGGACACAGAGACTGGGGGACGTGCRTGTCCTTTTGCCTGATAAAATGGCATTAATTTTTCTTATGTATATTTGTAACAAAATCCAGACAGAATTTGTCTGGAGCTTACAGGTCATACACACCTAATTTTATTGCAGAATACTAGGAAGAGATTTTCCAGTTTTTAGTTGTAATTGAATAGTAGTTTCAAGGAAACTCACTCTCCTGTTGAAAACTATCTAAGGAGAAACAGGTAACAGGACTTTGACCTGGACAGGTGTTTGAGATGTGAATGCCTAAAACTTCAGTAATGAGCTCCCCAAAATGTCACGTTAAATTTGAAAAGCTAAGTTTTAAAAAAAATTGATTGATATGGGGAGAKATGGTATTTGGAGTATGCTTTATTGTTTTAAACTAGTATCAGCTGGCAAAAATACCTAGTTTTTGTCTTAGTAGAATAAAAAGAAGTTGTTAATAACTCTTAGTAATTAGAAAGTCTGTGGCAGTCACAGGAGTCTCCAGTCTAAGAGGACACCGGAAGGCTCCTGGGGTGCATTTCACCAGCCCTCACTTAGCAAGCTCTGCAGAGCTGGAATAAATTCCTGTCATGTGAAGGCCAGGTCAGGCCAGGTACCTCCAGGCAGTCAGTTCCTCTGGCAGTTTCCCCAGTGACACGTTTTGGTCACCATGGCTGCGTGTCGTGCACTGCCCTCAGCTCAGGGTACCGTGCCTGCTGTTGTCGGAGCGTGTCTTGGATTTCATAATCTCTGCTCTGCCAGGATGGGCTCAGGGGAGCTCCACTCCACTCACATGGAATGAGCTTTGTTTAACTATCCATGCCTAATTGCAGATCACTCACAGCAGGATTTCTCCCTGATCAGATACCATAAAACACTTTGAAGATGCAGCGTGTAGAGGTAGAAACACGCGAGAGCTGCACATCCCCCTTATCATAGGGGACATTGTGGGATGTCCCTTTGCCATTGCACAGCACCTGCCCATCCCACTGGACTGATGCACACAGAGGAAGYACCCCGGGCTGCTGGTGGAGAAAGCAGAGGTTTTGCTCATGATGACTCTGTGAATTAGGGGAAGCAAAACAAAGGCAGCGGCTTCCTCGGAGGAAGGAGGCCTAATGCATTTTAATGAAGGAAGTGCCCTGAGAGCTTAGAAGGAAAAAGGTTTCAAGTTGAACCATAAGCACAAGGTCACCCAGGGCAAAGGACAAAACGGGTTCAGTCCCTCCAGCACACAACATGACAGTTAAATTGGTTGAAATAAGCTGGGATCTTCCTCTTGAGGATGGATACTGGAAACAAACCAATTAGRCAATGTGAAATGGTGCACTGTTGGTCAGCCTGCTATGCTTTCAGGCAGGTGAAATAATGTAAGAGATTAAAGGGAGGAAGAGGCTGAAATGAGACCTGGTGTAGCTGTACCTGCTTTTCCCCCCCTTTTTTTTCTCTTTTTTTTTTTTTTTTTTTTTTTTAAATTAGTTTGGTTGGTTGTTTTTAAAGCAGAATTACTTCCACCATTTTCATTACAGCAAGAGCTATTGAGAGTTCATTTATCTGTCGATAAATCCCAACTTGCCTGTTTACAGCTAAATTTAGTTCACAAATTTAGTAAACCTGTCAGGCATCATACATACAGTGGCTGATGTTTAGAACAGTGTATTGATAGGATTTTTAAAGGGAAGAAAGGAAGGGGAATGGGACTCCTTGCTGCTGTTTTGGGAAGTGACACCTGAGTCCTTGATTTACAGGAACTCTTCTAGTGAAATGGGAAGAGGGATGTGGAAGATCCCCTCTGCTGTGGCTTTGAGTGAATTGAGCTTTTATTTTGCTCTCTCCTGATTCTGATGGATTCAGGACTGCTCTACTTTGTCCCAGATTCTTCTACTCAGAAATAAAGGAAGGAGAAGGCCTTTGGCATATTCACATATGTTCTGCTTTGACTGAAGAAACTGAGAGTCATAAAGAAATGCCATAGCCAAATAAAACAACTGGGATGTAGAGTTTGAAGGTTGTAGTATTACTAAACTGTGTCCACACAAAATGGCAATAATAGTACTTTTGTCTTCTATTTTTTTAGTCAATATTGAACTTCATAGTAAGTAAAATATAACAGCCAAGAAAGGGTAGCGATAATATTTGAAGGAGACAACATAATAGATACTGTGTTTGAATATGAATGCTTTTGCTAGTCCCAGAGAGCTACTGAGGGAAATTTGTAAGGTCATGACTGACTTGATGGTGTAGTTATAAATTCCTGCTGAACATTAAGCACATTGCTATTCTTCTCATCTCTGTTTGGTCATTAAGGGAAGTGATGAACATCACATGGTGTTGGAATTGTGGAGGGRCAATGAATTTGGGAAGACTTCAGAAAAGGTCACAGAAAATAAAGGAAAGGGGAAGAAAACCCAAAGTGGGATTGTAATAGTTCAAACCTTTCTTACAAATGTTTTAAAATAAATTATTTTATGTTTATTTTCTAGAAGAGTCTGAAAAGTTTATTGAATGTCTTGTGGAGAGGAAGAGCACAGCTATGCCCTTGACCCTGAGACTGTACTAAATAATGGGGTTAATAAAGCRACATATTAAACATATAAACATAATCAATGATCTGCTGACAGGAGGGATAAGTGACAGTGGTACGGGCTAAACTCTGGGTTGTAGCAAACATAATAGTCTGGTAGGCAAAAACTAAAAAGTCTGTWTGTAGCTGGAGCATTCTCAGTGCCACAGCAAAGAAAGGGTAACCTGCTGCTGGTAAATGATGGCTCCAGCACACCAAGGTTTTCCAAAGAAACAGATTGCAACTTAACTGAGACAAAACAAAGTACTTGACAAAATTACAGGCAGTCTTGGGCACAGGCAAAATTAATTTTTCATACCAGTGTCCTTCACATGCAGAGACAAGACAGTGTGACTTTCCCTGTCCTAAAGTACAGATTGTTTCCCTTCTGTAAATGAGTGAAGTGCTGCTTTATTTCACTAGGAGCTCTCCCCCACTTGACTGCTTAGTAAATAACTTCTCGCTTCACTGAGGTCAAAACCTTCCTTCCTTACCTCAGTAAAGATTTTTTTTAATACAAATCTTATATTTTATATCTCTCTGTGTCAAAAGCCTTTGTGATAAGTGTCTAATCACCATAGTTGTGTGCAGCTATTCCTGAGTTTTCACTCGTCCGAGAYGGTTGTGTGACAATAAACTTGAGGTGATGCTCACCTTCTCCTTTTTAGGCAACCCATAATTGCTTCCCAAACCTGTCACACTTTGTAGAACCAAATCACAATTAATTTCAACTCATCCATTTTTACAGTTACCTAGTGAAACAGGCTCTTACTTCATAAATTGACATATTTACTTGATCAGCTACTATTGAAATAGAGTAAGGGCGTGGTTGATTGATGTTSAGGAATAATTTAAAACTGTTCATTCTGGTGTTTGCTTTCTTGTCACTCATAATCTCGTTAATTGATATGGCCACATTTTAAGAACAACTCTGCATGATGAAATGGAAGGTGATATCCTGCAGGAAATAATGTATTAATACACTGTTGTGTTGCTGTGCTGTTCTGCCTGGCMTGCAGGCTGCCTGCTTTAATGAAAGATGTGAGGAATTTATTTTTTTGTAAGTAGTGACCTTTTCTGCCAGGGCATGTGCTAAATGGCAGCCAGCTATGCATCAGAAAACAATTATGCCTGGCAGTGCAACTGTTCATATGTTCACAAGGTCTTKGAGTTCTTTAGGTTTCCCTGGCATTTAATCTGAACTGTGCACTGGAAAGGAACCAWCTTTTTAAAATAAATACACATATTTTTGGAATCCAGACCTGAAAATAATGTTGTTGAGTATCCATTTTTATGTTGTGCAGTGTCTGAGAGATGGCTATGTTATCAGTGATCGAGTATATTATTAAACATTTGAGACATTTTTGCTGGCATTTATTTCCAATTTCAGAACTGATTTAGTATGATTTTGTGAATTATCTGGAGGAAACATTTTTCAAAGGCAGAATTAGACACTAAACCTCTGTTAAAAATCAACAGAAATTGGGCACTTACATGTCTACCTTTTCCCCTGTTCCCCTGTTTAGCCAGTGGACTAAATTTTCCTTGTTCTTTTGCATAATTATACAGGAAATGTCTGCTCTGGATGAGTCTAATTACTRTTTTTCCCCAGGAGCCACAGAAATGCTATTTATTTCATTCTAAGGAGAAAAGACTATTCTGCTTTTACATTGGAGTTCCACTATACAGAATTGATTCAAGTGTTGTACTGTAGTCCCAAAAATGTTTTGAGATGGGTTCCTTAAAGTTTCCATTTATAAAAAAAGTCAAAGCCATATCTCAGCAGGACTTTATAGGTCTTTGCATGAGTGAGATGAATTTTATTTGTTATCTTCATTTTCACTGTGATTCGGGTTTATTATTAATTATTAATTATTATTATTATTATTAATTTAGTAGGGTGAGAAATCCTGTTGTGAAATCCTTGGTTTTAGAGGTGAGCAGCTCATGCAATAAAAGGGGGTTTAATTTTGTCATGGCTGTGTTTTATTTTCAGAAGCGCCTGATTTTTCAATGCACTGYATTTTCAGCATTTAATTGTTCTATTTTCATGATACTTGGATTAAAAAGAAACAAACTACTCACATGCCTTCTTTAACAGTTCTGTTTGAATAGGGATATTCACCACTTTGCCAATGAGAATGTTGCTGTGGAATAGCACAGATTCACCAGCTGTTAAAAGTAGTTTGGTGTGTTGGTTTATTTCCTTTSGGTCCTATGTTTTTTTAAACATATCATTTGTAGTTCCTGGCAACATTTCTTGTTTGTGAGTTAGAATGCTCCCCAAAAAAAGTGTCAGAGAATTTTTAATTAGAAACAGGTGGAACAACTAATAAAAACTTCCTTTACAAAAAGGAGATGCCCTCTCCCCCCCCCATTTAATTTCCTGGATATTTTTTCTCAATATCACCTCTTACTGAGCAAATTCACAGTTTCTCCACTTCAGACTGAGAGGAAGAAGCTTTGAGAAAATGCAAAATCCACAGATAAAAAAAATCCACTGATAAAACATCTTAATGATGCCTTTTCATTCAGCTGTGAATAACAGCAGTTGCTTTCCCTGCTTTTCTTTTTTAAAGTGCGACATTTCTATAGTTAAAATGGTACTTTGCACTATATATATATATATATATATGTATATATATATATATATATATGCACACCTATATCTGCATTAGATTGACACACATCTGAATTCTTTTCTGTGAGGAGGCTGTAATGTAGTACATTTTTAGTGGATATAATTAGTAAAATCTTCACTACTGGGAAGCATGAAGGAGCGATAAAGGTTAAACTTTTTTAGTGCAGTAGCCTGTATAAAGGTATAAAGATATCTGTCAATTRAAACTGGGCCAAAATGGCTTTCTCATGGTTTTAAAAAACAGATGAACTCTCCTGATTTTTTCTATTTTTTGTTTTTGCCCTTTTGTTTGTTTTTTTTTTCATTGTGTAAAAGATCAGCCAAAGCAATATTTCACTGCAGAATTTTTTTTAAAAATTCTTTGCAAGAAATTATTAGTATATAATGAATTATATAGTAATCATTAGTATATATAATTTTATAATAAAATTATAAAAATTTTATAATAACAAAMTATTTTTATAAAGTATACCAGAATTACTAGGAAGTTTATTTTGTTTATGAGTAAGTGGGTAGTTAGGTAAAAATATGGTTATATTTCCTTCTATGTATGTTGTATTTAAAGTATACATGGCAGAATAACAAAATTTCATAGTACAAAATTTTTCTTATGCCTTCTGTCTTTGTTTTTATTGTAAAACCTCAATAAATTCAGAGATTTCTTTCTTCTGCATTTTGCAGTTTACCCCACAGTGGAGTCTGAAGTGTGTTGGGGAATTTGCACTAGAAATAATCCACATCATTTGATGTCTGAATATTTTATCTATCCTGAGAAGTTAAGATGTCCCTTTCCCTAYTGTCCTTGGATTTCTGCTTCTTTTGCTTTCTATCAGTGGATRGATTGTGAAAAGTTGTTTTTCATGTGAAGCACACAGCCTGTCGTGCTGCTTTTAACTGGTTTTAGTTCCAGCCCAGTGGTCTGGGTTTCCCAGGAAATGCCAGCTGACCATGGGAGGATGCTCAGCTCAGCAGAACAAATCCCATTCCGTCACAGTGGATGGGGAGTTGCATGGAAATGGCTTTGCAGGAACAGCTCTTAAAGCCCATTTCGTGCTTCCCAAATCCTACAAACCCCTCAGCCAGCAGCTCCTCAGAGTCCCCTGTTTCTCTGTGACCTGACATTTGCTTTCCTCTGGCCTGTTTGCCAGCTTTTCCTAAATTAGGAAGTAGCATCTAATGTGAGGTTGGGGACACAACAGAGGCGGTTGTTTCRTGGAGAGCTCAGCACAGATGTGTGAGCTTGGAGCTCGAGAATGAACAGCCTGGCAGGACTCAGCAACACAACCCACTGGCTCAAATATTTCTAGAACTTGCCTTTCTGTAGAAAACCTCCTTTAAAGGGAWATTTTTGGGAAAATAGCTCCCAGAGACACTTTGCCAGGGCTGATGTAGCTCTTATAAACTGATGGGCATCACATCAACCACCTGCAGGAAAACGTAATACTCTGACTTCTGTGCTCTTATGTAACTTTAGTCAGAATCCAGCAAATTTAATAGAATGACTTAATCAATAGAAATACGTCTTAGGTCAAGCCTTACTTTATGCCTGTGGTTTTAGCCAAGCAATAAAGTKTTTTTTTGCTGTACATCTATTGTATTGCTGGGATCATTGGCAACAACTTTCAAAAAGTGCTGGCAATATGAGGAAATACACTTGTCAAGATTTTGATGAGATTGAAATTTCAGGTATCTAGAGTACAGTGCTTAAACACAATGAGACTTGGCTTTACAGTTGTAGAATGGTTTAGTATACCCTAAAATGTGTCTTGCTATCCATGTTTGGGTTATTTGTCTTGTTGAAAATTAGGCATTCAAACACTGTGTCAATACAGTACAGGCTGTTTTTCTGTCCTTAATATAACATTTTTATGTCCTTTATAATATAATTGGAGATCTATCARTGCTGATACCTTACAGCAGAATTTGATAGTTTTAATCTTTCCTTAATTTGTACTGGTTGAAGATTGCTGTGATTTCACTTGCCAGTCTTACAGTGGTCTCGATGTACATTGTTCATGAACTTTTTAAAAAGAAAACTTTTCTAATTAACCTAAATGTTGGGGGGAGGTGGGACAGAAAAACCGTGAAGATTATATCAAACCCACTTCTATTCACCCTCAAGCAGCAAACAATTCCGACAGCACCAATCCCCAGCCCTCTCCTTAAGTTCTCTCTGATTTCTAAAGCAGCTGACCCCGGCTGAACTCTGTCAGAGGGGCTCCCACAAAAGAGGGGCCTCTGATCTGACAAATCCATTGGTGGTGAGGGAGAATTAACGCGAGGAGACCTCCCTAACAAGGGCTGGAGCTTTTTCCCGGGAATCTTGGAGCACGGGGGAAGCCTCTCTGCTCAGGAACCAGGGCTGAGCATGGAAGGAAGCAACAAAAGGCTCTCAGCTTCTCGCYTAATCAGCCCGACATGGGAAACAACTGTATCTGACTTAGAAGCCATTAAGTGGAGGTCAATTGCCAATAATTGGGCTAATTAAAAACAAATGCTGAAATGATATTACAAGTCCAGCCTGGACTCTACTGAAGTAARATAATTAGAGGATGGAGCCATCAATTAAAATCTGCAGGGAAGAAGTCAGTGTGGTTAAGGGACAAGCTAGATATTTTTTAAAAACCAAGCAAGTGGGTGGTAATTGGCACAACCCCTCATTTAGCATGAAATCTTTATTTTAAAAGCAGATGCTGTCACTTGCAATGAGCTGTAATGGTTTTTTAATTTTACAGCCATAAAGTAGGTAGGAAGATAATTTGGCAACACATAGATCGATATACACTTAATTAGAGTCGCTAAAGCAACACGTTAGCATGTACATTTCCCTATGACAGAGCCACAGAGTCCTACTGCTGAAAATATTCAAAGTACTATGCTGTAGTGYCCTGCATTATTCTCTGAACTTCAGTTCTCCAGGAATTAACCTTCTGGGCTGCTCCCCAAAGTAAGTTTAGTACACCAGAGTAAGTAAGTTTAACATCACAATTAACGAAATAATGCCTGTCTAAACTATTTCAGTCATACAGACAGTTTACTGACAAGATGCTTTGGTAACAATTTCCAGCATGAGTACCATGAATCTCTCTGCTAGGAGGTGTTAAAAGATAAAAATTATTTTCTGTATTTCTAARCAAAGCAATCCCAGAAAAGTCAGTCTCATCAAAAAGTAGCAAAGAGTAATAGCCTGCTTCTGGTATCACCTATGGAATAAAAACTCTCATTAGCATGATCAGAAGTATAATTTGGAGCTGTTTCTGTTTACAGCTTGGTTAGAAAAACTAGCAGAGAAATCATTTGAGATCTTCCCCTATGTGAATATTTATATCTGGGCTTCATAATTTATTCATTTGAACAAAAGAATCAAAAATACACATTAAATGACCTGTGACTTATTATCAGAAATCTAAAGAATTTTATGGCATCCATTTTTCTATAAGCATCTCCTGAGGCAGCAGCTAATGAGAAAGGAGTGTGTCAATATCTGAGAAGTATAAAAGAGATGTAAAATTCTTACAGTTTTTTTTTTTTTTTTTTAATGTTTATACACATGTGGCTGTATAAAGGTAACTGATGGAAATGACAGACTTGTAATTTGTGCACACAGTGGACTAAGGGAAATCATGCTGCTCCCTGGCTCACAGTTGGACAGTGGCATTTCAGTGCTGCCTGAGGAATTTCTGCAGCTGATATTTGCTGTGACTCTCTCCTGAGGGTGCCCTGATGTGAAGGGGTGTCKAATGCTGCAACTTTTCCTGGTGTTGGGTGTTGTGGAGTTGTTTTCTTTTCAGCAGGATGTCAGAATCTGCAATCAAAATTGAGCAAAATTCCATTAAAAATAGATTAATACTAGAAATGGTGTTTCATGCTTCTGTGCAAAGATATTAATAAAACACAGTAAAATAGTTACAGCACTCTGATTTTGTATATGGCTGGATCAAAACATGCTGGAGACAGTGGGCATAGTTGGATCAAAAAGATTTTAGCTCAGCCACACACCACCCCCCCAAAAAAACCAGAAAAGAAAAAAAAATTCAAGCTACCTTTGAGTCAGAAGGAAGGCAGCTAAAGAAGTGTGAACAAATACAATGGATAAAAAAATCTCTTTTTCTCCATACCCCAGCAATGCACTAAGGTAACTGCAACCAAAATGAACGTGGAATTCATCTGGTGGGAACAGGACCATTTTTGCCCTCACAATAAACAGAAAAAAAAGTCCTCCACAAATACTTTAGTTTTACTTTATTTTAAAAAAATAAAGGAGTTAAAGCATAAAACGAATGCAAGTGTTATTAATAAAGCTGAAGCAGGAAAGTGCYTTGGCAAATAAGAAAATGAAATTTTATCTGGTAATGGCATGAAGCTTTCCTCATGTCCAAATTCACTGGCACATTCAGGGGTTATTTAAATAGTTCTAGAACTGTCTCCCAAATAACAGCACATCTCAGAGAGTACGGGAAAAAGGCAGAGAATAAGATAGCATAGTCTGGGAAATGTCTGGTTGTATCTTTAAACTAACATAAAAAATCACATAGAAATGAAGTGGATAACCACAGAAAGACCTGCTAAGTTCTCCCACTTTTCTGCAGTTTTACTGTTTGATAATTTTGAGAGTGATGCTACTCTGCCACTCAATATGTCTTTCTACATCCTAAGTGTTATCCTTTTCCCATCAAACTGCCATGCCAACCAAGCTGCTGAATTCCAAAGCCAAAAGCTTCTTGAAAACTGAATTTTTGTTACTGCGTTTTAGCCTATTCAAAATAAACAGCTTTTAATATTTTACTTCTAAAGTAAAATTTAAAATGGGGATTAAATGGAGGTATATCCACAACTTTTCAGATAGCTGTATACTTTCTGAGTAAGGGGACTTGGCTCACATCCAATATTATTTCTTTTTCCTTATTTCTGGGAGAACACTTACGTTGAATTCTTTTGGTCATGCTGAGTTAGATAAACAAACCTTCCATCAGTTCCGTTTTTTCCCCAACACACTGGTAACAAAAAAAATTTCTCATGTTAATTCTGTCCCTTTCTGGAATATGTAATGCCAGTATATATGGGAAAGTGTTATGCAGAGCTACAGTAGAAATCTGCAATGAAATAAAGCATATGGAGCCAAGGAGCAGTTTGCTCTAATCTTGCAGCAAGCTTAAACTGAAATATTCTGACMTGGAAAGTATTTTATTGAGTATAATCTGGATGTGTAAGGGCAATTGGAAGTGACAGCAGTATTTAGAGCTTTAAATAACCCCAGTGTTACTGTAACTGATCATCAGGATAAAAATTGAAGTGTAATTTGTTTGATACTCCCTCTGGCTTTCCTTTATATCTCTTTCTGCTTCTCCCCTTTGTAAATATAGTGACTTTTATAGCCATGTTAACTTCCATGGCTTCATAGTTGTCTTTGTTTGCTTTGCAGTAATTGCAGCGTCTCCTTTGCTGCTGACAAGATTTAGGCTTTGAGATAACTCTGTCACCTGGAGTTGTGGTTTTTAGGAGCTGTTTTCTTCCTGCCATTGTCAGGCTTTCACTCAGAGATACGGTGGTGTCTCCTAGATTGATGCACATTTCCCAAAGAAATGATCGGACAATATTTTCATCAACACTGGCAGAATGTAACGAATGAGTCCCAAGTGTTATTGAATAATGAAGATTCTGTTTTCAATGGAGTGTCTCTAAAACCATGGCTGTTTGTAGCTGTTTTCTCTTCCTGTAGCTTTTGTTCTGCTCCCTGTAAAGATTCTGCATTTAAAAACCCTTAGCAGGGAGAGCACAAAGCTTTGTGATGCCTTTACCATGAAAAATTATCACTACTGGTAATAAAACAACTGTAATGGTTCCCAGTTGTGGCATTCTTCATTTGTCTGTACTTTTGTGTGTAACAGAGTTTCACAGTGACTTCTCTGTCCTCTCCATCCTCACTGATTCATTTTGCAGAATTTTATATTCTCTCATTTGCAAGTTAAAATAATGCTTAGGCTTTCACATTCTCCTAATAACAGAGCATATGCTTTAGAACAAGGCTGTGACCATCGTTTTTACTGCACCTGAGGAMAGGAGGGTGTAGCAGGTATGGGGCCAGTCCTCATCCTTGCAGAAAAAAAAAAGGTTTTTTCTCTGCATTTTGGAGGCAGAGGAGATAAAGGTGRGAGGATGAAGATTTTTGTGTTGCTGTACCTCTGTCACAGCAATCAGAATGGGTAGGATAGGTTATTATTAGCATTTTCRTTTTATAAAAAGCATGAAACTGTGATGTTTCAGGACACACAGGTGTATTAAACTGTGTTCCATAAGTGTGACACCTCCCAGGGAGGCAAAGCTCTGCATCCAAGGCTATGCTCCAAGACTTCCACCCCTCCCAGGGATGCCAGAAAATGAGATGCGTTCAGCAATTTAGCTGACAGCAGATATGGACTGTTTCCTTTCCCATCCCAACGGGATAATTGTGGATGTGCTGYTTTCCAGGTGGCCTTGGTGAGCTTTTAGCAGAGTCCAGTGTTGCAGAAGCGTGCCTCACAGAATCCTTCAGCCAGAGATAATGACCATTTATCTACCAGCATCCTGAGAGGCAGCTGAACACACCCTTGGCTGCTTGGGAGGACACTGATCACACCTTATTTATTTTTTTYCTAAAGTGGTTGCGTGACAAGTCTTCCCCTGGGTAGGAGTGCTRCTGAGCACTCTGCTGAGTACTCAGGGTGGGAAGCCAACCCTGGAGCAAGAAGAAAATGCAGCTAAAATATCATCATTTTTTTAAACCTTTTGTCTCAAAGCCAAAAACCCCCAATGTTCTGTCAGAAGCAGTGACAACAGTTAGCATTTGTTTCTATTTTAAAGCTGTATTTTTCTGCTCTTAAAAAAACCAAACAAACCCAGAACCCAGACCAGTAAGGTAACCCTTTTCACAAGCTCCACAGTTTTAGAAATATTTAACACACAACAAGGATTAATAATTAAAACCATCTGTTTTGGGTAGGARGCATTTGTGCTTGACCTTCTTTGGAAAGCTCTGATATTGCAAGAGCATTTTATTGTGGTTGCATGTTAAATTTTCCAGTCAAGTACAAGCAATACTGTGGTATCCATGAAAGTAAACACTGGAGAAATAACACCACATTTCCAGTTCCTGTGTTCCATTTTCCTATGTAATAATGTTAAATAATTACTTTAAATCCTTGTGTATTTTTATTTATATTGTGTATTTTTATTTATAACTAATTGATGRTTTGCCATGCTCTCTATCATACTGTACTTTACAGGATATAAACCCTACAGGGTTAAGAAGTTTCACTCCTGKAAATAATGAAAAAAGAGCAATAAAAAAGCTGCCTGGTATAATTCCCAAAGTGCCATAAAGTAAATGCTTTTGACTATCAAAAAAGACCCTGGATTTTTACACAGCTGTGGTTAACAATAGTGCAGTGATACTCTTAGGCACACAAATGGATGCACTTTCAAATACATGGTATAATTGCTGAATACATCCCCACTGGGATTGGTTGTAGAGCTACTGCAGAAATGTATTAGAATATGAAATAAGAAAGGCCATTTTTATGTATTACAAAGTGAAGCAAAAGAATGCTGCCTCCAGATTGGCCACCRATTTTCTGCTGCTGGCTCAAAACAGAAAATCCTTGATTAGATCCTCATCCAAAGATTAACCACAGGGATCTGGTGTAATGTTATGTATATGTGAAAATGCATGTATTTATTCTGCTGTGGATGCCAGTGCCTCCATGGCCTTCTGTTCAAAGTTACTCTTCTAATGAAATCATGAGGTGAAGCTGTTGTTGTGTGATGTCACCTTACCCTCTGCCTGCAGACAAAGGTACCTTGGAGGTGCTCATGTAGCACGTGGTCACCAGGGCTGGGAGCTCTTCATCCTTTCTGCTTTGGGGTCATTTCTGCCTAAATCTGGGAATTTGGCAGAGCTCCACCAGGTCTGGCAGCAGGGGATGCATTTGGCCAAATGCTTCTGCAGTCAGGGCTGTAGCTGTGCTCTGTGTGTACCAACAGGCAGCGTGCATGGTCTCAAGCTGAGCAGTGTTTGTTTGATGCACTGTGCCTGAGGGATGATGAAAGTCTCCATTTGGATGGTGTGTGGAGGTCAGGGTGTGCAACTCCACATCCCCTCTCACRGGGACAGAAGAGAAGGAAAGGCTGAGATGGCTCTGCATTTGTTAACATTTCTTTTTAAATCTGTTGTTAAATACAGCCCTTCTGAACACGGTGCCAAAATATTTATAAAATTCGCACAAGTTTAAAAATACCAATATATTTTTGAAAATAGTGCCAGGCATGCAAGAGAACCACGACACTTTATTTTTCAGACAGGCAGTGAGATACTTCAGTGAATAAATGAAGTTATATTTATTATAGATGTTTAGAAATGCGAAAAAGGTGATGTCCACCACAGCAGAGTAGGTGGTGGTAGCGATGTTGCCTCAGTGCTACTTTTCCTTTTTCAGCTTATCAAATGGATATCATTAGGTCAAAGCTGTTTTCTCAAGGATGGATTTGTGATAAACTAAATGTTCTCCTTTCTCTTTTGTGCCCAGTGTGACATACAGTAAGAATATTAATATCACATATAATGAGACTATAAATTGCCTTCTCTGTTCTTAAGAATGGTGTTGAAATAGAGAACAAGCAATAATAGAGAAGTTACCTATTTTGTGAGAGTGAATGAATATCCTAAGCAGATGCTCAAGACAAAAAATAAAACAATAAAAAGCTTGAAGAAAGGGGGTATAAAACTGTCGCATGCAGGTGCTTTCGTAGGAGAAAACAATTTCGATAACATCATGAATTACAGAAATAGTAACAGGTGAATCTAATACCCTGTGCTTATCTAGCAATAGCTTGGCAAGATTAAGAGAAGACATKAAATTCTTTTTAGCTGATATACAGGGGTCCAACTGTTTGTTTGATACAGCTGTTAATCATCTGCCCTGAAAGCTTTAATTATGTTTCAGGGATTAATGAGTCTGATGTCCTGTGGAGGGATATCAGGTTTGGAGATGTTGGGTTGTGATTTTATTTTTTTTTGTTGAGCATGTTCAGTTACTGCTCAGTTGTCTTAGGCAAACACGTGAGTAAAGGGTTTGATTTGTTTGTTATAAAAGCCCTAAAAGAAGATTGATTTTATTTTAATTTTTTTTTTTTTTTTTTTTTTTTTTTTTTTTTTTTTTTTTTTTTTTTTTTAGTGAAGGCAGTTTATACTAACATGGAAAAGGGCAGTTGTCGATACAATACAGAGATTATAAAAGGGTAGTGTGTATTCCTTGGAAAAACTCTCTATAGTAGTATGGCTGTAGTCACATTGTGGTGTGATGATGTTAAGAGAGARGAAACAGCAATCTTTGGGTTTTGTGTATTTAAAATAAAAGTTCTCATTCATTAGAATGAATGTTCAGTCATGAGTTAGACAAGCAGTGATTTCATAGGGCTATGAGATTAGAACTGGCCCTACCAAGTGACAGCAAYATGACCACTGGTGTAGTTTGCAATAATTCTCTGCTTGTACGTGGCTCAGATGTAGTTGGTGAGATTTATGTAAAGCTTGGTTCACAACTCGTTTAAAGGCACTGTTGAATTACAGTGTTAGAGAGGTGAATAGTCAATACGACCTTTGGAATGATGATGAGAAGCAAAAAAGCCTGGTTTAATCTTATTAGAAGGAGTCAAATGATACGGAAAGTGACTGAAAGCTAATCAGCCCTGGGGATTACTGTAAGGCTTTGGTGATTAACATGGTATGCTTTTTTTTTTTTTTTTTTTTTTTTTTTTTTTTTAAATTTCAGTTTTCTCAGCCTATTCCATTGTTATAGCAGAAATAGAAAATAAAGTGTACTATTTGACCTAGTCAGTCACTTGAGCCTAATCTTATTATTTTTAGCTGGATTCACATCATCATATTAGAACATCTCAGTCAGCAACGCATAAAAGATACTCCCTTTCAATTTACTTTCCTGTTAACTACATTCTTAAGCCCCAGGAAAATCAAACTGGGCACAATGTGMATGAAGGAAGCAATCATTTGTGGTCTGAAATGGAAGATAGTGACAATTGTTTGTCAAGGGAACAAATTACAGAATGTTTCACTTTGTGTGTGACTTCAATTCCTTAGTCACTGGATAGCAGCTTTAGCACAAACTTTCCATTATAGGAAGTAAGAGACTGAAATAGGAAAAAAGATATAATTCTCACTCAGAGTCTACCCAGAGGACAGACTGTATGAACTCTAAATCCTAAAAGAAGCTACTTATTGAAGATTTTGAGGAGATACATTGTTCTACCAGACCCGTTCATCCCAGTTCTTGAGGCTTAGTGTTGAAACAAGGGGAATCAGATGAACTCCCAGAGCTGGATTGAAACAGGAACTCATTTTCCATGTATTTAGGGCTGCACAATGTGTTTATTTTGATCTCTGAGACACAAAGTCACAGGCAAATTCTCTTTTTTTTCTAGTCCTTAAAATGAAAGTCATCATTCCCTTCATTGGAAACAAAATTTGAAGTTACGCTCTGACTCCAGTCAGCACAATGCCATTTGTCTAAGACAACAAGTAAAATTTATAGAAGACTATACAAAATTTAAAAAGTCCTGTCAGGGCTCCATGCTTCTGCTGTAGTTTAGCTGTGATGCATGGCAATCAAAAAATGTCCTGAAACAATATATTATATATATGATATTTCTAAAGGTAATGGATTTCACTCAGCTTTCTTAAGTTGGCCGCAGAGGCTGTCTGCAGCCCCATCTAGACAGTGCTTGTATAATTTCTCATGGCTTGAGGGTATTTTTTCCACAGTTCAAATAACTTTTTTTTTGTTGCTGTTTGTTCAGGTTTGGGGGTTGTGTTTGATTGYTTGTTTTCTTTTGGTTCTATTTGTTTTGTTTTAATTTCAAAATACAGGCTSACATTTTGAACCAAAAGATACCATCATCAGGTATGATTTAACTATGATAGAATAGGATGTCCAAAATTGTTAATGGATCCATCTTTACAATACCTCGAAAAAACATAAGTGTGTGATGGAACAAATAATTTAGCCTCAATTTAGCATACTTTTGCAGTTTTGCCTATACAAACCAGCCTCTCTGTAAACTGAGCCAATCAAAATCTGTGAATTTGTTTTCCATTAACATCCGTGCCATACAGTAACCCAGTGAGATTTATAAATTAGCCTTTAAAAATTGCTAGATCTGAAATGCAAAAAATCGGAGTTTCTGAGAATCTGTAGATCAAAAAATCAGCCTCTATGAAGCAGAGGATTCATCAGATTGTTTAAAATCCAAAAAGTAGGAATCCAAGCCAGCAGCTTGTTGATGATGGGTATGGTGCTACCAAGAACTTCACMCCTATAGGTTTTAGTGGGATGGAACACTTGTTTTGTTTTTCCTCTTCTTTTTTCCTTTGGTCAAGGTAAGGAAAAAAAGAGCAGCCAAGCACAGAGCATTAATTTGAACTTACACTCGTAACAACAGAAGTTGAAGAGCACTARAGGAGGATCCTGTAAACAAGAGCTTTCTGAGGCTGAGCTCAGGTACCATCTGTTATCAAACTCCCCAGTGTTTATTTTCTTGATCTCTTGAGCAGGCATCATAAATCACCCTTGAAGACTTGGAATTAAGTGAAGGCTGACCACAGGTAGAAAGGTAAGATTGTTGAGGAAAGTAAAAGTCAAAATGGACTCGAGTATGGTTCRGCTTCCCATATATTGCATTACCATGTGTGTTTTCACACAAACAACAAACCCACAGTAATTTTATAAATGTAAATGGTATTTCTGCTGAGATGGAATTGGCATTATTAATGAGTCTTGAACTCAGTAACAAATAAATGAGATCCTGACATTTTAACCCAATTCTACTGGATGCTCTTTTGAGAATGCCCTGGGGCATTTGTAGAGGGCCAGAAGTTTAGAATTTTAGGTCTTGATATGAGAGTGAGGTCAGGCTGGGATMAGCATGGGATTCTGCTGGAGTTTCTGAGCATTACTCATGACAAGCTTTCTTTAGGACTTTCACTTCAGAGCTCACAGGAAAAAAGGATCACAGTTGTGTCACCACTGCTGAAGGAGTGGTCGAGTATAAGACATGCAGTGTGCTTACCAGTCAGGGTTCCTGTGGGGATGTGTTCCTTCTTTGCCATGGAAGACTACAAGATAGCTGACAAAAGTACTGTTTTTAATATTTTACATTTTAGAATTTATCAGACTTTGCTGCATTTTCCTTGTATGCTTGGTACACACAGCGATAAGAGAGGAGAACAAGAGAAGGCAAGAAAGGAATTTTAACATTAAAAGTAAACTGCTGGTGCACTGGAGTGTTTCTGAATGTGTTGATGACTAAACATTCTTACTCTGTCTTTTGAATGTTAATTGGGTGTGCTGCAGGTTGTATGACATGCATTTATCCAGGAGACATCAGCTGCAGCACAATAAGCAACAGTGTGGGGTGCAATTATGGCTCTGTGCCTGCCTTAACATGCTGAGTTTAAATTGAATTGTAACTTCTGCAACGCTGAAGGAAATTCTATAATCCCTTCTGCTCAGGAAAAAAAAAGGATATTGTGTATCCTATATAAACAAAACTACCTTAAACATGCAATGGGAGTAGCTCTCTTGATTTTGTTTTAATCCAGTATATCTTTGACCTGTGCTTCCAGGTATTAATTCAACGCAAACTTCAGCACTGGTACTGCAGCATTTTATGATATCAGCTGTGAGGGTTAAATTAAAATTTGACAGTTCATTAGGGCACTAACATTTTGTATGTCCTTGAAAATAAATATGCAAGCACTTTCACAGGGTTTTTTTCTTTATTATTATTATTATTATTATTCTAGGGAATTTCTTGTGAAAGGTCTCAGAGTCACAGTTTTCCCCAACTGTTTCTTGTTTCTTTTCCCATTTCTAATATGCATCTGCAGAAATTGCACATTAAAAGCCTCACAGATGGGTCCACATGAAGGTAGAATATTTTTAAAATAAATAATTCAAAAGTTAAAGAGGTGTTTGCCTTTCTCAGACACACTTATTGTTTGCCTCGGAGGCCAATAGAATTATTGATTTTTGCAGAGGAAAAGAAACCTCTTTGAAGATTTGGTCTGACCTTCTGCATAATGTAAGTCAAATAAATTCAGTCTGTGAATTGAGCAATCATCCTTTCTATTGGACTTAGTTACTTGTGGCAAAAAATGCAACTTATGCTTTACAAACTCATCCCCTCATGGTTTGGAAAAACAAAACAGAAAAGTGTCCAGGTACTGATAAACTRTTATAAAGTGGTCTAACAGCTTAATTATACCTAATATTTGAGAAGTTGCATCAGACTRCTGTGAAACTTTCTGCAGTTATCTGTGCACTTTAAGGGTCTGAGGAAGTGTGCAATGGGGGTCAATTCTAGAGGACACAGATTTTGTTCTGAAACACTCACTTTCTTGGTTTTTTTTCTTTGTGTGTGTGTGTGGTTGTTTTTTTTTTTTTTTTTTTTTTTTTTTTTTTTTTTGTTTTTTTTTTTTTTTTGTTTTGTTTTGTGTTTTTTTCTGAAATTGAAGGAAATCAATATTGGCTTTTATATTGGCTTTTAGAATAGCCAATAATTTCACTTGCATTGCTTGTTATTGTGAAGAATTAAGAATTTAGGTGAGTGCCAAAGCCTGACYCCAGGTTTATAATCTCACAGCTCTTGTCTTCTTCTGAAACCTGTTGACAGCCCAAGGCTGGGCCTCATCAGCCTTGCAGGGTGAGCAGGAGCTGCCCTTGGGGTGTGGGGGGCAGGTGGGGCAGCTTTGGGCTCTGCAAAAGCTGAGAGCTGGGAGGAAATAYTTCAATTATCAGAGAATGGCAAACAGCTATGTTGTTACTCATCACTGCAACRCACTGCAGGGCTGCTCTCGACTTGAATTGGCAAGCAGAGTGATTTACTCTTAACTGAGGGATTATAATACCAGAGGTGAAGAAATAGCCCAAAACCAGAGTGGATGCCACTTGTCTGGTGGAAGTTAAGGTAGTTTGAACATGGAAGTTAAGGTAATTTGAATTACACTTTTATTTATAACCTTTGACCTTTCCTTGAGTTGCCTGAGAATCTGTGCTGGTAGAGGCAGCCCCATGCCCAAGGTTGGGCCTAAATTTCTACATAAAAAACCACAAAACAAATAATCCAAACCTTCCACGAGCTGGATTTTCACTTTTTATWCCATCCTCATTTGTGCTTGCTGAATATTAAGGTTCTTCTGAATCAGTTAAGAAAATTGCAGTCAGAGATGCTTGCTCTGACATGGGAGAGGTCAGGCCCTTGAATGTGAGTAATTGCTTGTGTGCAGGGCTGCTTTATATTGGGATTAAAAATTASTGTGCTGTAGAGCCAAGGAGGCTGAGAGCATAGCAGCAATATGTTGGCTGTGGATGAAATGCATCACTGGATGCGGTTGGGAGGAGGCAGTGATTTGTTCAGCTCTGAAGATAAAACAGAAATAATAATGGCTATATTGATAGTAAATAGGTTTGTTAGCCAGAGGTTAAATAACATCAGCCTTACATAAGAGTATGATTTTGTAGCAAGAGGCCGAGGTTTTCACCGTGAGYGAAATTACTCTGTAGCAATGTGCCCAAACTAAGGGTAAAGCAAAGACGGGTTTTATTTACCTGTCAGTTGTAAGTACCTCTGCCTTTTTTTCTGCTGCACTTTACCTCTGATTTCTAATGATTAATTTTTTTGTATAAAGTKATTGGATTGATCTTCAAAGCTCTTGGCTTCAAAGAGTGTGTGTGCTCCTCCACTTGCATGTGTTCAGGACAGCAGGACCCAGGTTTTCGTCAACGCTGCACCACTAATGCTCTGGCTTTTACATTACTTGTGCTAGGAGACTTGTACAGCTCGTCCAGTGAATTTGGACAGGRACTTGATTCCAAAATGTGCTTTAATTCTCTACAGCCTAATGATGAAAATTTGCATAACAATATGTGAGCGTTTTATCTTGAAGGAAAATTTCCAATGGCATCTGTTTATCTGTAAATTCCCCCTTCCAGTGCTTATGTGATGTAACAGCTCCGTGTAGAAGTCATGTCCTAATGGAAGCTCTGTGGGAGAGCAAAAAATGCATCAATTCAAAGCATTTCAAATCGTAGCAAAAATAGCTGGCACAAAAATAATTTGTTGCGAAGGACAGCTGTCACCAAAATGCACTCGTTTAAATGGAGCAGGGCTGAAAATTGTAGTCCATCTCCTTTATTTTTCTTTTAAAATTCTAACCACTTCTTTCTTTGTCTCTGCTGTTTAAAACTGTCATTTTCACAAACCTAACTAACATTCAAAATTTTCATAAGGACTCAGCTGTTAGGAACTTTTCAGTTGAAAGGAAGATCTTATGTATTCCCAAGTACAGTTCCTGTGGACTCCTCAGGAGAGTTTTCCAGGGAAGCCGCTGGTACTGGGACCTTAAAGATGTCCATAACAGGGTGAGTTGATTCAGAGAAATCTTTCACAGGAAGTAGCTGAAGGAAGCACTGGCCATCTGAAAGAGCCCCAGTTTTTGGACRTGGAAAATCTAGACCATATCAAGCTTGCCCATAACTAGATAAAGGGTTCTTTAATGTAGATGTGGAACTCCATAGGCAGTGGACTGTAGGAAATGTTTCTACTGATGCTGTCTTCTTGAAAGCAAAGGTCAAAGGGCAAGTTGGAACCCAAAGAGAGATGGTCCTTTATGTGATTTTGTGCTGAATTTTGATATTGAGTGGGCAGGAATCCTGGGAGGATGTGGGTTCTTTGTATTCAGGGAAGTTGAGGCAGTAACTGTTCAAGATGCTGAATGATGTGGTCAGGCTTTSAAGTTTTCCATGCTTGGAGCAGGTTGTAGGGCTGGACATCTTCATTTATCCCTCCCAACTAAAATCTTTCTGGATTTCTGTGTGGTGGAGTTGGATACACCAGGTGTCAGGAGGGCAAGTGCCCCATGCTTATTGTGGCAGCATGGTTTTGCAAGGTGTGAAGAGAACCCTCTGAAGTGACAGGTCAGAAAAATTAAATATGCTCCAGCAGAAATGAAAACATGTCTTATATTTCCATTTTCATCTAGCAAGGAAAAAAAGGAAAGTTTTAAGACTGAACTTGTTTCTGACTAAAATTTTTAATGTTTCGCTCAGAAGATGTGAAGCATTTTCATGAAAGAATTTCTTACTTGGATTTTTTGGCTCAATAAATGCATGCCAAGATCTCAGAAAGGTTTCAAAATACTTTTTTCTTAGGTGATGTCACTGATGCAACATTAAGAAGCACAAGAAAAAGCTTATAGGCAAGAGCACACTCTCTGTGTACCAGCAATCATTAGCAGCCCACAATTTTGTAGATTGCTGTGGCAGCTCAAATGTGATTTGGAAAAAGTGCCTTTGAAGGAATCTCTTAAGGGGGACACATCCCATGCTGCTTGATGCTGTAAAAACTGGGGATGGGTTACTCCTTCCTAATCCATTATCACAACAAACAAATTGTTTTTGCAATTGGTTTCATTCTCATTCATGCAAAATTATAGTGGAAAACCCCATGATAATGAGTATGACATGCACATTAATATAAAATGAATTCATTATGATCAGCTCTACCACAGCAGATTCCAAATGAATTAATAATGACAGGGTAGTCAAAACAAAGTAGAGCCACACTTAGTTAGAGCCATAACATGCTGTTAATGACACCATTAAACAGGGGCTAGAGAGTATAAAAAAATGCAGTCTTGGGTACATAGTGCTTGTTCCTATGCTTGGTTGTCACCTGAAACAGTTGGTAAAAAATTGTCTATTTTTCACCAACTAAGGGAAYGGTTTTCCCATTACACAAAATAAAACAATTCTGTTTTACATTGACCATGTAAAATAATCTTCAGCAAAAGGCTGGTAAATATTCAGGYTGAAAAAACAAAGTATTTTGCTTGGACAGTTTTAATTAAGTTTAGTTTTTCCACTGAACAAGAGAATTAGATGTGAATGTGTRTATTTATTTTGGTTTTGTTCTGAATTTTTCACAGCAGAAATTTTCATGTAGTCAAAACCTGTGAATCTGCATGCTGCCATAGCTTATTTTGCCTTTTCTATCTTTAAGGTTACTTTCTTATTTTAATAGTAAACTTKATCTAAGCATGGAAAAATAGGTTTAGCGAATGAGTTATATAGCTTGAATTTTAATAACCCTTTACATATTTCACCTTTTTTCTCACCAGGTAGCAGCTTGCACTGTGTCTTGCACCTTTTTTCATCCTAGAAAATGAATCCTAATTCTCTGGGGAAGAAAATAACATTAGCACAACATGTAGGAGCTGTGAATTCAGGAGTGCATAAACTAAAATAACAGCCAGCAGTTTTAGTTCYGTATTCTAATTAGTCTGATTACCAGACACAGTTACCAAAGATTTAAGGAGCCTTGTTGTTTTCTGACCTAGAGCCGCTGTTTATTAACTAATCAAAAAAACTATCTCMCATTTATATTTCTTCTTTTGATTGTAAAAATATTTAGTGGAAATAGTTTTTCTTAGCTCAGAATAAAAATAGTTGGCAACTATTTCACYTAGAACTTAGTTGTGTCAAGTTTTATTTATGAAGCTTTAGCAATTTAAATTTTATTTGGCAGAAAAATCCAAATAAGTTCGTTCATGAAAATGCTTCAGYTTCTTCCGAGTGAAACATTTAAAATTTTATTCAGAAACATGTTCAGTCTTAATTTTTTTTTTTCTTGTGAAGTGAAAATGGAAATATAAGGCAAGTTTTCAATTCCTCTGAAGACTATTCAAGTTTTCTGAGATATTTCTTCAGAAGGTCCATGTTTTTAATTTTCAACTTCAAATCTGACATTTCAAAGAATTTAATGGTATAAAATTTAATCTCCTGACTCCTACCTATTGTCTAAGGGAGGAAAATAAAAAAACCTTTATCTGTTGCATTTCAGCGCCATTGAAGAAACCCTTCTTTCTCTATTATGAGACATGACAAATAGGAGCACCTTCGCTCCATTTGTCTTTTTTACAACATTCATTACTGTGTAAAGTTCTGGTGTGTCCTCTCTTATTTGTCTCATCTATAAACATCTCAATCTTACCCTGCTCATTTCTTAAGGGGGAAGTCTTTGCGTGCCTCTAATCGTTTTTGCCATCCATCACTGAACCCTTTGTACCTTAAAAGGAATGTAATGGAGAGAAGGGAACCAAAACTTAACAAATCCAAGGGGAAATGTACAGCACAGCAGCATTAAAAACATCTTTTTCTATCCTCTGGTTTGCATTAACAGCAAAGARGCTTTTTCTGGACTTACAAACTTATAAAAGCAACATAGTGAAATGACTCAAAAGAATACATGTTTATTAGAAATATTGTTGATTAATGATCACATTCCCTAYATCTCCCTAAATATCCCCGTTCAGAAAAATGCTTTTCTCTTAATGCAGTTTTAATTATAAGCCTTTTCCTTTTGGAGAGYGTTATCAGTAGCTAAGAATAAAAAAAATGGCTAAATGGCCATTCTGCAGCACTCTGAAATCAGCACAATTCATTTTCCTGGAAGATCTAAAGATCAGAATGAGAGACTGTGCTGTCCTGACTGAAAATAATGTTCAAAATTATCAGTATTTTCTAGTACAGCTGAGGTTAGTGATTTTTTTTTTTGTTTGTTTGTTTGTTTTGTTTGTTTGGATTTTTTGTTGGGGTTTTTTTGTGCGTAGCTTTTACTTCTCAACTGACAGGAAACTAATACCATAGCTGGGCAAATGTTATCTTACACTGATATCTGTGATAATAGAATGATTGTGATTGTCCTATGCTGAAGGCAAATTCTTACAGGGAGCCTTTAGGAAGCGGAAAAATATATCAAGTACATATGGCAGAGTTGTCCTTATTGTCCTGGGGCCAGCAGATATTCTTGCTCTTCATATCTTTAAACCTCTGCTGGTTTTGCTGGAATTCTCAGTGACTCACATCCCCAGTTAGACATTAATTATGTTGGAGCACAGTGCTTTGGAGTTTTTACCAAGTTATGGACACGTAAAAATAGTTTCAGTGGCTTTTACGGCTCAGGTACAGACTTTTCTATTTGAGGTGATTTCTTTGGATTAATTATGTCTGCTTTTAAAAAAAATCGTTGTGTAAATGGGATTTTATTTAGGRCAATTTACAAAATAGTTTACAAAAAATATCAAATCATTTACATATGAAGTGCAACAGAAGCAGTTTATAGGACCATGGTAAGGGTCATTTTTCTTGTTGTGCCTGGTATGATTCAGATCCTCCCACTCCACATTTCAGACTTCTCTAAGGCAGAGATATCCATTTTATGGGATCCATGGCAGGATAGTGCCTCTGGTTTGCCRCCTTCTTCAATGACCTCTGTGTCAGAGAGCAGGCTGAGGGCTAAATGAAACATTTTGGTAACAGCATCAGTTCACTCTCAGCAACTCTTACGACCGGGGAAGGTATCACAGCTAAAGATACTGTCTAGGAATTAACTCCCAATGCAAGAAAAATTAATCAGTCTCAGTCAGCTTTCTGATTTGTCCAGTGAAAAATAAAAAAGGTGCCTTGTGTTTCCTTGAGAGATTATAATATTGAATCTCAARAGGTCAAAATCGTACTTTATTTCATGTTTCTGGGGTTTTTTTTCAGTGGTATCTTACATCTGAATCCTGAAGAGGCAACTTTATGTATATGTGTACATTCAATATACAAATATATCCATGGAATGCAACATTTTATTATCAGGAAGAATAGGATTCAGCAGAGAGAGAACAGGGAAGCCCTCCCTTGCTCTGTCTGGTTATAAAGATAGGGAAGCAGGTTGGCAGTGCTTTCCAACACCCAGTCTKCATTAATTCCAGCTGCTCCTCAAAGTGGTGAGCAGAATGAGGAGCTGAGCAGCTGTGAACGATCTCTCTCCTGTTCTGTTTTCACAACCGCACTTGAGAAGAAGTGCAAATGTTCAGCTTTGTTGTTGCAAAGTAGCAATTTGCAATAAAGCTGCAGAATAATTACTTTTGAAACGGAAACCAATGGGATCCGAATTGGTTCTTCTGACTGCAAAACTGCTTGTATGAGAATTTTGCGTGTTCTCTGGTGGATTTGTGTACTGGAGCTAATTAACATTTTAAAAAGTCATTTAATAAAATGGTAATATTCCTGAATGCTAGCTATGGTAAACTCAAGTCATTTAACTCCTGCAAGTGATCCTCATTCAGACAAATCCTGTGTGTGACCTCCCTGTTAATCACACGGGTTAAGATGGCTTTTGGGGAATGAACTTGTGTAATGGAGCACTAAACATTCACTAACAAGACTTTTTCTACATATGCCTTAAAGTTGCAGGGCAGTAAAACTGAATGAAACTTCTGCTGGTTTTGTGTAATAAAAGTTGTATCCTTCTAACTTTGGTGAGACTATCAAGGAAAAGTGAAATTTATTATTACTTTCAAAGGTTTCTGGTAGGAATTCAGTACATAATGCCTGTGTTAACAAGTACKTAAATGCTATAGGGAAGGATTTGTAGGCTAAGGTTGTTTCTGCCAAGACCCCTAAAACTCCTCCACGTTATATTCAGAGCAAGTTTTGTTGGGTTCCCTGGATCAGGTGGGACTGTGGAGTCAGGGTGGTTTTGATGCTATCAGCACACTCCTAAACTGCCTGAAGAGCTGAAACAGCATGTGGTTAGTAAAAGCAAGCAAAGAATTGACTTCAAACCTCACACAGCTGCTCTTAAACCACATTACAATTGCAAAACTAGCCAGCAGAGTGGGTCTTGAGTGGGCGGAGAAGGAAAGCAGCGCTGGAGTAGGGGAGCAATGTCCTAATGGATTATCTCTGAAAGAAATATTGTCTGCTTGCCACACAMTAGGAGCAAAACTATTAAGCTCTTTGTCACGCCTGTAACAGTGAAGGCCCTGTCCCTTGTGTGGCATTAATAAATGGAYGGGTTGAGGAGTGATGATGTCTTGATGTGGCAGTTTGTCTGCAAATTTAGTTGAGATGAAGTTAGAGAATATCTTTGCCTTGTTTTATTGCATCTCAGATTGACAGCTTGCTTCAGATGCGCTTGCTGGGGAGGTGGAGAGCATGTGTTGGAGCACAGGGACTTTAAATCATTTTGGTTTATAAATRTTAAATCTTCTTTCCATGTTTTGATTTTCCACTGGTAAATACCTCTTGCTGTCTAAACTGCATTGTGCATTGCTACTTTATCAGCAAAGGAAATGATGGAACTTTAACTGAGTGGATAACCACAACTATATTAATMATAAATAATTTCTCTGTATCTGACTACCCAAGCATCAGTTCTTAAAAAGAAAAGCTTCATTATCCTGTGGATGATATGTTGCTGCTGTGAATACGACTGCCAGAATTAAGTTAAATTTTAGTTTACTTCTTTTATTATCAATAATAATAAATTATATTTTTGCACCAGTATATATCAAATACACCTAAACCTGTACTCTGAGRTCCATTGGCTCTTGCTGACTGAATTAAAATCTGCTCTAATTTGAGTCCTCATGGAGACATAAATATAAAGAAAAAGTATATTGATTTAAGTATGAAGACATATGTTTAAAGCCAGYTTAAGGCAATGTTTTTTAAAGATTCTTTTGTTCTGAATAATAAGCAACCCCTTTGGAAAGGTATCTAAGTACTGAGAAGGGCTGTTTCAAGGATTTCCCTTTCCCCAGAAAATGTCAGAGGCTTCTGGGATCCCATTTATTCATGCAGTGAATTCATGTAGTGAAATAAAATTCTTAGTGATGGTGAAACTGTGTTTTTRTGACCTACATTCATTCCTCATAGCCTCGATAAAAAGTGTGGAAATGTGGARTTTGTGAATTGGATTCCTTTTGAATGAGCAAACAAAGAAACAAACAAATCTAGAGGAGTTAGGGATATTTRGTGTTTAAATTCTACCACCCAGTTTTACTGAGATCAAGCTTAGTGTTACTCTTGAATGTTTGTACTCTGACCAGATTAGGAATCATTCTCTGCACACAGCCCAGTGTTAGAGAAACTCATTATCTCAGAATGGTTAATCTGAATTACTTGCCATTATTGTTAATGTCTGGAGGTTATATTTGTTGAGGAAATTTGACTTGTGTTAAACAAAGTGTTCAAGGATGTTTTTGACTGCTATTAGGCTGGCATTGCCAGAAGTATTTTCAGTGAAAATAAAATATTCCATGTTGAGCATATCTATTTTGCTATTTTTCTGAGCCTGYCTACAGGAATTTAATGGGATTAAAGTTTTGCTGTTTCAAATGTGTTTGTATAAGAATACAGTGGGGTTGCCTTTTGTAACCTTGAATTCTGACAAAATTTAGGTTATTTAGAGAGTGTCACTGACAGTTTTAGGGACTAGTGGCTTCATTGGTCACTCAAAACTCATAGATGAGATAATCTTTTTTTTTACATGAGCCACAGAGGACTTTACCTGCAAGTGCACTGTTTTGAAATGTCTATCAGGAACAGAGTATAAACTGCAGCTTGCATTGTCACTGTTTATTTTCTTTTGAGATTGGCTTTTTTATGAGCTTGATACCTCTCCATGTATGGCCACRTAAGTTTTCAGAGAAGAGGCAAGGGCCCAGTGTTTCTGAAGCACTTTAAACCCAAATAAAGTGCTCAAAGACCTGATAGATTTAGCTGGCTACATACCATTTTTAAAATTGGGATTTATAATTCAAGTCATTTATCTATTTCCACTAGAGGAAATACAGACTAATGTTTCCTTTAATAAAAACGGTTTAGGAATGGACTATGACCTTCAAGGGAATCAGCAAGCTTTAGTCACTGACTGGAGCTGTAGCTCTTTGCTTTCTGACTGGTACAAAAGATATCAGAAGTGGTTGCTCTTACTGCTTGCCACTTTGTAAGTGGTGAAGCTTGTAAATACTTCAGACTTACTATGAAAAGCTCATAATACAAATGCAGATTAAAAATTAACTATAAACTTCCCTCATAGTAAACTAAGTGTAACCTCACCTTACACTCAGTGAGACTGGCTGGCCAACAATCAACCTCACCGTGTCATTTTGTGGTACTGAACAGGGAAAAAGCACAGAGCAATTTTTCTTTTCATTTTCTTTTTAATTGGCTTTTGCTAAAAGCACTTGGAGTGGTAGTTAGTTACACGTGTTGCTGCATTATATTCACCAGCCCCGCTGGAGAGCACCAGACTAATTAGAAACACTGAGCTCTCACTTGGAATTTATAATCTGGCAACAGAAGCAAAGAAATTTAAGAAGTACTGTAAGCACAGACATCCACGACCCAGGCCAAGGCAGCTCTTTACAGAAAGGTCAATATCCTTGAGAGCCTGAGATATTATAGGTCTGCCTAACCTGACATTCCTGCATCAGGAACAGTAATGAGTTTCTTAGTCTGCACTCCAGAGAGTCTAAAATTAACCCGGTATCATCTTCAAACTTGACCTCAATCACAGCAATTAATTAACAGGCACTGAAAGGACCTTAACAAAGGAGATGAGTGAAAGGACTCGGARGGGAACAAAAGACACTTTTGTTTTACATTTCAGCACATTCTTCCTTTTCCCCAGTGCTGTTTGGAAATAATTTGTTGCAAAACCCTGGAAGAATACACTATTATGAGCAAATCTTTGACCTAACATAGATATGCGACCTTGACATTAGTTTRTA
The DNA here is from genome assembly GCF_030028575.1 of Malurus melanocephalus. NCBI lineage: Eukaryota > Metazoa > Chordata > Aves > Passeriformes > Maluridae > Malurus > Malurus melanocephalus. Next base: position 4,310,460 of record NW_026623253.1, read on the forward strand.
ACTCAATTATGTGCTTTTTAAAGTGAATTTTATTTTTTTGTGGAAAACTGTAGAGTCTAGGAGGCACCTGCTGAAACACAGACACATTTGAAGGCAATCAACAGTGGCATCAGCTTTACTGTTATACCTTGCCAACCTACACCCATTTAGCAACAAAAAAGTAKTTTCTGAATAAAACTGTTGCTTAACTACAGGGCTCATTTGTTCTGGCTTTTGATTTCATGTGTTCTGACAATATAGGTAATTATGAGAGAAATCGATTAAAACATAGGTAAGAAATAGAAATGCTAAACAAAGTAATTGGAATCTAGCRCACTTACTTGAATGATTGAGGAAAATATGCCCTCAGGAAAAAAAATAAACCAAACCTCTATTAAGAAATTTTTTTGAGGAAACACGCTTTATCTTACAAATTTAAAATTCAGTGGAGCAATCTGCTTGTACTGGAAATGCTGCACTGATGAAATTGATGCTATGCTTCATGGATGTTATTTACCTCCATAAGTACCTGGGATATGCATTGAACTTGGTGAAATGAAAACAAAACAATTCCGATTCCTTGGTGCTAAGTTATATGCATACCTTAATGGTGCTTCCTAGACCATRACAGCCTCAAAGAAATGCAATAAAGAAGAAAATAGGTCATTCATTTGCCAGGAATAACATTTCAGGAGTTATCTAGACTTGTTTATCAAAAAGAAAGAACCTTGATTACCAGGAGTAGATAATGTGGTAATTTTTAGCCAATGTTAATGTTAGAGAGCAGCCAGAGATGACGAATCAAAATATTTCTGTACAAAAATCAAACCCCTCATCAAAACCCAAACAAAACCAAACCAAAGAAACAAAAAAAAAAACCTCAAAAAAAACCCCACAAAAAACCCCAAACCCCAAAACTAAAACAAACAAACAAACAAAAAAAAACAGTAGTCAAAGGGAAAGTGCTTCTCATCCTGGGATTTTAGCTTGTAAATGAAAATCTTCTGATATTTTTGTACTGCGTATTTTACTATTTTGCAGTATTACATTTAATCAAGTACACATTTTCTGTTCCAAATAAAATTACATTTTAGTTATTGCTACTACTGTGGTTCATTCTCTGCCCTCTGATTAACAATGGTTTTAAGCTTTCCACTGAACCTTAGATAAGACAACAATTTTATTCCCATATTATGGTTCCTTCATTCCCACCCATTAAAAATGTCTGACTGAAACCCCTCTTGTTGTGCAGGTGATCTCACAGACAAGTCCCATTTGCTGTTCATTCTCTGTGCCATTGTGTGAGGGTGGCTGAGAAGAGACAGGTTTTTCTGGGTTAACTGGATACTGATTAATTACAGCTTCCAATTAACAGAGAASCCAATAATAGCAGTTTACAGAAGTCACTCTTAGTTCTTGGGTGTGTTTCTTTAAGAAAGAGTAGACTGAAAAGTTTTAATGCAACCCTTCACTTTTCCTGTGAATTTTGGTATTGCACATAGRTGAAGTTTCCCTAACCCAAGCATGGTGTAGTACTATGAAATTGTGTCTCTGAGGACAAATAAAACGGCACTGGGAACTAACTCTAGAGATTCTAAGAAGAAATGAAGCAAGGTGAAATGACTGACTAAATAATATGCCYGAATTCTGGTTAACAGAAAGACAACAAAAAAAAAGTTTAGAAATTTGGACAGATTTAGAGACTGTGTCTTTAAGACATTGAAGATGTGACAGACATAAAATAAACTGGTGGAAGAATTAGCTATTGAAATTACACCCTGCTGGGAAAAACAATGCTATAAATATTTTTTCATAGGTTTGCGGTAGAGCTATTGCTTGCAGGGAATTAATTGTTATGTCTTTGTTTAGATTTTCCACTTCTTTTAATGATCTGTGTTAGTGTCTTTTGTGGTTGACTACCCCAGAAAATTAGGAGTCCATTAGTGTATAGATTAAGTTATGTAGATTTGAAATGTTGGATGGGCAAGGGAAATTCACATCAGGGAATAGAATTAATTTTCAGAATGCAGTTAAATGAAGTGTGGGAAGGTAGGTTAAAAGCAAAGTTTCTTTTCCTTTTTCAGGAGTTTCAAATTTTGTGATGACTCTGGTAAAAGTTTCTTTTCCTTTTTCAGGAGTTTCAAATTTTGTGATGACTCTGGTAAAGAGTATGGTTGTTTTTAAACACTTTCCTGGCTATGTTATCCTAATTCATGAAGTCTCTGGGATATTTTCAGATATATATATCATCTTCATGTTAATATTTTAATTTAAGCAAAAATGGGCTGAATAACAGGAAGAAAATATCTTTCTGTTTAGCTGATAGAACTATCAGCTGTAACTTTAGATGGATGTTCATGTCCAAGGACAAAGTCACATTTCTGATGAACTAAGCAGTCTATATTTTGAAAAGATTTGAGACAAAATGATAGCAGAGGATCCTGTATGACACATTCTCTTTTAATTCGTAACTGCACATCTTTTTTWTAAGTTAAAGTCTGTTCAAGGACTGGAACAAAAATATGTTTGAAGCCAAAGAACTACGCGTTTTTTGGAAAGTCCTTCCTCCATTTCTTTCCATCATTTGAAGATCAAATATTTTAGCTCAATAAACTATTGTAGATCAAATAAACCTTCCAAGAATTGGTTTAATCTAAACAAGAGTTACTTGGTCTCCTCTAATCTAAGCCTTGCTCTGTTCTYGTGTTTTGAATGTGTCTTGTAATTCCCTGGAGAATGTCACTAAAAAACTGAAAACAGCTGCCTGAAGAGATGCACAGCCACTGTCACAGGGGGCTCATGCTTCCTGCACAGGATGAAGATGAATTCAGAATAATGGCAAGAACTTTCTGAGCATATCTCATTAAAACAAAAAGAAATGTTGTGAAGATAGTCTGGGAGTTACTTACTCATCACCATGGATGGCATTAATGCTTGGTGGAGTCATGTGGCCATCAGGGAATAAGCAACTCTGCCTCTTGTTTCTCTGCATGGATTTAGCTTAGGATCCAGTGCAATTGGACAGAATGGAAGCTTCTCAATTGAAGCTTTGGCTCTTGAAAGCCTCCAATCAGTTGTCAATGAGCTCTTGAGTCAGTCTAAGTTCATTAGCAGCTCTTTTTGACGTGAGAGTTTTCAAAATGGCTGCATTTATACATTTTTTCTGGCTGTAATGACTTCCTTCTGAATAGCTCAACACCTCGATCCTCCTTAAGCCCAATCAGGAATCTGTGGTGCTCTGCAAGGACCCTTGACAAGTCCTAATCGGTATAAAATCTTCAGAGTGAGCTGTGCATGTGCAGTTGTGGCTGTTCTGTACCAGATTGCCACAGCAGGAGGAGAGAGGAGGTTTGATATGCTTTATCCTTCAATACAAACTAGAGAAAGAGTTTTGGACCAGACTCCCAGATTTTTTTCACTTGGGACCAGATTCCCCAGATTTTTTTTCACACATCTTCAGTTCTTTTCAGCAAAATGTCATCATTTCCCTGAGAGGAGTGTCGATAACTCTTCCAACTTTGTGCACTGCCAGACAGTAAATATGCTTAGAGGTGTTGGTTTAATCTCCTTCAAACAGAGAAARATATTGGGTCTCGGTCTTCTTGTGYGTGGATAAATTCTCTTTGTTGTGAGGTATTATCTAAGTGATGATTACTTTTGTTTCAAGTTCCAATCAAAAAATGGCTTTATTTTGTCCCTGGTTATCGAGTGTGCAGTTGTACCTCTCACAAAGCCCTGTCTCATGTTTAGGCTGTGGATGAGGGCAGGATTTCAGGAGAATTCCTGCACTTCCAGGGAAGACTTTTTTGAATTGCATAGTCTGGCATAGGAAATAACTGCTGTAACAAGCTTCAGGCTGCTCTGTATCTAAMTTTTAGCTTTTAAGGCACCAACACTGTAGGTAACAGAAGTTCTCAATCAGTGTTTCTGTTGTTTTTTATGGGATTGGAATTAATGTGATCCTTAGGTCTTTGAAGAACTTTTTGAGACCTTACC